>NW_011888822.1:5696519-5704432 GCF_000151845.1 Pteropus vampyrus | reverse complement strand
TGAAGATTTGGATGCTGAATTAAGAGTAGGTGGGTCTTGAGCTGTGGAATCAAGGTTTCCTTCTCAGGTATGTTAACTGAATGTCCATTTGACATTTAAGTGAAGCTAAAACATAGGTAGTTGTCTGGGGCCTGGGCTTTAGTGGTGGCAAGGTTAGGGCAAGAGATATACATTTATAAGCCATTATCAGTGAGTATTGTACAAACTGAGCTGTGACCCATTATTAGACTATGAAACCAATGTATTGTGCTACAACCAGTGTTTTTCTTGAAGGTCAACTAGAATAGAAACAATCAGAGTACATCATAGTAAAGGTAAGTGCTTTTTCATGAAACACTTACTTGTATGTTATACATACGTGTACACATACAAACACATATGTGGATGTGGATGAATGTATTATAAAGTGTGGACCATATTCTCATTGAGGACCATAGCCATAAAAATTTGTAAAACACTCATGTGGACAGTATTTAGAGCCATAGGACTAAATGAGATTACCTGGGGAAAAAGCAGAAAGAAGAGGAGCCAAAACAGAACCCTAGGGCTCATCACCATTCAGGGGTCAGGCTGAACAGAGGGGACCAGTAAAGAAGAGCAAGATGGAGTAGCCAGTGCATACGAGATAAAGAAAAGGAAGTATGGGATTACGGATCCAAGAGAAGAAAGTGTCTCAAGGAGATTGTAGCTGCAGACGTGGCATTGAGAAGTGGAGGCATATGAAGATGGAAACATTGCATGTGGCATCGGTCACCTCTGAGAGCAGGGTCCTGAAAGCGTGCAAATGCAGCAGCCTGGAGTAAGGACAAGATGTGGAAGGAAGGTGGGAATTCGGATGAGTTGTTTAGGGAGTTTCTCTGTAAAGTGGAATAGAGAGAAGTGGTACTATAACTGGATAGGGCTGTAAAAGGAGAGTATTTAGTTTGGTTTAGTTTTTAAGATGGGTGATCCTGCATCATTCACATATGCTGATAGAAATAACTTAGAAGACACAGAAACTGGAGATGCCCCGGGAAAAAAGGAAAATCATTTCAGAAGTGAGGTCTTTAAGACGGGGGAGGAGATAGGACCCAGCATATGAGAGGAGCGGTTAGCCTTTGGGACAGTGTATATAAACTATTCAGAAAATGGGACTAGATTTGTTCTTTTTTTTTCCCCTCCTAAAAGTAAACTATTGAAATTTCTGTATATGAGGTTTCCTGTTGGTACAATCAGTTAAGGTTATACTGTAGCTGTTTTTCTTTTCAATTTATTTGATAGTTCAAATAATATTATGACAAGCATTTTCCTGGTTAACTCATTCTTGATTTTAACCAAAGACTGAACACGTTCCTTATGCACAGCCCTAGAATAAGGAGAGAGAAAACAGGGTACTCGAAACTTAGTGAGACGAGACTGGCATATGATTTTACCAGCAGTAACATGTAGTATGGACCTGTGCAGTACAGGTTTGGACAAGAGCTTACAATGGAGTCTTTTTGAATAACATGAGGCCAGAGCAGAGTGTCTCAACCTCAGCACTATCGACGTTTGGGGTAGATAATTCTTTGTTGCAGGAGTCAGTCCTAGGCATTGTAGGATGTTTAACAGCATCCTTGCCTCCACACCACCAATCTCGCCACCCTGTAAACTGTGACAACAAAATGTCCCCAGACATTGACAAATGACCCCTAAAGGGCAAGATTGCTCTCTGCGGAGAACTGCTAGACTACAGCATTAAGGTATAGGAAGGATTTAGAGTTGTGATCCGGGGGTCCATAGGAGGTATTTGGCATGATCCATTTATTATTATCAGTAGACTCTCTTCAAAATATTCTGAAGTATCAATGCATTTTGTTGGCACCAACGATTCCAATTTGCCATGGGCCTGCCATTCCCTTTTATTTTCCATCCAGCATGCACATTCTTGTTTATTACCTGCCCATTGTCCACAGACAGCTGAGATTGAAACCCAAAGACAGCATGTGGGAAGGCACTAAGGTGCACAGACCTGGCTGGAGACCCATTTCCTAGGAATTTCTCCTTACCAACATCATCTCAAAATCCCAGCAACTGACTACTTTTTCTTTCCTTTTAGCTTAATTTATATATGTTTTTAACAGAAGAAACAAGATATCTTCAGCCTTTTTTTCTTAACTGTGGAATTTCTTGTCTACCTTTACTTTGGTCTCGTGTGAAAATTAATTTAGTAATTATTACCTTCTTTGGGCGTTGTCTCCCATGTGGAAAGTCTCTGCTATGAGGAACATTGTTATGACAGCTCCTTCCTCCTCTGATACTAATTTCACTGAGTTTTCTTCTTATACCTTGATTCTAAGTATTTTTCAGTTCTGAACATTTTCAAAACTGTTATCTGAGGCAGAGAGTTTACTCTATGTAATATTTTTCCACCATCCGTCATGGCCCTCAAATTATATCACACATTCTTTACCACCATCTGGAGTTAAGTATTTGCCATATTTATATTGATTCTGTCTTTGAATTGCCACCTGCATATGTTTTAAAAGTTCCCCAACTTATACCTTGTTTGGTACTTCCCTTATGTGTATTCCTGCTCAGATATTAATCAGGTTCCCTATATGTGAACATTATCCTTTTTGGTTCAGAAATCTCATTGGTAGAATCTTAATGTATTTGCAATAGCATTGAATCCTTAGGAGTGTTGTTCCCCCTGGCGACATGCAACATGCCTTTTTTGTGCCGAATTGTTATCTAGGTTTATTTCATACTCACGTTTCTTTTTGTGTTTCTAATGTTCTCAGCGTTTCTTGTTTCTCACCATATGCAGTAAACAATATTCATTACTTTTTTTCATCAACAAATTTCAGCACTAATCTCTCTTCAGTGCTAATCTCTCATTATAGATGAATGGCATGCAAGCAAGCATCTAAAATACAGTGTGCTTAGTCACATCCTCCCCATTTTGTCGTGCTTAATTCTTTTTCTAAAAATCTTTCTTGATATATTACCTTTGCATTGAAAAGTTCTAATATACTAATTTTATAATTTTAATATTTGAGGCAAAGTTGTTTAAATGATCCTTTTACACTGTATCATAGAGTAGCAGTCATGATACTCTAGCTAGGAAACTGCAATGTGGGTTGATGATAAGACTCTGTAACAGAAGGAATCCCTTTCTGTCCCTGTTGTTGTCTATCAACTTATCTCATTCAGCAACCCGAGTTTTTATTAGACTTTTATTTTGGCAGTTGGTATGTTCAGGGGGCTTGGCATGATGTGCAAGAAATAAAAAAGCTATATGTAAAAAGACTTCTTATAGTTGCATAAATACTTAGCGGATTTTTAAAAATCATTTGCAGATAGTTAGAATTAGGTCTATGCTTCCGTAGATATTTATGTTGTTTCTAAATTTAAAAATGTTCTCTGTGGTTACTTTTTCCATAGGTCTGTCTTTGGTACCATTTACCAAAGTGGGAAGTGCCTGCATTAAAAAATAATAGCACTGCCCATGAATTAATGGGACTCTATGATTACGCAGTTTGCCCTTGCAAAGGAACTTTCACTTAGACTTTGGTGATTGGAGGAGGAGGCAGCTGTTCTTATCACAGTTTCTCAAACTAGGCAGGACTGATACCATGAACTGGATGATTCTTTGTTGGGGGCTGTCTTGCGCATCACAGGATGTTTAGCAGCTTCCCTGGCCTCTCCCCACTAGGTGCCATAGCGCCTCCCCTCCTTTCCAGCGATAATATCCAACAGTGTCTTCAGACATGGGCAGATGTCCCCTGATGAGCAACAGTGACCTTGACTGAGAACCACTGTTTTAACTCCTTTGCTACGCACTTTGTTTTTGCTTATTGGAAATGCTACATTCAATTTTTTTAGGTGCAAATGAAATCAGTTTATGGACTATTTTTTATAGAACTTGGGTGGAGGAAATTTTATGTAAGAATTTCCCTATTTCTTCTCAGCCATCGCTTCTGCATCGGCTCAGTAATGGAAGTAGCAATTTGGCCACTTGTCACAATCTCCCTTCAGATCTCACTCTGCCACTAGCTATCAGTGCAGTCTGGGTCAGCCATGAGAAATGTCCCTGAGTCTCTGCGTGGTCATCTGAAATGTGGGTGGACCTGTACCTTCCTCAGCACCATACTGAGGGTGGAATGAAATGAGGGCTTAGCATATCCACAGTGCCACCCTTTTCCAATTGAAGGTTTATTGGTCTGTCAGATTGAATGGGGCTTGAGAGAAAGGAGGTGGTAGTGATAGATATTCAGATGGTTCTGCTGTTTTCAGTACACTCACCGTAATTTTCTGGGACAGAGAAAAGATAAGAGAATGCAAAAAGGAGGAGCCTCAAGGGGAAAGGTAGCTGGAGATGTGTTCCTTGTGGTCTGTGATGACATGATTTCTAGTAAACAGTGAAATAAGAAAAACCATGACAGAATAGTAGGCTCCTCATGATATTGTTTTTCCAAGGTGAAGAACCCTCCTTTGTAGATTATATTCTTCCTATCTTTCTTTTGCTGAAACATGCTTTTACTTACAGAATGGTAGTTGATTATTTGTCTCCCCCTTTTTAATGTTTCCAGTTTGCAAAATAAGGAATTAGCAAATTGTGATCAGTTGCTTAGATCTGTTTTACAAAATTGTGCTGGCCCATGAAATCTAAAGTCTAGGTATCTCTGCTTCAGGGAAGGAGGCCCTCAGGAAGTTGGGAAAACAGGATAAGAGAGAAGATGCACGGAAATAATGAGTGAATGGGGGTCTGGAATCCATATCAGGAGAAAGGCAGTGGGAACGCCCACCCCCCCTTTCTCTGACCATTGCTTCCAGGCCTCTTAATTTAGGAAGAAGCTAAGTTTGGGTTCAAGTCCAGAGTTAGATTTATCACTCTCCTATGTATTGCCTTTACTTAACGCTTCCTTTATTGGTCAGATATTTTCACAGATTCTTTTGTCCTGAGAAGGGAGAAAAATTGGGTGAACTGTGCAAATTCACTGTGCCCAAAGTACCCCAAAATATCCATGGCTGATTTCTTGTATGTATAAGCAGTCTCAAAAACTTTGACATCTTTTAAAAATTCATTTCCAGTGTATTTGCTTGCATTAATTTCTCCATCTGAGTTGACTCTAAGCTTGATTAGAGCCTCATTTACCGAGAAAAAGCAACAGGAGACAGCCAATATCAGATAGGAGAAGGAAGCAAAAGGATCCTGGCATTTGATCTCCACCATAAGAAATTTGTTGAATATCTTCCTCAGTGTTAATGCTTACTGGGAGAGCATGTATTTCATTTCCACTGTGAACTTCTGTTACTTACTCTTCCCTGTCCAAAATGCAAAGTATTCCTTCAAGGCAGTGCCCTGTAAAACATTTTGTTCTCAGATAAAATATTTCATTAAATAGCCTGGCAGTTCTCGACTTGTTCCTGCATCTTAGATGTACTTGACCTATAAAAGTTATTTTTAATTGAGATTTATCCTGAGTAGGACAGTGAGTTGATGGGGGAGGGGGCAGGTGAGTAAAACTGATTCCCATATTCTTGCCTTTAAGCAAATCCAATTGGCAAAATGAGTATTGACTCACTGAAACCTAAAATCTAATAGTTGAACAAAGCGTAAGCTTCTGCTGCTTCCCATAGTTATCTGGGGCAGCAATTCATTAAAATTGACAAAGTCAAGGAAACAGCTTTTTTTCCCTCTGTAATTCACATGATCACTTAGACCAGTTCAGATATTGTTTCAGCAAGAGGTTTTTGAAGACATTTAATATCTCCATGGGAGATGAATGGGGCTGCTCATCATATGTCCTTTGCTCTTTGGAAAAACCTCTCTTCAGTAAATGGCTCTTTAGGTCTGACTTCTAAACACTCCACATAATGTAGTGCTGCAGGATTCCCACGTCAGATCACCTTGCCTTTGTTAAACGTGGCCAGTGTTTTCTAAAGCTAATGTGATTTCCTAAATTTAAGAGATTGGAGTAAAATTTTCTATGGTGCCAGGAGTGGCTTTAGTCAAAATTAAGCAGTTTGTAATAAAGTTCATTAAAATGGCTAAATAATAGATGCCCTTACAGAACAAATGGGAAAATTTTCCTCCTGTTTTGCAAAAGTATATTGCAACAGAAAAGTGATTGTCATACCCATGAAGTAGTAAAACTGCTCAAGAGGTTCATGGATTTGGATAAAAGGACCCGAAATGTTCTTTTTCATCAGTGTCTGCTTTTTTGTGTGTGGGGAAGGGTGAGGAGGCATTGGAGCCTTTTAATTCGGTTTTGCCATAGAAATGGCTTTTCTAAGAAAAGACATGAAGGTATCCTACTCGAAGAATTATTTAGACTCTCAAAGAATCCCCGAGAACACATCCATTTTCTGGGGCTGAGAACTGTAGGGTTTGGAGTTTCTTTGTGAGCCTTCATTTAATTCTGTGTTGAGCCATCCATTGTGATGGGAATTTAGAACACAAGGTGGCACAATGGAACCTTACTCTCCACATGAAGAGAGGCAGTGGTGAGTTGAGCTGAGCCTGCCAGCTCACTAATAAATTACGGAGCAGCCCAAGGATCGCGAGCTGTGAAGTGTCACAGCAGCAGTGATGGCGATCAAAAGGCCAAGTCACCCCTCCCCTTCCTCACATCAGCTCTTCCTGCATCCCTCCGGATACAAATTTACTTCATAAGCTCTACACATTCACACATTTATTCAAAAGACACTTATTGAACTGGAGATCAGATACTGGTCTAGGGCTGAGGACTACCCCTAGAATAAGACCAGGTCCCCAAAATAGAGATAATAAACAAGTCAATGATAACAATAAACAATAAACAAATAGAATAATTTTAGAGAGTCATCAGTCTATGAAAACAAATAGGGCTGTGTGAATAAAGTGACAAGAAAGGTCACTTCAGATCTGCTGATGGGCTGTATCCTTTGATGACTTCCTTGAAGAAGTAACATTTGAAGAGCTCCCTGAGTGAGGAGAAGCCACCCACACAGTGACCTATAGGCACAATGCTCCTGGCAGAGGGTACAGCCAGTGGAAATGTCCAGAGGAACAAGAGATTAGCCCGGAAGGGGAAAGAACCAGCCTGGCTGGAGCAAATGGGCAAGGAGAAGAGTAGTAGGAAATAAAATTAGAGAGGTAGGCAGGGTCAGATCAAGAAGGCCTTTGTGGGACAGAAAAAAAGAGTTTGTGTTTTATCAAAACTGTGTTGGGAAGTCACAGGGACTAGGAAGCCATATAATCTGATTTATGCTGTAGAAAGATGTCTCTGGCTACTGTGTAGATAATGCATTAAAGGGGATGAAGAATAAAGCAGAGACCCCAGGTTTTCGGCTCGTGCCGTCATTTAGGAAAGAAAAGGCGATAGAGACAGACAGAAGTGGATGGATTCAGAATACGTTCTGGAGACAGGTGGTAGGAGAAATAAAAAGCCTCAAGAAGGGCCTTATAGTTCAGGGCTTTGTTGTTCTGTAAGGATAAAATTTGGGATACTCTCCTGGATCTCTTTCTTGGTCCTGTGCCTAACTTATATTGCTAAAAATAGGCAGGGTAAGAATCATCCTAAAAGTCAGTAATCCTGAAATAAAGGATCCTGGCATGTATTATTTTAATCTAGAAACATCTCAGCACCAATTACTGTGTTAGGTTTCCCTTCAGGGCCAGTGACCTTAAACTAAAGGAACCCTGTTTAACACAGCATCCTGTTTTTCCAACCCAGAAAAGGAATCCTTATAGGTTTTTTCTTTCAATGAGCTATTTTGAGCTGTTGTTTCACATTCCCCTCTAGAAACCCTATGCAGCTAAAAGTCAAACTTTTGACTTTGGAGGAACTTGCCTTGGAGCTTCCAGGCCACAAGTATTCTTTCCCATCCCAGGGAGATCTCGATGAACTGTTGATAAGCTGAATGGACAACAGGGCCAACCTGTAAGCATTTGTACAGAAAGCAAT
>NW_011888822.1:5637272-5696469 GCF_000151845.1 Pteropus vampyrus | reverse complement strand
TGATTTCCTAAATTTAAGAGATTGGAGTAAAATTTTCTATGGTGCCAGGAGTGGCTTTAGTCAAAATTAAGCAGTTTGTAATAAAGTTCATTAAAATGGCTAAATAATAGATGCCCTTACAGAACAAATGGGAAAATTTTCCTCCTGTTTTGCAAAAGTATATTGCAACAGAAAAGTGATTGTCATACCCATGAAGTAGTAAAACTGCTCAAGAGGTTCATGGATTTGGATAAAAGGACCCGAAATGTTCTTTTTCATCAGTGTCTGCTTTTTTGTGTGTGGGGAAGGGTGAGGAGGCATTGGAGCCTTTTAATTCGGTTTTGCCATAGAAATGGCTTTTCTAAGAAAAGACATGAAGGTATCCTACTCGAAGAATTATTTAGACTCTCAAAGAATCCCCGAGAACACATCCATTTTCTGGGGCTGAGAACTGTAGGGTTTGGAGTTTCTTTGTGAGCCTTCATTTAATTCTGTGTTGAGCCATCCATTGTGATGGGAATTTAGAACACAAGGTGGCACAATGGAACCTTACTCTCCACATGAAGAGAGGCAGTGGTGAGTTGAGCTGAGCCTGCCAGCTCACTAATAAATTACGGAGCAGCCCAAGGATCGCGAGCTGTGAAGTGTCACAGCAGCAGTGATGGCGATCAAAAGGCCAAGTCACCCCTCCCCTTCCTCACATCAGCTCTTCCTGCATCCCTCCGGATACAAATTTACTTCATAAGCTCTACACATTCACACATTTATTCAAAAGACACTTATTGAACTGGAGATCAGATACTGGTCTAGGGCTGAGGACTACCCCTAGAATAAGACCAGGTCCCCAAAATAGAGATAATAAACAAGTCAATGATAACAATAAACAATAAACAAATAGAATAATTTTAGAGAGTCATCAGTCTATGAAAACAAATAGGGCTGTGTGAATAAAGTGACAAGAAAGGTCACTTCAGATCTGCTGATGGGCTGTATCCTTTGATGACTTCCTTGAAGAAGTAACATTTGAAGAGCTCCCTGAGTGAGGAGAAGCCACCCACACAGTGACCTATAGGCACAATGCTCCTGGCAGAGGGTACAGCCAGTGGAAATGTCCAGAGGAACAAGAGATTAGCCCGGAAGGGGAAAGAACCAGCCTGGCTGGAGCAAATGGGCAAGGAGAAGAGTAGTAGGAAATAAAATTAGAGAGGTAGGCAGGGTCAGATCAAGAAGGCCTTTGTGGGACAGAAAAAAAGAGTTTGTGTTTTATCAAAACTGTGTTGGGAAGTCACAGGGACTAGGAAGCCATATAATCTGATTTATGCTGTAGAAAGATGTCTCTGGCTACTGTGTAGATAATGCATTAAAGGGGATGAAGAATAAAGCAGAGACCCCAGGTTTTCGGCTCGTGCCGTCATTTAGGAAAGAAAAGGCGATAGAGACAGACAGAAGTGGATGGATTCAGAATACGTTCTGGAGACAGGTGGTAGGAGAAATAAAAAGCCTCAAGAAGGGCCTTATAGTTCAGGGCTTTGTTGTTCTGTAAGGATAAAATTTGGGATACTCTCCTGGATCTCTTTCTTGGTCCTGTGCCTAACTTATATTGCTAAAAATAGGCAGGGTAAGAATCATCCTAAAAGTCAGTAATCCTGAAATAAAGGATCCTGGCATGTATTATTTTAATCTAGAAACATCTCAGCACCAATTACTGTGTTAGGTTTCCCTTCAGGGCCAGTGACCTTAAACTAAAGGAACCCTGTTTAACACAGCATCCTGTTTTTCCAACCCAGAAAAGGAATCCTTATAGGTTTTTTCTTTCAATGAGCTATTTTGAGCTGTTGTTTCACATTCCCCTCTAGAAACCCTATGCAGCTAAAAGTCAAACTTTTGACTTTGGAGGAACTTGCCTTGGAGCTTCCAGGCCACAAGTATTCTTTCCCATCCCAGGGAGATCTCGATGAACTGTTGATAAGCTGAATGGACAACAGGGCCAACCTGTAAGCATTTGTACAGAAAGCAATACACATTCGAAATATACATGGCAGAAAAGCCAGGCTGTCAGTCTGGCAGCTGGGGCATCTTTCTCGGAGGTGGAAGCATATGTAGACTGAGGTGGGAACCTGTGCCTAAACACGCTAATCATAAATATTTCCAACCCACATAGAGTTAGAGTGCCTTCCTGGAACCATTTGAGAAACTGGCTTCATTCCACCTTTAAAAAGTTGATTTTGGTAGGAATTCTCTCGAGAAAAAAGACTGGCCTCGTGGTAGGTACATCATGACAAATTAGTGGTCTTTTAAAATTAACAATGCTTTTCCTTTACCCTTCTGGACAGAAGATGCTATAACTCACTCGACTTCCGACTCACTCCATCTTTTGCCTACTCTCAATTTTTTTTTCTAATTTTGTTATCAGGTAGTGTCAGATTATATTTACAAGCTAGATAAAGCTCCTACTCACTTTTGAAACTATTCCTTAGAGATTGGTGGCCAGCCAACCTGTTCAGTAGCTTTAAAGACTTGTTTTATTACCCCCAAATCAGAGACCCATCTTGTTATATTTTAGTATATGTCGCCTTGAATAGACAGTGATTTAAATTAGGTACTGTGACTTGGAGTGACGTATCAGAGACATGTGAAGAACTTGACTGACTATGCATAGACTTCCATACTATCTGTAGAAAGGAAACTCTTTTCCTAAATCTACATCTAAATTACAGGTTCAAGATTCCTGGACCCATGGACCTAGAGGTTGATATCCATGTATCCCGTGAAGCCGTATGCATAATTTTCTATGAATGCATTTAACGTGTACAAACACCGTTGTTTTATTTCCTTTTCCTTTATAATGCTCTATGATCCAAAATAAAGTAAGCACCTTTCAATGAGACTGTACAATTCAGTGTTTAAAAGGCACAGGCTTGGTTGGCATTAGGCCAAGCCTCCTCTCAGCTGCTCACCTGACTATGTGACCTTGGCCATGTTATATAATCATCAATATCTCAATTCACTCATCTTTAAAATAGAAATGATATTACTACTTAACTCAGACAGCAGTTATGAAGAATACATGTATGTCAAAGGCAAGCTCCCCATTCTTGCTAGTTATTTTTGCACTCAGCCTTTGCTTTTGAAGACCCATTTCTTTATTTTTTTAAATGAAAAGAGAAGCCAAGTTTTTGATTCTTCGAGGTGTATTTCACACATTTTTGAGAGTCAACAATAGGACTATCTATGTTATTTCACTGACACCTTTTCTAAAGTGACCATTTATCTCTCGGGAATTGCATGATGACAATTCATCCATCTTAGCTAGGTTTTTTAGCAGCCCAAAGTATTAATGACTTCATGTTTCTCCTCACCTGTGCCAGTTCAAGGCTTATGACTTTGAGATGAAAGGCTCTATAAACCATTAGCAGTCACCAGCCTTGCAAAACATTTATTTCTCTTCAGGACATATTTATTAGGCTATACGTACTAGGTAATTGAAGCAGACTTCTCCATACCTGTAAAGCTATACAAGTATATTCTTAATCTTCTTAACAAAATGCCAACTGACACAGCATTGGGAGTTACTTATTCCAGACATCTGAAGTCTAACCATCTCTAATTTATGATAGCCATAATATATAATGACCATTACGAGGTCCTCAAAGGAAAGAATGTCTTCATCTTTTTGGAGACATTGGGTCTGATGCTCCTGTTCTTAGCAGCTGGGATCATATTTACATTGAAAAATTATACCACAGGGTTGATGATGATATTTGGCCAGAGAAAGGAGAAAAAAGTCAAACATGTTTAAATAAGAACTATTTTTCATTTTGTATTATGGATTCAATTTCGTGATATATAGTGTTTGTAAGGTCCTTCGGTGAAAATGAACTCTAGTTTAAATTTGGCCTTGAGTTTATGCTGGCACACTGATTTAGCTTTAAAAAAAAAAACATAAAAAATGGTCATCATCATTATTTAATCAAGCATCAATCACCACACGTTGCTGCCAATCTCCCGACCACATGATTTGGTATCAGCCTTCCTTCAGTGTTCACCTCGTCCCTACTGAACCTTTTCCACACTGGATTAACTCTCTTTTCTTGTGCTTCCTTCTATTGTGGCATTTAGCACTAACCATACTGAATTATAACTGTTCCTCTGCCTCTTTTTCTTCTAAGACAGACTATGAGCTCGTCCAGGTCAGGGCCATGTCTGATTTACTTTTATCTCTAAGTAATGCTTCACTTGGCATATGGCAGAGCTCAGCAAATCTTGTATGGATGAATAGTCATGTGGTTGGTCCCTTCTCATGATTCAGATCTTAGCTCAAACACTGTCTCTTCAAGAAAGACGTGCTTGAACTGAACATCCAGTATAAAGTAGCCGTGCATCTCAGGCACAGCTTGTTCCACTATCCTGCTTCATTTTCTTCACCCAGGTTACCACTCTGAAATTGTTGGCTAAGTTGTTTATTCTCTATTTGCACACAGTACATGAGCACAGTGAAAACAGGCCTTTATAGGTCTTGTTCATTGCTTTATTTCATGCCAACTCCTGGCACATCATTGGCCCTTGCAGTTTGGTTAAATGAGAGTGAATTTTCCCCATTTTCCTTCCTGCCCTCAGTGGAAAAGTTAGGGCCGACTGTACTTATTTTATTTTTGGTTCTCTGGACTGTTCTTAAGTATTTTACTGGTAAGGCAAAGGCAGTTTAAATGTATTTCATGGTTTATATATTATGTATTAAACAAAACAAACAAAAAACTAGTTGGCAGAGATTGGTGCATATGGCTTTCTTTGCAAGGGTTACTGGCCATTAATATTGTCTAGAGCCACTGGTTTGCAGTCAAATAACAGTCAATTCTGAATTTCTGTGGAAATCAAAGGTTTTTCTCACTATTTTCATGTACCCCTCCACATAATGTACTTCATTGATCTCTTAGCATTTTGCTCTATCATCATACTATGCTCTCCCCTAATAAAAGTACTACCTATAAGATTCATTATTTTTCATGCAGCAGCATTTTCAGTAATAAATATTAGTGTTCTGGTATGTTCTTTAATGTAATTTATTTTCTCAAAAAATTTTTAAAGGTGCTCTTTAGATCTTCAAAGAAAGAAGACGGATAAACAAGCAATGAAACTTTTTCCTTTCTGCTCGATTCTTCTCATTGTTCCTTCTTCTTGCAAATACATTATTTTACATATGCTGCCCTTATTAGAGGCACAAACTTAGCTGATATGAATCTCACCCTAGGAATTGCATCTAACGTTCTAGTGATGTGCTTGGACAAGGATGATTTAATCTGAGAATCATAGGCCCCAATAGAATGGGCTTCTCAAGGTTTCAGAGACTGCTTGAAATTATATGCAAAATTGTGTATTTCTGTGCAGCTTTGCTTGAGAGAGGCTCTAACAGCTTTTTATCTCATTTTCAATCAAGGCCATGGACCAGTAATTTAGTAGCACAGACATTTGAGTAAAAACGTCAGTTACTGAGTCAAGGAAAAGCTACAACAAACACCAGTTATTTTTTTTTTAACCCAGCACTGCACTAAAGGCAGTGAGTACATACCATTGCCCAAGCACACTCAGTACGGCTGCAATATTCAATGTTTAGCTGTTTGTGATTCTAGCTGTATCATATGTAAAATATAGAAAACTTGTAAAATACTGAAAAGAACATGAATCACCTGTTAATCCTAGCATTCAAAAATAATATTTTAATACATTTCCTTCTAGGCTTCAGGTGTATGATGTATGCATGTGATATATATGTATATCTATTTTTTAACAATGAATTTACATTCTATGGCAGTTTTTGTCCTGGTTTTCATGTCTTATATCACAACCATTTTCCCACAACACTCAATATTCTTCATTGTACTCATTTTTAATGGATTCATAACTTTTCATTTTACTGATATAACAATCTGTTTGCTCAGTCCTCTGTTCATGGAAATACATAGTTTCCAACTTTATCTTTTTTAAATAATCCTGTGTTAAATATCTTTTTATATAAATCTTTGAGACACACTGATTATTTCCTTAATGTAAACTCCGAATGATGAATTTACTGAGTTAAAGTCAGCTATAATTTTGGGGTCCTGCATTTAGCAACTATGTATTGATAGACCGTAGAATAAGATAGAAGGTTAGTGGGGTCTGAGATGCAAATGTGTCCATCTTATCCTCTTTGGTACATAATACTAGCCCCTAACCAAGTTCTCACAGTCTTCTGCTTTCTGTGGCTTTTCAGTGGTCTCCACAAACCCATAAACCCATCCATTTCACTCTCTCTCTCTCTCTCTCTCTCTCTCTCTGTATATAACAGTTCCCTGCTCTTTGCACATTACATTACCTGATTCAGCTCCAGTACAGTTTTTAATGCAACATTTGCTGTGCAAAACTCTAATTATCCTGTGTGTTCAATGATATGTCGATTAGCTACGTAGACATAGAGTTTATTAGAGTGCTGAAGAGGAAATCAAAATGACAAGGTACATTTTTGTAATTTATAGATCTGCTTTGCATATGACAGTGACTTTAGGATTCACTCTTTCAAAACCCTTTGCAGGATTTTTCTTGATTCTTTCAGTTAGTGAGGTTGGTTGACATTCTCACTTCCTTTAAACCTAGAGGAAATTAGGTTGAGGGAAGTCCCATCTCTTTCCCCAAAACTCAGGGGTTTTTTTTTTAAGTTTATTGGGGTAACATTGGTTAATACAATTATATAATTTTCAGGTGTACATTATAATTTGACATCTATATATTCTATTGTGTGATTACCACCCAGAATCCAGTTTCCTTCAGCTACCATATATTTGATCCCCTTTACCCACTTCACCCTCCCTCAACTCCCCTATATATGACTCCCTTTACTTTGTTTACCTCTTCTTTCCTCCCCCACCCCCTACCCTCTGGGAACCACTAGTCTATTGTCCATGTCCCTGAGTCTCTGTCTAGTTCATTTCTTGCTTTTAGGTTTATGTCCCACATATAAGTGATATCATGTGATTTTCAGCTTATTTCGCTTAGCATGATTATCTTGAGGTCCACCCAGGCTGTTGCAAATGGCAGTATTTCATCTCTTCTTATGGCTGAGTAATATTCCATTGTATATATGTACCACAGCTTCTTTGGCCAATCACCTATCATAGGACACTTTGGTTGCTTCCATGTTCTGGCCACTGTGAATAATGCTGCTGTGAACATCGGTGTGCAAATATCTTTTTGGATATGGGTTTTCAAGTCTTTGGGATAAATACCCAGTAGAGGAATTGCTGGATCATATAGTAGATCAATTCTTGGCTGAGCTATGCAGCATATTCTATATTTTCGTTTAGTCAACTGGACAAACACGAGTCTTAATCTCAAAAAGGTGCTTAAAGAAGCTCCATATCTATATAGTACTGGGAAAATGTGAGCAACTCTTGGAGGATGTAGAGGTCAGTGATGGCTCTAGAGATTTACGAGTGTAATAAAATATTCTAAGATTTACTGCATTTGTCTTAAAAAGGTAGTATAGAGTTTTGTTATTGTGGTATCTGTGTGTATAGGTATGTGTATCTTTATAAATAAATAAATAGCGTTTTTCATGTTATAGAAAATACTAAAATAGGTAATAAAATCATCCAAGATCCCAGGAGCCAAAGAACATGCTATTTTGGTGTATAACTTTCTAGTCTTTGTTTCCAAATGTATATATGCATTGTTATATTTTTACTTTTTTCATATAAGTTGTGTACAACCATTACAAAATTTTACCAAGAATAACATTTGTCATTTAGTTTTTTGAGAACATGGTCAATAGCATAGTTTATGGCCTTGATATTTAAAAGGAACGAGATTCCTCCTCCTCACATTTATCAGTCAGATCCCAGTCACTAGCAGTGAATTTGCCATTTGTTTTCTCCAAAGGGACACCTTTTTCATAGAAAACTTAAGAAATGTAGTTTTCAAGCTTTTCTCGCTTCTGTAGATCACACTTAGATTCACACTTTGAACGTACACTTACCCGTAAAAGTTTGCTGGGATTCCTTTGAAGTATCATTTGCCACTTTCTAAGCTCTCAGAGCAGATGATGGGATCCATGAACTCCTTCTGCCTCTTCCCAAAATTCCCCTTTCTTTCCCTGAAGGGAGCAGATGAGCCCATTAAGATAGGTGCTGTTTGTACCCATATGCCTCCTGTGTAATATGTGACACGATTTATACAACACAAGCTTCCTGCTGTACTGAGAACACAAAGTGTACATTTGTCCTAAGGAAAACCACTGTCGTGCTGTAAAGTGTGAGATTGTGCTGCTTCCTGTCGCCCAGCCAATATGGGATGGCCAGCAGTCAGCTCTAGCTAGACAAGAGCCACATCCTATGATTTCTAGGTCTTGGAGAAGTCTGCCAAATGGTGACTTTTTTTGAGTGTTTTCTATTACGTCTCCCAACTGTTTTCAATCTATCTGAATAGTTCTGGCAAAAATAAATTATAAATTGTAATTAGAAGCTTTGTTTCAGTTCATATTTTTTAGATTTTAGGAGTTAATGACTATATGGACCTAGAACAAAACTTTGTGTTTGTTTTTTAAAGCAGTCAAATGGAGTCTCTTGATTTTTTAATTTTTTAAATACTAATTCATGGCCACTTTTAGCTCCTGTAAAAGGTATGGCTTTTTAAAAAGAAACTTTACAACAACTAGCTAGTGAAAAGGAACAAATTCTTCTTTAAGTTAAAAAAAGAATTTTTTTTGTTTGTTTTTACTTGTAAAATACAACTTATGTCAATTGAGGTGGGACCACTGGAATGTTCCATGCACTTCGTCCTCAGAGGAAAGAAACCGTAACTGATTACTGCTATGTTTCAGATCGGTTGGTTTTGTACAATTCATGGGAGAACCATTAATTAATTAATGTTTACTTTTAAATATTTGATTGTCTTAGCAATCAAATGCTAAGAACACCATAAATGAATATGGTGTTCTTGGAAAAGAATTCTAGTTTGAAGCTAAATTCTGCCTAAACTGGTCCCTCCAACCCTCACCCTTCCTCGTCCCACCAGAAATATCCCAGTTTTTAATTTGGTTTGGACAGTCATGGAAGGTAAATACCATGCACGTGTTTGAGTGTGGTTGACACCTATCTCCTTCTGTACCTGCCACTCTGCAGCCTGCTGTTCTCACTCAACATCATGTTTTGGAGACCATCCATCCTGTTACCCACAGAGATAGCTTATTTCTTTTAACGTCTGCAAACCGCTTTATAGGTTGGCTGTGCCACAGTTTACTTACAACTTTTAGTCCTTTCCAGGTTTCTTTTGTACCAACAGTGCTGTGGTGAGCATCCTTTATAGGCACCTTCGAACGTGAGTGTTTCTCTATGACAGAGAAGGAAAAGTGTCCTGTATTTTATATATGAAAATCTTAAGATACAAAGAATTTAAGATGGCTGTAGTCTTATAAATGACCAGCAGAGTGTGGATTGAAGCCATTTTCCCTGACTCCTCTTATCTAGTTGGACATTCTTTACAAATTTTTGGAGAGAGTCGTAGGGATTCTGGGTAAAGCCAAGTCTAGTAAAAGCTAACTGTGGTGAAATCTCGTTCATTCTAGTTAACCAAGGTCAGTCCGAATTAGGGAAAAATTAAACTTTAAGATGTCATATATAATTTTGAAGTGTATACAGTGACCCGCACTAATATACCTTGATATAATTTCTTAAAGGAATCATATTAATGAACAAATAAAGGCATCTAATAATTATTTTTATGAATAATGACATATCTAAATTGTTCACGTTATTCTCATCCATAGTCATGGAAGATAAATGCCATTGTTGTTTCTCTACAATATTTGTTATATTTTAACATGCTAAGCAAATGCTATTCTCTAGTTAAAGATAACCAGAACCACTTCCTTCCTGAATGATATAAATTAGCAAAGGAAGATGAAAGGGGTGGACATTTGAAGGCCTACTCACCGCCAGGTATAAGGCTTTTAAATATTTTTGTCTGTTTAATTACCGTAACAATTTTTTAAAGTGAGTCTTATTCTCTCTTTTCATAAATTGAGAAACTGAGGCATAGAGGGCTCTAAAGCAACTCTCTGAAAGTTGCCTCTCTGAGTTTTCCTGACTCAGAAGAGTAATACTTTTTATACTGTATCATAGTTTCTTTAAATGTGGTCCTCAGACCCCCTGCATCAGAATCTCCTGGAATATTTCTTCATACTGCAGATTCCTGGGCCCCTGCCAGGTAAGGCCCAGGGGTTCTGTGTGTTTAACAAGCTGCCGGGTGTTCCTTAAGCACTCTGAAGTCTGAGAGCCACTCTGCCAGACCTTGGTGACCTTATTTTGGTGATGAGCCCTTCCAGAAGAGCGCTCCATGACTTTGAGGACCAGTGATCCCTCTCACGCCTCACTTACAGTGCTCCTCTGGGTGGCTCCCTCCTACTCACGCACTTCCGTTGCCTCATGTTACATGTACTGAACTTAGCATGGCTTATGGTTTGACAAGTCACTTCCAAAGAGTAAAAATCATCATGTCACATAGGGATCTTTTTTTTTTTAAAAAAAAAAAAAAAAGGTTGAAATTTCCCGTGCAGCATCATCGGATCCCAAGTGTACCTTTGGTGTCGAATATAGATGGAATCTGCATTTTGCATTCTAACCCTTGCTCAAACCAGAGAAATATAAAATGAGAGGGCAGCTTACAGAAATGATTACTTTTGCTTTAATTTTCATTTCTAGCCCTCCTTTGCTACACTCCCCTGGTGGTAGATTTCCCAGTCTGCCCCTAATCTCTTCTGACTTTTCTAGAAGTGAGATCAAAGGTCCCATCCAGCTCACTTCTTCCCACTCAAGACAGGGTTTCGGAAGAGCCAGACAGGTTCAATGACCACTTTGGACTCCCTTACCTTCCTTTTCCTCCCTTATTATTTCTTTCTCTCAGCTCTGTGAAATTTCTTTTTCACTCCCCAACCACCTTCTTTCTTTATTGAGGGGCTAATCCCAGCTGAGTCTTTTCCAGCGAACCAAATAGGAGTTTGCTTGAATGACTGACACACATGGTGAGGTGTGTCCAAGATCCAGAGGAGGTCTCAGACCAACTTGGATTTGTTCTGTGCTAGGAAAAGAGCATCTGTCTTTGTTCTGGTATTCAGCTCATCCAAATAAAGAAGGCATTTCCTCTCCTGAAAGGCAGAAAGAAAAGACAAAATAGAAAAAGGAAAAAAAAAATAGATTTTAACCATGTACTCCTCTGAAACTAAATATATGCCCCTTCCTCTGTCCTGATTGGTCCGCTTCAATTGACAAGTGATTGTGTTTAAAGGAAATATCCTGGACTTAATTGTAAGTTAAGTCTCTCTTAATCCAGAAGAGCATTTGAGATTCTGTCCAAGTGTTCAATTTCCCAGGCCGCTGAGGTCTGTGAATTTCTTTTCCCAGCCTCCAGGCTGCTGCAGTACAAGTCAGCATAGCTAATGCAGATAGATCTCCTGCCTCTCGCTCTCCTCCTCCCTCTGCTTTGATTCGATATGAACAGCCTGGTAACTCTGATGCTGGGGAGAAATCTGACATAACTCTGCAGATGGCTAGGTTGCCATGAAACACCTGGGGATTGTTCTTTAAGGAAAAGGTAACATTTATGTGCTAATGATTTCTTCCCCCCCTCCCCTCCTTGTTGCATTTTTTCCAGGGCTGCCGGTTCCCAAGAAGAGCCCAAAGTCGGTAAGGACTTGTCAGTTACTTGGTGCTGCTTTGGGGCTGTGGGAGGCGGTTGGCAGTGGGAGGGGATGCTGTCTGGCTTGACTTCACTAAATGTGTTTAAGAGTGGATGGAAGAGACAGAATCCAGGGTTCCTTCTGTTAAGTTCTGGGGATCTATTTGGTACAGAAGGTATTTGGGTTTGTCTTTGACTGTATAGTGATTTGTGGGCAGGCTGCAGGAGCCAGGATAAAGAATGCATGATTGGAATCTTCTCTATATAAATGCATTACAACTCTCATTCAAAAGAATGACTTTCTTAGATGTTTCAACTTAATAGAAATGCTATTATTTCTTTCGGGAGGAGGAAAAAAAAAATGTTCCACCTGCTTCCTGGGTAGCCTTGCTCTCAACTGGTGTTTCCAGACACTCACATGGGTAGATTCTCTCCTCCGAGCTTTCTTAAGCACTGGATGATGAATTATTTACAAAATTAAAAAGCCTGAGGTTCGAGTAAGAACTGCTCTGCCCTGTATATATGTCCATGCTCACATGGAATAATGTCCACTGCCCCAGCACTAAGAATAAGACATTTCCTTGCTGTGGAAATGTTCTTTGTTGTTTTGCTAGCTTTAGCAGCATTATGCTGCAGGTATAGGATTATTTAAAAAAAAAAAAATCAATGTTTTGCTGTCCTTTCTAACTGGTTTCCCTGAAGATGCATTACCTAGTTGACATGTTAGCTAATAGCTTAGAGGCTGTAGTATTTTGCTTGGTGGTGTGAGCTTCTGCTCTCAGAGCACTGACAACAAATTAAAATGCTACTTAAAAACTCAAAATCTGGAACTCCAATGCCTGAGAAATTGATCCGGGTAGAAGAGGCTTCCCAATTCATTAACATGAAGATAAAGAGGGGTGCTTCCATGTGGCTTAGAATATTTGGGGGAGGGAAATTTTGCAGCTTTCTGCCAGCGGGGAAAGGAGAACCTTTAAAACTTTGCAGCTCATGGCACTGCAGCCGAATTCTTTCCACCTATCTCCAAGCCTGGCAGCAAGAGGCAGAAGTTTATTAAGGAGATGAGAGAGGGAGCTTCTTCCTGCATTCTGAAGCCCCACTCCTAAGTTCTCCAAAGAGAAAAACCTGCAATAATTGATGTGATTCCAATGGCATAGTGCCATGGTGATTGAAACATGTGACTTCAGGGCTGCTTCCCTTGCCAGTTTGTGTTAAAGTCCAGGCAGAAAAAGTGCTGATAGGTGCCCACATTGGAACCACACAGATGCCAAAACCTGTGTGTGTGTGTGTGTGTGGGCGCGCGCGTGCGCGTGCATGTGTGCACATGCATCTCCCCATCCCTAGTTCATAGAAACCTATTCAGCCTTCAGAAAACAGAAGCAAATCTGGAAGATGTGTCACATGAGCTTGAGTTAACAGGACCCATCCTTTTCTCTCCCCCACCCCCAGCCATGCTGCATGATGCATGGACTTATTTTACACACCCCACATGGAATGGAGTCTTGGCAAGGAACGTACTGGGGGACATACAACAGTTTTGCACAGGCAACATGACATCGGGTAGCATGGTGTTTCTGTTTTGCATCCCATTTAAACTTACTGTGCTAGAGGATTTTTGTAGATTGATCTGCATCTCTTCTTCCCCAAAGTGTTTTGGAATTCCCTACTGAACTCGATGTGTATCAAACAGGTATAGCGCCTGCATTCACTAAGTCAGTTGGAAGAATTCCCTATGACAGTTTATTTTTGTAGAAGCCATGTCATTAGCAAGCAGCAAGCCAATTACTCAGGCTTCATTTCTAGAGAAAAAAAGCTCTCTTAACTGCTTTGCCCAAGTCTGCTGGCTCTTAATTACCACAAGCCAAGAGCTGGGATGTTATTGGGTTAGAGAAAAGCGAGCCCCCAGCTTGGTGCTTGTCCTTACCCGATTTCTGTGCCAGGACAGGGATGATGGTTTTCACAGCATTGCTGGCACACTCTGGCAGCTGCTGTTCAAAATTTGGGGGCTGTCAGCCAAGGGATGCTGTTTCTGGTGGAGCATTGCTAACATCTGTGATCAGTGGGAGCTCCTTATAGGTGAGTTGAAAGCTGTTTCCCTTTCCCGGTTTGAATTTTGATGATGTCCTGCCAGAGAGACAAATGATTATGGGATTTTTCTGGTGGGGTCTGAGGAAATCCTTGGGGAAGCTGCATGTCATGGTTCCAAAAGCCATTCACATGACAGACAGTGTCAGTGATGCAGGCTATGTAATGAAAGGCCTGTGTTGTGATACACTTACATTTACCATCGGCTCTGTGAATATACTGTCTTAACCCAGAACCATGTTTTTTTCTTTTTTCTCAGAGGCTCCTGACATTGTTGGCTTGCTCATGTGACTGACAGCTTCCTTTTGCCTTCATACCTTTAAAAAAAAAAATGTTTTCAATAATTGAGTAGTTGGGTTTTTATTAGAACAGAAGGACTTATCTTTTTGATCTTGTTTACCCTCCTGGATAATCTCTACAGCTTACTCTTAATAAACAATTTCACCTACTAGATTTAGTTTAAATGTTGAATTTATGGTTTTTATGGTTTATATAGTCATTGGGGACAATGGCAGTGTCTTAAAGAAATTTTATTAATTTTAATATTGGGACATCCATAACAGATTTTTCTGCCAAATGACAGAGACAAAAATAAGACATATTTGCTGTCAGGATTTAGGCTTTACTGGGAAACTGATTCTGTGGTCCAATTTAATCATCCTGACTGGAAACTTATTTAACTGAGACTCTTGGTCTAGATCACACACGATTTTGTGTGTGAGAATTTAAAACTCTGTCATGCCAAACCCTGAATTTTAAGTTAATATTTATTTGTTTTCTCACTAGTTCATTTCCCACTAGTGCTTCTGTTTCTCCCTTTCTTCATCTGTCCATCTGATCATTTATCCATCTGTCCATCCATTTATCTATCCATTTATCTGTCAATACATTTATCTTTTGTTCATTCATCCATCCATCCATCCATTTATCCATTTATTCAGCAAACTAGTATGGAGAACCAACTAAGTGCCAGGATCTGTGTGAGACATTGGAAATGCTATAATAAGTAAGATGTCAAGGCGCCTTTTTTTTTTTTTTAATTTTGAACCTTACAAACAACCAATTTATCTACTGCTTTCTTAAAAAATAAGATTCATCGACAAAATTGTTTGATGCATTTCTTTCAACAGTTAAGTGTTTACTGAGTATCCTCTCTGTGTCAGACCTGGTACCAGTATACAACGAGAACTAAAATAGAAAGCGTCCCTGCTCATGCATCTGAGGGGAGACAACTGCGCAAACAGGCAGATCTGTACAGACCCTCCTTGTGGGGCTTAAAGTCTGATGGGCACATACTTTCAAAAGTTAAAGCAGAACCAAGTTCACCCTTAATGAAAATCACTCAGCTCTAAATTACAGTTAACCTAAGTAGCCTTACAGAGCCATAGAAAAAACCCAAGACTGAATTAGATGCTATGATTGAGCTATGGGATTCCTCCGAGTTCCCCAGCAGCCTGAGCAATGTAGGAAACCACATTATTCACTATGTCAGATCAAAGAAAGCATACCATATTTACTAGGAAGACACGATGTTCTCAGTTACTAAAAAACTCACAGTTTTCATATGCAGTACAGTGAATGATGGGCAAGGCAGTCTCTTCAGCACCCTCTTTGTAGCAAATGCAGCAAGATGGAAGGTAGCAATAGTGACAGGTTTCTGTTTCATTGCCTGCCAGCCCTTTCTCCTGGAAAGGATGCTAAAGACATTGCTGACAACTAGTCATTAAGAGGTGTGAGAGAGAGATCTCTTAGATAATGTTCACAGTGAGTGACCCCTGCCTGAATCATCCAGTTTTATGTATCCTGCCTCTTTCTGAAACTCTCCCAATTGTCTCAACACCCTGATGCCACTTGTCCTTCAATCAGGACAATAATACAACCCATCAAAGCTCCTACAGACTGCAGGGAGAGAAGTAAATGGAAGAAAGATTAAGGCAACTTAAATAAGTCTCTTTGCCTCTCACCTCCCACAGCAACTCATACCCTCAGCCTTTTGGAGCCCTAGAGAAGAGGCTTCACTGTTGTATTAGATTTCTTTAAAACATTCATTGTGAACTAGAATTCATTTTCATATCCAATCAATACCTCCCTTTTCTTCTCCATTAACTCCTCTGGCCTGCCTTTTTTGGAAGAATTCATTTAACCTAGACCCATAAATGATAAAAAGAAGAGACAAAAAGGACCAGACCATCCTCTGCTTTGCCTCGTATTTGAGTCTCTGATTTTCATACAACCTTTAATGACATTGGCCTAATATCTCATCAGCACTTGGAGTTTTTCCTGTTGTCCATGTAAATCACTGCAGTGGCCTTCAGTCTTGGCAGATAAGTGAACTGTAAATAATTTTGCTTTAAAATGGATCGATTTGTCATTTTTAAGCCACATGAATTCTTTTCATCATTAAAGCTCCTAAGTGCTGTCTGTATTCATTTGCTCTTCCAAGCAAATATTTTCAGCTCATTTTATAAGTACCTTCATTTTGAAATGATTCTATGAAATACTGATGAGCTGACTTTTTTTCCTCTTTTCAATTTATAAAAATCATTGCATCTTCCCAGTTTCCCTGGCCTGTCAGTAGTAAGGAAATCATTCATTTTAGGGAGGTTGATACAGTTTTATTTTAAAAAGTCTTGTGACACAAGTTCATGGCTGATATGTGGCCAAGGACTTCTATGGAGTTTTCAAAATTAAGCCCATTTTTAATTAAATTAGCAACTTTTTTATAATTATAATTATTTTATATTAGTTTCAGGTGTACAGCATAGTGGTTAGACAGTTATATAATTCACGAAATGATCCCCCGATTAGTCTAGTACCCACCTGGCACTATACATAGCCGTTACAAAATTATTGACTATATTCTCTGTGCTGTACTTCATATTCTTACCATTTGTAATGACATGGATTATGCTAAGTGAAATATGTCAGACAGAGAAAAACAAATACCAGATGATTTCACTTATAAGTTGAATCTAAAGAACAAAATGAACTAAGAAACAAAATGAAAACAGACTCATAGATACAGAGTACAAACTGGTGATCGCTAGATGGGAGGGTGTTGGGTGGCTGGGTGAAAAAAAAGGTGAAAGAATTAAGAAGTGCAAATTGGTAGCTACAAAATTAAGCCCATTTATTTCTTCCTAGTTGGCTCTGGTTTAACATTCAGAAATAAAAATCTCAATTCAAAAATATCAGCATAGTAACAATAGCTAACATTGGAAATATCCATATGTGGCGCTCATTTCCATCCAGTTGCTCAAGCCGGAGACCTGGGAGGTGGATGCTCCTGTTTCTAAGATCTCTTCTTCCTCCTCCTGCTCCTTTCCCCCAGGCAGTCTGTCAGCAGCACCTATTGACTCTGGCACCAAAATGTCTTTTAACTTCACTTGTTCCTCTCCTTTGTCATACTACTCCCCTAGCATAAACCACTTCAAGTCCCTCATGAAGACTGCTCAGCAGTTTCCTTACTGGCTCTCACTTTCACTACTATCCCCACCAACCTTTTCATCACCCGGTAGCCAGACCAAACTCTCTGGAAGTGAATTGGCTCCTGGTGCATACCCGCTTTAACTTCACTAATGGATTTCTCCTCCCCTGAACTAAGAATGAAACCCAATCTCCTTAAAGTAGCCCACAAGGCCCTTACATTATTTAGTCTCCAAGCACAGACTGCCCCAGCCCCTTGCTACACCACACTAGCCTTCTCACTTCTTCAAACGGTCCAAACTCAATTTGGCTTCAAAGGCTTAGCACATATGTTTCTATTACTGGAATGTTCTTCCAGAGGCCTCTCCTTACTACCCACCTAAAGGACATTGCAATATGTTATCAATCTGTTAGGATTATTTGATTAATATCCAAACACACACACACACACACACACACACACACGTACACATATACCCTTAGATACACACTGAGATATAAATTCTAAGAGCTCAGCTACCATCTCTTCCTTGTTTACACATTGTATCCCTTAGAATCTGGCTCACAGTAGGTGAACAGTGTGTATTTATTGGATGAATGAATAGATGTATGGCAGGTAGTTACTCAAGAGAATGGAGGCTGGAAGTTCTATCATTGGTGTAGTAGGTGCTTCCTCCACTCATGTTATTAGTATGCATGGGATTACTTAACAGACTTAAAGTGTCTTTAACTACAGACACTTACTTGTCTTTGAGCCAGTTTTTCACCTAGAAAATGAGGTGAAAGACAATCACATTAGATGCAGATCTTATCCTGTGTTATAACTAGTTCAGAAGTGAATTTGTTCTCATGTCCCAAGTCTTCCGGGAGATAATCCAGACTGCCGAAGAGGCATATAAGTTGACTGTAATTTGAGAGATGTATAAACACAGCTTTTCTCTTGGATAGTTCTGGGCTCTAATTAGATAAAAGACAATGTCATAGCTAAGTGAATTCTCACAGAAAATAAAAAGGGATATTTTGAACTTTTCCACCAGAGAGAGCATAGCTTCAGAAAGCCCAGAGTGCTAGCCAACAAGATATTAAATACAGACTGCATCTTCAAATTAAGTAATTCTCATAATTGAACTTGAGAAGGAACATAAAGTGAGGTTAAATCTTATCTGGGGGAAAATCTAAAAGCATTCCAGATTATTGTATACTTAGCCCATTAGTATGGGTTAGAATATGCCATTTAGTGAAAGTTCGGTGATGGCACAGTTTTTAGAATGCTTTTTCAGGATGCTGCTTTTTATTTTCCAAATTTAGGAACAAAGTTTAGATGGCATTTGAAAGGATTGCAGAAGTGTGGTTTGATTGAGAGGCAGTTTTGCAAACTTGTTCCAGATTTTATCTGTCATTTTGTCTTAAATTGGATCTAAATGACTCATTTATTGGGGAAGTAAGAGGGGTGTTAAAATTTGAAAAATGGCTCTAACCATTTCCAGTAGACTTTATGTGTACACTCTGTTTATGGCAAAGCCATCTCTTCAGTGAAATTCAAGAGTTCTGGTCCTCCATGCCAGAGATTTGTTACACTGACACAGCCATTGAAGATCTTGGCACACCGTGAGGTGACATGTAAACTCTGTTTGCATGCATTTGTGGGTACATATGTAAAAGCACATGTGCATTCTCTGCAGGAGAAAGTTCCATCCAGTCTTTTATCAGACTCGCTCAGTGGGGCAGTATTGCCAGAAAGATATTTTTTCTCCAGTTCACAAAAGGAAGCAAGTGGAAGAGGTTAAAATTAGGTTTCCAGGGACTGCAGAGTACTTCCAGGAAAGGAAGTATGACATTTCCCTCAGGTGATCCTGTGTCCTGGTGAGTTTTTGTGAAGAGTAGTCTCAGCAAGAAGGAGTCTAGAGCTTCAAGGGTCAGGGACTTAACTGTGAAACGAATTTAGTGTCAATGGACAGACCTCACACTCTGGCAGTTGCTACTCATTTGAGGGACCAGGAGAGAGAGTGCGCATTTGAAGGGAGGGATGCAACTCTCAAAGTAAACTCGTAGGTCCTTTATCTCTTGAATTATTTGCTTTTACATTTAAAAGTATCTGCCGCCCTCCCAAGAGGTGAACAAAAACAAAGTATTCCCTGAATGTAAAAATTAAAAATAACAGACCCCATTAATTTTCTTTACCAAGGTTTACTTCAAAGTGAAAATAGCTTTAAATTTTGTCTTGGTAATAAAAAGCATTCTCTATTCATTATAATAGTAAAAAAAATAGGCAGTACAGGAAAGTATAAAGAGGAGAAAAAACACACCTTGAATCCCACGTTTTCCTATTTATGCTCGTGTACGCACCAAAAATGAGCTGATGCTATAGTATAAGACGCGCTTGCTTATAGTGTAGACCCTTTTAAAGACCACAGTGAAGAGAAAAACAAATTCCCATGTACATACAAAAGAGAATGGAGATTCTATCTGTCATTAATATTTTCTGACTCTGAAAATCTTCAGCATGTCTCCAGGGGAAGTGAGAAGGCAAGGTATTGACCTCTGAGGCCAGAAAGAGCCCTGAGAGCCAAACTCACTGTTTGGGGAGGACACTATTAGAGGTTAGCAGCCGGATTTGAGTCCGGGCCTTTGGAGCTGAACACATTACCCTCAAAAGAGAATGATGGTAACATGGGGTTCTGATGCTATTTGTCACTACCCAAACGTCATTGTGTTTTTCTGGCATCTTCCCTAGGGTGCGCTGTCCCCTTGAGTCTAAGTAAATTAAACCCCTCATACATTTTTTCCTCGACCTCTTTGCTAGTTTAGAATGTGCTCCTCAAATTTCTCCCACAGGCACACCAAATAAAATTTTAAGTGGTCTATCTTACCTTCATTAAATGCACGCCCAGTTGTCCTCAACTTTGAATTCTTGCCAAAACCTATATTCAGATTGTAATCTGTGAAAGACAAGGGCAAAGGAAGCTTTTGTCCTCCTTCGGCTTTCTTCAGATACTTATTTCAAATCAGGGACTGAAGGGAGAGGGAATTGAGAGACCTGAGATTTAAAAGAAAATCACCTTGGAAATTTCCATTAATACGAGAAATGAAAGATGGAGGATACCTAGGGGGAAAGTAAGGAAGAGAACTGTTTTGATAGGATTCATTGTAAGACCAAGGGGAAGATTTTGATCCTATAAAGAACTTTAGAGACTTGGAATTCTCTAGGTCAACGATCTTATAAACTGCTTAAAAAGCATAAGCTATACAGGGTCTGTAGGAGAGGATGGAGATGCCCCTGGCTGGCTGTCCTCTGCCCTTTCATGAAGCTCTTCAGCAGGTAAAGTGTAGGGAAGTAGTGTCTGTCATGTGAGAGACAGGATTCCAAGAGTTTGTTTTGAATGGGAGAAACTAAACACATGAGGTTACCGCAACTTTTTACTGGAAAAACCAAGGACTGAAAATTTTTTATTTCCCAGTGGACATTTTCCTCCCACAAGTTTTTGCTCTTTATTTAAAGAACATTTCATAAAACGAGAAGGGTCTTTTGCTGGGCAGGTTTTAAGGAACTGGAACCTGCTTATTTTATTAAAATGTAAAAGAAATTCTTTCCCTTTGAATACTACTTGAATTTTGGACAAGTTGCAAATCTAAGAATCTTGACCCCCATGTAAAGTTTGATCTTGGTTTTCAACCCACAGCACTGTCAGGAGATCAAGAAGTAAGGTGTGATACCTGCAAAATTGATTAGCTAAGAATTATGAAAGCTCTTCATGCAAGTACACATTTCATGCTTGGCATGATTTTTTAAATATCCAGCCTTTTTTTTCTTATAGTCTAGGAGAACTGACGCCAAACCCTAAGATAGGAATCGGGTATTTTATTATTGAAAGATGCAGGACGTGGAATCCTAAAAAGCATTTTTAGACTTGATTGTATTTCTTTTGGATATCATAGCCTTACATTTGAAACACTATGGTATTTTGTGTCACATATTTTGTCAAAAAATAAGGATGTTAAAACTGATACATCTTGTCATAAATGAGCCCAAGGTCTTAACCAAGAGCCTATGATGAAAATTGGATTTGTTTTCTGCCACAGCCCAGAGAGCAGTACGGTTTGTGATTATGTCTTTCCAACTGGCCCACCCCTCTCTCTGTCTGCCAATCACCTGGGGATTTATCTGCATTCAGCATTAGCTGGAGGAAGGTGGAAGCCAAAATGTTGTTGATATATTTATGTATGTGTGCACAGAAGTGCTGAACAAAGACAAA
This sequence comes from Pteropus vampyrus, assembly GCF_000151845.1. Classification (NCBI taxonomy): domain Eukaryota; kingdom Metazoa; phylum Chordata; class Mammalia; order Chiroptera; family Pteropodidae; genus Pteropus; species Pteropus vampyrus. Next base: position 5,675,023 of record NW_011888822.1, on the reverse strand, counting down.
CTGATGGAAAACACCCACTCAGAAAACCAATAATAATCTTCTCTTCTTGCCCCTCTCACTCGCTTACTTTCAGCAACCACTGGAAAGAAAAGACAGCCAGAATAGTTCTCAGCACAGTGTTTCCAGCCACCGAAGCCTGCACACAGCATCCCCAAGCCACGGCACACAGGTGCTCCCCGAGTACTCACCTGCAGAGGCCTCAGCTCCAGATCAGACCGACAGCTCTGGGCAGAAAAAACCAGATCCTTTTAAAATCTGGGCCCAGTCCAGGAGCATGTATGAAAACCGACGTGAGTAGCACCCTGGCTGCTGTCTTTTCGAGACCCTGCCTCAAGGCTTCAGCTTCCTCTTGAGGCATATTAAAAATAGATTTTCAGTGTGTAGACCGCATAAAGCTAAATCAAGGTGAGAGGTGAAAGCTTATCAACGCAGGGATAAAATCTGATGGATATTCATGGAGGCTCCATTATGTCTTCCGTTTGGGGAGGGGTAAATACAGATGCTCATCATATAAAGAGCCTGGATAAAAATGGATTTATTTTTCCTTTCAGTTAAAATAAGTGGTAGAGAAGAGGTACTGTTTCATTAATCTTCCCTGCGTGGAGATTGTGGCATTCTCTTGTGAAACAGCTCTGATATACAATAGGACATAAATATGATTGACTTGAATAACAAGAGTAATGATAAGAAATTAAATGCTTTCTTAGTAGTCTCTTAGTTTTTAAGAATACTGGTAATTTTTCTTTTCCTGTTACTATCAGTCTTTCTAAACATTCCCTTTAAAATGAAAAAAAAAAAAAATAATGGTGACTGATTCGTGCTTTAATTATGTATACTGTGGTTAAATGTGTTCCGCTGGCTTTACCTTTTCGATAAATATGAACTAGTGATGGCATATGTCATAACTTTTTGGCTCTTATAAGCCTACTTTTGCCTTCATGTTTAATTTCCGACCTTTCATTATGAAATGATTTCAAAAGACAATTCATCATAAGTGATATTCATTTAGCTTATTGCCAATGAAAGTTCCTAAAATGCTTTACTCTCAGGGCATACAAATGGGCCCTTTTTGGGCTGTGGCTATTACTGGCGTTTTCTCATGAGTTTGATTGGTCAGGATGAAGCAACTATAAGGCACTTTCAGTTTCTCTTTTTGGCATGGAATAGGAGAGAATGTTTAATGACAGAAGAGGCCGTATTTGGTGAAGGGTCTGATTAAAACTGGAAGAAAGAAGAGAATCATTTTGCCATCTTCTTTGTCCCCGTCCCCTCTCTGCACAGGTGTGGTTTATGGCCACATACACTATGCCTGTCTCTCAGACAAAGCCCCCTTGGAGAGTCATGGCACAGAGGTGGTGGACGCATGGGAGATGTTCCAGCCTCTCGCCAGCCCGCTTGGACCTGGCTGTGAAGCATATCCTTGGCTGGCTGAAGCAACTCCTCTGTGACCCAAACAAAACAGGGGAGAAAGACCAGAATCCTTGTCTGAGAAGGAAAGCTGGCCATATTACTGGGTGCAATTCAGCAGTTAGGGGGCACAAGGCAAGTCTGGAGTCTGGCTGCTTATCAAATTTTAGAAGTCACTCAGGGGCCCCTCCATTGTTTTCTTCCTCAGGGGAGAAATAATCATTGCCTTCTTATTATAACAGTGCATAGAATTAAATTGGCTGTTTTGGCTAAGGGTTCACTCTGCTGACAAAAGCCAGATAATTTGAGAAGGAATTTATTTAGTTCCTGGCCTGGAAAGACCGCTAGAGTAACCGTGACGCCAGGCCAAAGGAAATGAAGTTCCGTTTGGAACATCTCTCGTAAGCAGTAGTTACTAAGCATGAACCTGGAGTCTCTCCTCACTGAGTCTTCTCATTAACTGTAGTGATTTCACTGACAAAATGTTTTCCAAAGAGGTGTATTTTCACATTCTCTTCACATTTCTCTTTAACCATGCAGCTTCTCCGATCAATGGCCCAACTTCAGTTGATGTTGAGATACTGCTTTATTGACTGTCCCCCTGCTTTTCTCAATACAGTACACATTTATGACTGAGTTTTGTGATAAAATACATCATGTTCTGAAGTACTGGCAAGAGGCATGTTGGATTGACAGACAGTTCTAATGCATTTTGTTAATAGGAGGCTCCAGCTCAAATGCCATTTTCTCCTTTATGGAAGCAAAATTTCTTCAGAACTTGGTATTTAATCCAATTTTTAAGAAAGTTTTCAGTCCCCCCCCCCCAAAAAAAAGAAAAATATGTAATCTTGCCACAGCCAACTGCTTTAAGCATCAAAATTGCTCAGGCGGCAGTCAGACTAAAATATGTGGAATGATACCAGTTTGTGCCTTCACTTTCTTTGACGTCTAAGGAATAGGATCTGGCAGCACCAGTGAGAATCAATTTCTTTTTGGTGATTGGAGGCTCTGTAATTGAATGATTATAGCAACCTAATTAATGTTAAGATTCACTTGGATTTCTTCCTCACTACTAAATAAGGATAATGATGAGACCTTTTCCCCCAATGGTAATTATTCAGGATCTGTCAGATTTTCTTCTTTCACAGTACCTATGAATGAACCTACATCAATCTTGTCTTTTAATTCGTATTTTGCTTTATTCCAGATTAGTTTATGCCATTCCCTTCAGTTATTTTTTCATCTAGTCTTTTCAAAATAAAACAGACAAAAAATATAGCATATAGCTCTGTTAAGATGTGATTTGCTCCCCCTCCCCGCCAAGACATAAGAATGAGCAAAGTTTTCCGGGAAAATTGAAGTCAGCAATAGCACCTTAATTTTACCCTTAACTTAGCCCCCACTTTTGGGGAAAATATATTTTTCTTATATTTCATTTTATGGTGAAGGGCAACATGAAGATTAATAGTCTCTGATCTAATTCCTTCACATGGTCTAAATGTTGTGCAAAATACCGTATTCTTGATATGGCCATCTGTCAAAACAGCAGTGTCAGATGAGTCAATCTGAATTGGAAATGTGTTAGTAAATCCCTTTGAAGGGCTTAAATGTTTAATTAAAAACAAAGGCAAGCGTGGAAGTCCTTTAAAAGCCATGTTGCCTGTTTTGTATTTTCTCTAGATAGCATGCCAATTGTGCACGTGTTTTTAAAAATGACAGTGATATAATCTTCTTAGGTAATGTTCAGGAAAATTAGCTAGTGTCCACTAGTGCTTACTATAAAAAGAAAATCTAAAACTTCCAGTTGAAATTTTGCTTGCTCACAAAATGGTTTGGAAAGAAAAGATATCAAAACCGTCATATTAACTAATATAAACCTGTCCTGCTTGGGAGAGACATACTTACAAATTTGGAATTGGTGAATGGGCTCCTTTATCATAGTGGGTATAAGGAGCTAGGGTATACTTCTAGTTTTAAGAGCTATTATGACAGTTCTTATTTGTGTGTGTGTGTGTTCAGATCTTGGGCAAATCCGATGATTTGTGTCTCTAAATAAAAGACTGTTGTGGTTGAACTGCCTAGAATTCATCTGAACAGGTATTAGCACAAGAATGAATTCCATCAGGAACTTGATAGTCTTTTAAATAAATGCTGTAGTGTGGCAGTGACAGAAATGTGCTTAATTTTTTTCAAAAGGAAATAAGGGTTTAGACAAATCTTAAGTTCGTGACATGATTAAAACAAGGTCATACAAGTACATGTACTTTAGAGTATAATTAAGTATGAACAGTCTAAGATGGTAATGGGAGTTCTATGAAATTTTCAACTGTACAATTGTAAATTCTAGCTTTTTGATAAGAAAAGCACCATGACAAAAAATTAAAAAAACAGAATGAAACAATCGTCTTTTAAAATCCACGGCAGCCATGACCTTTACTGTAAAAGCTTAACTGCACTTTCCTTATCAATCAAAACTAAATTAAAATGAACTAAGAGAAAGCACATACATTAAGCTTTGCAAAATTGTGAAATTAATATTCCAGCTATGTCACCTTCGCCTGCATCGGGATTGAGCAAGGGTGAAAGAGAGAGAGAGATCAATTCTACGAATTTTGGAGAATGTCAGAGTAAGGATCTGCTGAAAACATTTCATTTCTCCATTATTATTCATCCTGTTTGATGTTCCCATTGGTCTGGGGGGCTGGGGAGAAACTCAGAAAGAGAAATGCCACAAACAAATGTTTTTGGTACTCTCATTGAGCAGGCACAGACCAAAGACAAGATGAAACAAAGTGGTGGGCATGTTTTAGATAAGTCTGGAAGTGTGCGTCTGTGGTAATGGAGACACCAGGAGGTTTCTCTGCAAACCTGGTGATTCCATTCGTCTAGTTATCAAAGGAAGTCTTTGGACCACTCTGTTGAATTTGCTGCTGGCATTCCCAAAGCATGTTAACTGCAGATATTGTCTCCTGTGCAAGGGCTTAAAAATCAAGAAACCGTATGAGATCGTCTTAGCTCTTTTTGATTTAGCCTCCATCAAAAGAAAAACAAGGCGATGTAAACATCAGAAAGATGGTTCTACACTGCTACCTCTGAAAAATTTAATTATAATAGAATTTGCCTGAAATAAAGAAGAGAACAAACCATTTTGGAGGAGTAGTCTAGAGACTTCAGTGCTCCTGGCAGGAAGTGGCAGCAGAGGACACAAAAGAGAGAAATTCTGTAATTCTGTAATATGTTGCAGTACTGATTTGCCACCAAAGTCATGGCATTTGGTTGGTGGGAGAGTATAATTGTTAAAATGCCAAAGTTAAGGTGCCAAAAGACTTTCTTTGTAACAGCCCTATGTGTTGGTGTATCGTGTTGGTGTCTGTCTCTCCCTGGCTCACTGTTGGTGTCTTCAACACCCTTGGTGTCATTTGGGCATCTTGTTTTCCAACAGGAAGCTCTTTAAATAAATTCACCATTTCTCCAACTGATTTTCAGAGAGAAACAAATGCTTTTTGCCTAGGAACTAAACTGTATGGTAAGCCTAAGACTGTTGGCCATAAGCACCCATACCCTGATAGCTTATACCAAATGAGCAATATAAGACAAAAACTAGCTGTATTTGATGTCACCGTAGGGATGGGCAAGTGTTCCTGTGTTAAATGAGGCTGAGAAAAATGGGCCTGGGCTGGAGGTCTCAGCAGAGCCCTTCCCTTGTTCGCAGAGAGGCTCTGCAGACTTAAAGCAGACTCTGCCAGGAACCTAGTGCTGACTGGAAAGCATCCATGGTCTATTTTGGTAATAATTCTCCTGCTTGAGTGAACCAAAGATGGAGATCCAATGTGATTTAATTCATTGTTTCAGTGAGGCTATTACAGTAAATACCCTTTAGCCAGCTACTCGAAAAGAAAGAAAATATTGTTACCTTAGCGTGCTCAGGAAAATATCATTCTCGAATCACGTTTATGGGAGTACTATGATGTAGCTTAACTCCATGTTCCATGGCGTGTTGCAGCTTAGCCTTAGCAATTATAATGATGATGATGATGATGATGATGATGATAATAATAATAATAATAATAATAATAGCATTGAATAAAAAAGAACCATTTAAAGCCATGGCATTAAGATAGCTCAAGCAAAAATACTGGATTCAGACTCCTCTAACTTGTACTGACCTGTTTTATTTAGCTTCTTCTCTCTTGGTGTATTCATTCACTATGCATTTTAAACTCGTGGGTGAGTCACTGAGAAAGGACATCTCTCTCCAACTTGAAATCTAAACAACTGCCTTCTTCCTCTCTAGCCCACTGTACAAAATTGGAGAAGACGAGAATTAAATTCTCAGGCCTACACACTCCTTCAGCCTAAAATCCAATTAATTAAATAAACCAGGAAGTTTGCAGAACAATATTTGAAAATCCCCTTTTTTAAGATTCACTGCCACTAAACTATTTTTTCTATTTAGATAAAAGATATGTCATTTTATAGACTATAAAATGCTATTTATACATTAAAATATTAAATAAGAATTGAATAGAAGTAACCCTTTTTTATTACCTTAGTTAAGTAACAGAGTGGTATATAGAAGAATTTCATGTACAGTAAGCGTGTTTTTATAGAAATTACTTCTTTTTAAAAAAATAAGACTTTTCATTTTAAAACCCTGAACTATTATTGGGTTTTAAAAGTAAAATCAAGTTATTGAATGATAAATTGATACTTATAATGTTGAAATATTATAGGCAAGTTCTGGAGCAAAACAGTCATTTTAATGTTGAAATACGATTCCTTGATATAGAACAATTTTGTTGTTACCATTAATGTTAAAAATATGGAAGGCTGGCTACTTTTGGTAATAGTACTGAAATCATAGTAAACTTTGTAAATTTGGAAATACTAGGATGTTCAAGAGTAACTTTTTGGCAAATATGATCTACCCAATCAAATTATTGGCATTGCTTTTCTGAGGAAGAAAGAACTTTTTTTAATGGATTTTTTAATGATTTTTTTAAAATAGAAAACACTTTACCCCAGGCTCTTTCCTTTCTTCTTTTAATTGCTAGAACATCAGGTGACTTAACAGGGCTTCTGAATCCTCAGAGCCAGCCTTTGCTTCAGAGGTCACTCTGACTTAACACGAGCTCTCTTTTTGGACACGGGCACCCACTGTATGGCGCGGTGCCTGGTGATTTTAATTCGCCTTGCAACAGTACCAAGGAGAGCAGTCAATGTGGATTTCTGGGTTAGTCAAGGATAATGACTTAGGCTTGATTTAGAATGATCAAACAGTGATTAGTCCTTTCAAAAAACTTAAGGCTCAGTGACTACTCCCACTGTTACTTTTGCCCAGTGTCCTGTTATTTCACCCGTCCAGACTATTTTGTTTCCTTGTCTGTGTTGGAAAGCTGTCATCTGCTCAAGCTCCATCAATACCGGTCCCGTAACTGTGTAACCTGAGGGGTATGATTTATTTCATCAGAGAAGTGATCTCTCTTCCTTCTCTCTTCTCTGAAGTTCCAGATTACCAAGAACAGGACATCTTCCTCTGGAGGAAAGAGACTGGATTTGGATTTAGGATTCTCGGTGGAAATGAACCAGGAGAACCTGTGAGTCTTTGGTCTACCTCTCTCCCTCAGTGCTGTTTTCTAAGACTTTAAAGCAAATTGGCAGCAGTGACAAATCATCAAGATTTGAGCCCAACTAGGTGCAACACTGACTGTTTCATGTCAAGATAGTTGGGGTTATTCATTAGATTTTGTGGAGCTTTTCTTTCTTGAGGAAAAAGTGACTAGATCCTTTCTAAAAAATTCGCTTTCATATTTGTGAAAAGTGGCAGCTACAGCATCTGCAGCCCCCCATCAAAGAAAAAATCCAAAAAGCATAAAAGGAATAGTTATCAACTAAGAAAACAGTGGCCTGATCCTTCTGGCCAATTCTGCTGAATCTGCCAGCAAGTAGTTGGCTTTGTATATTGAGTAGCTAGTGTATTGAGAACACTTCTCAAGGCATCATGATAGATTAGAGAAAGTAGGACCACCGTCCTTACAGAAGTAGAGAAAGAACCCTAAACGAGGGTCCAGAGACATTTAACTGCTCTGGGCCTCATCTCTAGAATAAACTTAGTATTGCATCACAGAATCTTTCTGAAAGGGAAAAAGAGAACTAAAGATAAGTATTATTAATTCCCTCATCATAATAAAAAATATAGCTATTACTTATTGAGTTCTTACTATGTGCCAAATGCCGCACCAAAAGCTTTTAACATACATTCTTTCATTTATCCATGAAATCCATGAATTTATCTCCATTTTTCAAATCATAAAATAAAGACATAGAAAGGTTAATTAACTTACCCAAGATCACAGAATTAATAAATGGAAGGACTGGAAAGGGTCTGATTCCAGTCCATATTTTTAACTACTCTTTTGTCAAAGTTCTTTTAAAACTATAAATGTCATGTAAAGGTAACTGTAGCATTATTATATAGTGAGAAGACAAGGAGAGCAAAAATGTTTTAACTAACGTTTAGTGGATGGTAAATATAATAGCAATACCCTAAATATAAAGACTGCTCATATGCAGGTGCTAAAAGAATACAGATATGGAGATGCTGTCAGACCAGACTTCGCTTGATTCATTCCTTCATTTAATAATATTTATTGTTCATTCACCAATGTTAGGCACAGTGCTGGACCTTGAAAGAAAAGTAGTATTAGTATTATAATTAGAGTTTTCTGAAAGGAGGGTTCTTTTTTTTTTTTCAATCAAGTCTATTGGGGTAACATTGGTTAATACAATTATATAATTTTCAGATGTACATTATCATTTGACATCTGTATATTCTATTGTGTGTTTACCACCCAAAGTCCAGTTTCCTTTAGCTACCATATATTTGATCCCCTTTACCCACTTCAAAGGGGGGGGGGTTCGTAAGTAGATAGAAAAGGAGAAATGGTTTTGCAAATGAAAGGAATAAAGTGATTTATTTATGCAAAGGAGAAAAAAAATGAATCATCACCAGACTGCAGATAAGTGTAAAGGAAACAAACAAGAAAAAGTCTTTTCTCATTATTTAAGAATTATTATAGCACCTAGCACAATGCCTCGTACCCAGTGGGCACTCAGTAAATGTTTGTGGCATGGATGCAGACATGAATGAATGAATTGAAATATTCTTGGAGATGTGAAGGCCATCAGTATAATAGTAAAACAAAAGGTCAATGTTTCACCCATCATCCAATTATTCAACAGATTTATATCGGTCACATTGTACCACTGGGTGCTGCTGATACAGATGGCCGCCTGAGGTCTGGGGATGAATTAATCTGTGTGGATGGGACACCAGTAATTGGAAAATCACACCAGCTTGTGGTCCAGCTTATGCAACAAGCTGCCAAGCAAGGCCACGTCAATCTTACAGTGCGGCGTAAAGTCGTATTTGCAGGTAAGTTTCTTATTCGTTCCTTCAGACAGTGCACTGTCACTTTATGCACAGAAAAGGACCCCTTCCTGTGTCTGCCTCCTCAAGCATCTATTTTAGCAAATGTTTGCAAATGTGATTAAGCTCAGAATTTCCAGACGGTTTGTTCTCTCAAAACTTGCAAAACTACCGTCATTCCAAAGTACTTTAAAGTGCCATTCATACATGTTCAGCAAAGACTTCTAGAAGGTTAGTTGAATATATATTACCTCCCCCACCCCTGGCCAACTAGAACTTAGTCATCTTCTTCATTTGATGATAACTTTCAACAAAAGAGATTATTACGATGGTCAGGAGAATCGTAACTTCAAATTAAGAGAACAGAAGTTAGGTTTGTGCTTCAAAATAAGCTCATAAAAAATATTATATATATATATGAAATTTGTAGAACTGGCCAGTTCTACTTGATTCCTTCCTCCTACAAGCTTCGAAGTATTCGAGTCCTCAAAATACTATAATACCCTTTCAAAGCCCAACTCAAATATAACTTTTCTCTGTGAAACCTTCAGAAATTTCCTCCTCCTTCCAACTGCCTCCAGATTTTAGCATTTCCTTCTTGCCATTCTTGTGCATCAGGATTTACTTCTGTATCAGAATCTGCCATTTAGAGACAGCTCATTGTGTGTCTGCCCTTTCCATACACTCACCAGCTTCCTGAAAGCACATATGTTGGTGGTTCATCTTTGTCTGCTGTCCCCACTCCTAAATATTCAAGACAGAACCTAGAATGCAGTAGAAGCAGATTGTGTTATATCAGTTGAATTACTGAAGAAGTAATTCAATATAATTAATCAATTATAATGAAGTAATCAATATAATTAATTACAGAATTAAGATATCAGATTCCAATGTGAGAGTTCTACCTACTGCTATAGAAAACAGTGTTAATTAATAAGGTCTCTAGAGCTCACTTATGGCCTCAGAATATTTCTTAACATAGTATTCCATGCAGCCAATAGCAGTCTGTTAGCAATGGCTTTTGAAATGCGATGAAAACATTTTACTTCACTGGCTTAAATAAAAATAGTAGAGCAATGTGATTTTTGTTTCGGAATTATTTTTTGAATCTTAAATATTTTGGGTTTAAATCTATGAAGAGATGTTAGGCTAAGTGAAATAAGCCAGTCACAAAAGAATAAATGTTAAATGATTCCATTTTCATGAGGTACCTAGAGTAGTCAAATTTATAGAGACAAAGAGTAAAATGGTGGTTACCCGGGGCTGGGGGAGGAGGAAATGGTTAGTTAGCATTTAATAGGTACAGAGTTTCAGTTTTGGAAAATGGAAAATTTCTGGAGATGGATGATGGTGATGGTTGCACAACAGTGTGACTGTACTTAATGCCATTGAACTATACACTTAAAATGGTTAAAATGATAAGTTTTATGTTCTCTGTATTTTACTACAATAAAAAAGAAATTTATGAAAGGAGAAGCTTTCAGGAATAAATACAGTCTTATCTGAAACCTGAATACACAGTTTGCTTTTGGCATGAAACATAAGTTGGTTCCTCCAACTATTGTGGCTATATAAGAGTGCTTTACCTCATCACTTGACAAAGCAATAACACTGGAATTTAGTAAAACTGGAAATCTGAGGATTTTAGAACTCAACCCAGATGATTCCAGGAAATAGTATCCAGTTGTGTGATCAGAGTAGATAATTGACATCTGGAAGCTAGGAAGAGAAACTGTCTACCTCTGACAGGCTTTGTCAGGAATCCCACAGTATGGCAACATTAATGGTACTGTCAGCTTTCGATCTTGTGACTAACAGAAAAATCAAAAGCAAAGACTGTTTGGAAAGCTGAGCAGAACTGTGACTTGAGGGTGATGACAATATGAATGTGCAGCCAGGGTCCTATCTCTGAGGTAAAGATGTGGTGATCATCATAGGTGTGGGCCACACCTCCATTTCGTATACGTTTGCCTTTGATTTGTGCACTAGGAGGATTGCAGAGTGGGCCAATCTTGCTGCAAACTTGGGTCAGAGTGTGGATGTTGATATATAGTATGCTATGGATGATACACGATTTGGTGTCCATTTTGGTGTTTTTCTGTGGGATCGATGTCAGCAGAGACTGAATAGTAAACACTTTTCTCAAGAAGCTGTTTTAAATTCTTGTTTCTCATGTCTGTGAGGCTAGGTGCTCTCTTACTTTAATCTCTTGATTTCTTACATGTTGTGGAGTTGGGGGGAGAAGGAGGAAGGAGTGGCGGGGCATGTTTTTGGCCAAGTCGGGTAACTGAGAGGCGCATCTCTTGTACAGCCCCCAAAACAGAGAACGAGGTGCCCTCGCCAGCCTCCTCTCATCACAGTAGCACCCAGCCGGCCTCGCTGACCGAGGAGAAACGCACCCCGCAGGGCAGCCAGAACTCCTTGAACACGGTGAGCTCGGGCAGCGGCAGCACCAGCGGCATCGGCAGTGGCGGGGGTGGCGGCAGTGGCGTGGTGAGCACTGTGGTGCAGCCCTACGACGTGGAGATCCGGCGCGGGGAGAACGAGGGCTTTGGCTTCGTCATCGTGTCGTCGGTGAGCAGGCCCGAAGCAGGCACGACTTTCGGTGAGTGTTGACCATTCTTTTCCGCGGTGTTTCCAAGGATGCCAATGAAAGGCAGCCAAAATCTCATTAACAGAAATGCTTCCATGCTTTTCGCTTCAGGTAATTAAAGTCTTAATTGGGGATGCAGTTTATTTGGTAGATTTTCCCCTCCTGAAGGTTGAGGTTTTTTGTTTTTTTTTTTTTATCCGTTCAGCTTCCTTTCTGAATGCGTGTTCACACGCACACAACTTAAAGCATACGTGAAATTTGCCAGAAATTTGCAGAGCGACCCCTCGACAGTGTAGTATGAGGAAGTCTTGCTAGTGAAAGTCTTTTGCAAGGTCCTGAGTAGGATGTCGTTAATAGCGGTAGCATCAGAAGATGTAAGAGCTTTAAAAGGAGCATGTGATTGTAAAATGCTTAGGAAAAATAGAAGTGTAAGGAGTAAACATGTTACATGAAATGCCCTTTCTACCTTATCTGTGTCCTTTTGCTGCTCTATCCCTATCTGAAGTTTTTTAAGTTTAATTTTAAATGGTATTTTTACTGTTCCTTGGTTAAGAATCTGATTGAAATCTGAGCTAAAATTCATTTGTCTTCATTGCTCTTTAATTCTAGCAGGGGTAATTTTCCTATCTCATCCAGGTTTTGGGGATTTCAGCAGAGTATGGAGAAACATGGTCGTCACCCTATCAGAAAGTTAACTCTCTGCTGGGTGCACTGGCAGAGACAAATAGGAATCCAGGTGATTCCCAGAAATAGTAATTCGTGAATCTATTTCTGATTGAATGGATTATAAATATGTACTCCAAAAATGATCTACCTTCTTCATTAAATAAAAAGTTATTTGTTATTCCCCAAGCACATTTTGTTGATTAATATGGAATATGGTAGGAGGCAGAAAGGGTTATGCAGGCTTTGAAATTTACCTCAGCTCTATGTCCCGGTGACTTATCCACAAGGAATCAGATGACCGGTGGCCACAGGTCACTTGCTGACTAGGATCAGCTAGGTGTTCCATCCCTTTAGCTTTCTGCTCCCATAGGATTTCCTTGCTTCCATTTAGTCTTGTCCATTGCTTCCTGCTAAAGCCATTCTCTCTAAGGTTTGTCCATTAGGTCACAGCGGTCCCCAACCTTTGTGGCATCAAGGACCGGTACTCCTATGAGAAATGCCTGATGATCTGAGGTGGAGCTGAGGCAGTGATGCTAGCTCTGGGTAGCAGCTGCAAATAACAGATAAAGCTTCAGTCCCTCACTCACCGCTCACCTCCTTTGTGGCCCTGTTCCTAACAGGCCACAAACCGGTACCAGTCCATGGCCTGGGGGTTGGGGACCCCTGCATTAGGAGACTATAAATCAGCAGGTCTATGCATGTGTGGCTGCAGTAACAAACACCCATTACTAACAGTGCTTTTATGAGCTGCTTTAATACAGTTATCACAGCATGTCATAGACGGGTGACATGACATCAAGTCAAGGTTTTTTGTTTTTAAAATTAATTTTAGAGTTTTTTATGCTTAATTTAAAAATAAAAAGAAAGGCAGAGAGGGAAAAAGAGATCCCAAGTTCGTTTCTTCATATCTACATTTTGACTGTCCCCATGCACCCTGTGATATTCTCAGGATTCCAGAAGCCTCAGTTTCACTTTCTAGAATAAATAGCAGATATGTTAGGTGGGAGGCTGTGTGTTATTTAATTAATTTTGAATGTCTTCACTCAAAGCTTGGTCTCTAATTGTTTTCCTCTGGCTCTTATAATGAACAAATTAAACTTTCCCTAATACCTTGCATGAGATTTCTGTTGCAAGCTATGCAGAGCTTTCTTCATACCTGCTGTTTGATGCCTTTCTCATGAGAGTTGTCCTAAGAGTTGGGCTAAACTTAATCAAGACCTTGAATTTGAGTATGGAAGCTTCCCACCATATCTACCTGTTGAATTCCAAAAGACTTTAACTCCTTTTTAAAAAATTCCTCATCCATGACGTTACATCCAGTGATACAAACTCAGGCAAATGTGCTGAAGTGTAAAGGAATTATAATACATTTTCCCACATATGTTATCCTCAAGGTCCAAATTATGATGGAAGAGCCTACTCAGTTTCAATGTCTCCCATGTTAATTTTGTCACCCTTTCCAAAAGATGTCTCAATTGCGTAACTGTCTTCACAGTCCCCAGAAAGACAAATTCTAAAAGTAGCTGAATGTGCCTAAGAAACTTTGAAACTAAATATACAATTCTCTAAAAACTGTATGTTGGGCTTCAGAGCCAATTTTCCACCTCTCTCTAGAAGTTAGCAATGCTCTTGGTTGTGAGATGGAATCCCCCAAAGCGTACAATACACCTTCCTCTTCAAATGCACTCTTCCTGGCTTTTCATATTGTAAATGTGTAATAACCGATCAGGAAAAAGGAAATGATTAAAGGAAAAGGATTGAGGAATGATTTGAACCTAGCTTTGGATCACTGTCCTCAGCCCAAGTATGTACAAGATTTTCATATTCCTTTGAGGAGATTTTTGTGAGGACAGAGGAGGATTTCAGAGCTCATGAGCCATTTGGGCCCTACCCTGAAAGCACATGAGATAGGCTGACTGAGCAAGGGTCATAAAAGCAGAAATATGTGTCAAGATTGGGGGCTTTCTTCGCTCATCTCTTGTAATTATGCCCCTTTTCTAAAGAGTTCATCATTCTGAATAGAAGGCAGGAAGTCTAAGTGTTCGTCCATTAGGTGTCTTCAGATTGAATTTTCAGTGCTAGCAGACTCTCATGCCTCACCAGATGCCCAATGATTATTTTTCTAAATGGAGAAAGAACAAAACATTGGCAGAAGCTTAAACAACAGCTGGCAAAAGTAAAGTGACTTGAACACAGAATGCGTAAAAGCATTCATCCCAGCTCTGGGTTTCACATTTGCAGTCCCAAAATAAGCCAATGGCAAATTATTTTGGAGCGCTTGAGAATCTCTGAAGTTGCTAAGTATCCAAAGTTTTGTAATTGATTTAAGGAGGGGAGCTGGGGTTTTCCCCACATTTTGAATCAGGAAAAGACCGCCGCGACGAACTACCGTTTCAGGGCCGTAGCTTCTTACACAGATGCCCTGACCGTTGCCAATGTTTTGACCATCGACGCAGAGCTCTCCTTTAATAACATTTGCTTAATGCTTTAATTAATTAACACTTAACCTTCTCTTTCCCTTTTCAACCCTTTTTCTCCTCCCTTCACTATATTCCCACGTAACTTTTAAAAAAATTAAAACTCAATATCAAAGCAGGCAATGCATGTGTGGCTATGCCTCACAAAATAGGTCGGATTATTGAGGGGAGCCCTGCTGACCGATGTGGCAAGCTGAAAGTAGGAGACCGGATCTTGGCAGTAAATGGATGTTCCATCACCAACAAGTCCCATTCAGACATTGTCAACCTAATCAAGGAAGCGGGAAACACAGTTACCCTCCGCATCATTCCCGGGGATGGTAAAGTATACCTGTTGTCTCTGTCTCTCTCCCTCTCTCCCCTTCCCCCTCCCCCTCCCTCTCCCTTCCCCTCTTTCTCTCTCCTCTCTCCTCCCTCGTATCTGTGTGTACATCTCTCTCTCTCTCTCTCTCTCTCTCACTTTCTTGATCTCTTTCTGGATCTCTTTATCATTAGCGTTCATGTAATTGCATAGTGTTGCTTTAGAGACAGCCTTATCTATCCCTAGGGGAACATATCCATCAAACAAATGTGAGCCATTGTTACTAAACCTTATCTCACTCTCTTTACTTAATCCCCTATCTCTTAATACCTGTCTTGTTGCAAATAGAAATATTTCAGAAAATCTTCAGATTTCCTCAATTTATTTTGGTTTTGGTGCCCTTGGCTTTCAAATAATAGAATAGTTTGAATATAGTGGTAAAGACCTGATGTCTTGTTTGGAAATCACTCAGGATTTTTTTTTTTTTTTTAAACAATCACTAAAATTCAACTGTATAGTGTGGCGACATCACAAAATCTACAAAATAACAATTCATAGCCAGCACTAAGTTTTTTCACAATAAGATAATATATCAATTTTCTTATTTAATTGGGAGAGTCTTAGGTTTACGCCTCCATGATTTGTTCCTAATTTTTACATGTCAATGAAGAAAGAATTAAATCTATATTTTTTATTTAATTGTAGGTTATAGCTTCAATAAACTAGGCCTACTCTTGTTTGTTTGTTTGGTTGGTTAAATTTAAATCTTTGGTTCTTTTACACCAGGGGTGATCCTGCCCCCCAGGAGACATTTGGCATTGTCTGGAATGGGTGCGAATGGCATATAGAGGGTAGACCTAGCGATGCTTCTTAACATCCTATAGCTCCCTATAATAAAAAGTTATCCAGCAAAAAATATCAACGCTCATTGTAATATTCATATTTAATAAAAATTAAGTTGATACACTGTCACCAAATATAGGTTCTTCAGAGAATTAAGTCCTGAATATTGATTTCATTCTGAGCAGATTTTGCCCATGGGAGGAAACTGATATTTGTTCCAAAATGTTTCAATGTTTTTTTTTTTTTTCATTCTTGCTACACATTCTAAAATAAAATATATATTCAAGAGGAAATGTGGTTTTTAGAGCTAACATGATAAAATTGTATGCCATTGATATGTAAAATAAGAAAATTAGAGGTTTTTATTTAAACGTTATTCACCAAATGAATATTTTTATATATAAATGGTTAGAAAGTGAGCCTCGTAGTTTAAAATTTGAGTAGTATAGACTGTGCCTTTCGGAAAAAGTGAATCCAAACCAAACAATAAATATTGAAAATTGTTGGTTCTAAGAACAGAGAATTTTCTCTGCACCAGAAATATCCCATACCAAATGTTGAGGAAAAAAATAGCTCCTTGAATGATGGTCTCCTTCAGCCTGCCTCAAATGCACGGTTAGTAATTTACCATCTGGTCTGGAGTCCATTCTGCCAGTTCACCACTCTGGAACGCTATTACAATTTAGGAAAGTGAGCACGAGATGATAGAACATAGGTTCCTAATGGAAAGGATGAAGAAAGCCAGAAAAAAATTAAATAAGAAATGATTGAGAGAGCCAAATATAGTATATAAATTTAGACACCTTTATCTACATGATTGAGAGAGCTAAATATAGTATATAAATTTAGACACCTTTATCTACATGGAGAGATTTAAAAAAAAAAAAAAAAAAAACTAACCCAAAAGAACAAGACACATTGACTTGCTGGACCTATATTGGTCAGTCTTCATGTGGAAATGAGAATGTCTAAAAAAGAAAAGAAGGAAAGAAAGCACTTTTTGAGAGAAGGGCTTAGAAGAAGAGTTTGAAATCAGGAAAGACAGAAATATGCAGAAGCTACTTATACTACTCTGCACATACTAAGTGTTGAGTTCGTTTTTTTAAAGCACAATGGAAAATATTTTAGGAAAACCTGAACACCAAGAAATATAATACAAGGTGAATTATCCAATAACAGCTGTCAATAAAAAGATTTTTTAAACTCAGATACTTCAAAAATATACAATTCAGGTAGACATATCCACATGCTATCTGGGTTAAAAGAAAGTAAACGTTAAAGTTGATACAATAGAGTTAAGGATTGATGCACTTCTGAGAATGTGATTTCATTCCAAGATACTGCAGAAATTTATTGCCATGATAATAAAATTCTTCATTGGTTACTTTGTAAGTTTTGGAGGCCAGGAGAAGGCAGTTCATTGAGTCTGACAGAGGGTGGATTTGTGATACTCATCTTTTAAATGAGGCCGAAAATTGCCATCTTAGAAATTAGAGTTGAAGCAAGGGAGCTAGATTTCTGGAGAGATTTTGGAGAGATGCTAGAGCAACCCCAAGAGGGTTTTGCATCACCTAGAAGACAGCGTGACTGTTACACTTTGATGAAGGGAATTCATGGTGGATCCATTGCCTCTCTGTGATAGGTTATAGGGTAAAAGAAGGTGCTCTCTTTGTTAGGGGGCCTCTGGTCTCCTTCAGATCTTTCACTCTAATGTTTAATTCATCAGGTAGCCCAAAGACGGTTTGTTCTGTGATCCTCATGAGAAGAGACTAAATTTAATCAGAATGGTCTCTAAGCTCTTAGAAACCCATTTTGTCCAGACTGTTGTTCTCAGAAATCCTAAGAGGCACTTCAAGAGGATGCATTCTTGTTCAGACAGTGCTTGGAACCCACTTCAAATCCACTTCTTTATCTTACTCATGCTGCCTAAATTTTTTTCTTGTCATCGTTCACCTCATTCTTTCCCCAACTTCACTTATCTAGGTCTATAGTTTTCCTCACTCTGCTTCTCCCGTTTCTCTCACCTCTCTCTCTCATTGCCAGCCCCTTCCAACAAAAGCTCTGTAACATGACTCTCTTTTATTTGGCCTTATTGTGTGTTCAGAAGGCCTGCCTTCACAGATCTTGGACAAGCCTAGATGATGGGAGTCCTCACCATCTCTGCTTTTACTATTTTGGGATCGGGGAGAGGTAAAGTGGGGGCAGAACCTTCTCTCATATGAGATATGGGTAAGGGATAGGAAATACATAATGGCAGCAAGAAAGGTCCAGAGAATAGCTGAATATATTAAATCTGAACTTGAAATCTGATAAGTCAAATCACACATGCTTCCTATGGACATGTGTTGTATAGAAATACCCTGTGAAGTCTGGGTGTGAATGGAACAGGGCAGACCCTGACTGAGCCAGGCTAAAATGGACCATCAGAATGAATCAAATTCACAATAATGAAAATATTTATGAGCTTAAAAATATATTACTTAAATTATGGTCATAAATTTGTACTTCTGAACACTCCGATTCAAAATATTTGTTTAAAATAGGAGTTAAGGTTTGGCAGCACAGTTATTATTGCTATCTCTTTGGCAAAGGTATAGAATAGTATAAGTTTATCTTAATAGAAAGCTCTGTGGATATGTTGCTAGCATATACTTGGGCAAAAAGAATAGGGTTCCAACCGTACACATTAAAAAAGTCTCCCGAAACTTTTCAAATATTTATGAGATTCAAAATTCAAACTCTTCCTTCAGATATTTATTACATATGTGTTTATGCATTAAAATATTTATGAAAGGAATTATTATATCCTTCGTTGATTTCCTTGGCTTTGTAATGTGATTCTGTAAGAGAGGCTAAGGATATTACCATGGAAACAAGGTTAGAATTGTAATCTCTTGTCACGGAGATATGTTGAAACCCAGGATAGAAGCTCCTGTCAGAAGTTAGTGCCCTGATTTAGCACGGTGCCGTGACAGTACCTTGAGAGCTAGGATATGCTTTTCTTGATACACGATTGCTATGGAAAGTGTAGTAATATCCATTTTCATTCCTCTGAGAGAGCTAAAATAGGTGTAAACATGGTTTAATAAAAGATGTAGGGTACTTTCTGGAATATATCATAAAAACAGCCAATCTGTCAATCTGCCTTGGAGTTTTAAAAGTCAGATACATTGACACCCTTTCATAATACTGCTGCTGGAGCATACTCCTATATCAGGCCCTTCTTTTATAGTATTTTTTTATTATAGGGGGCAAATTTTGCTTTGGGATAGAGCTATAAATTTATGATAATGGGCTTCATCTCTGTATTTTAAAAAATTAGAATTTCAACATTTAAAGTCTTGGTTTAATTCTAAATGAAGACTTAAAATGCTGCCAGTGCCAATGCTGCCAGTGCCTCCACTTGCTTTCTGGGTGACCTTGGACACATTACCTGCCTTTTCTAAGTCTCAGCTGTAAAATGGGGGTACTATCTACAGTTATTGAGTTGTAAGAATTAAATGAAATAATGCATGTGATAATGCACTTAGCACGGTTCTTGGCACATTGTAAATGATCAAGAAATGGTGGTTATTCATAGATTAAGAAAAACAAAACTCAGGGAGCTCAAATAAGCATTTGCATATTAAATGTTAATTTTAAAATGCTTAAGGTTTAGCTTCGACCAAAACAGATTTGCATGTAAATAAGTGAAAAATAGCAAATGAAGCATCAGAAGGAAATGAATAAAATAGTTGTCTTTTTGTGCATTGAGTAATTATCTGTTATATCTCAGCAATCACGAAAGCAGCAGAAACATAAAAATTGTTTGCGAATGGGATCTGATCTGCCTGGAAAACTCTGGCTACCAAAAACATACAAGAACTCTAAAGGGGAACCTCTATACAATTCAGTAATTATAATCATTTTAATTACAAGGAAACATTCTTTTTTTGTATCCTGATTATGATTTCCCCATGGTCCGAACAATCTTGTGACTTCCCAGAGAGTCTCCATAAAATTAATTACAATGAGCAATATCAAGTTTTTTTTTAAGGACCAATACATTTGTTTATGAAACTTCTGGTGAATCATAATGAGAAGCTGTGCAGTCTTAGTCCTTTGTACTGACACAGTAGGTGTACTCCCTGAAATATCTTAGATTTATCACCTTGGTTGTACCAGTTAACTTCAATCATCAAAATGCACTAATCATATGCTTTTAATATTTTGATAACAGTAATAAATACATGCTACCAAAAAGATATGCTAATCATTTTAGGGCAGTTTTTTTTTTTCTCTCTTTCTCAAATAACTTTGACACCAGTTCTCTCAGATATTTCTCTTATCCCACATGTGCAGTAGAGAAAACTGAGGCATAAAAAGTTTAAGTAACTTTGCTTAAGTCAGAGCCAGTAAATTGCAGAGCTCGGAATGCAAAGCCAGATAGTCTGACTATAGAATCTGACCTTGTAACCATAGCCAGATAGTCTGACTATATAGAATCTGCCCCTGTAACCATTATGATAAATGCCTCCCCATAAAGTTGAGAAGCATCAACTTCCCAACTCGGTCACAAGGCATATTGGCATGGTGGCATGGTTAAAGGTTTTGAGGAGTCCACAGGGAAAACAAAACACACACATGCAAAAACATTTCTCTCTGTTTCACCCATTATTTCTCACCCTTAATTGACCACAGGTTCTTTTTCCCTCAGAATCTCTAGAAACATTTGGTAAAACAGATGGTGAGAAAAACATTATGCTGATGCATGAACAGGGTTCACATTTCAGTTCACTTGATATAGTTACATTTTGTTGTTAATCTTGTACTTTAGTTATAAGAATCATGGGCTTTATGGCTGGACTATAAACTGTTAAAAACATATTTCAACTTTCTTGTTTTGCAGAAAATTTAAATAACTTACACATGTTCCACAGTAATAAATAAAAAGTAGAGGTAATAGCAAGATCCGTAACTACCGATAAATGTGTACTGAGTGCTTACTGTATGTCAGGTACTGTACTAAACATTTCATATACTTTTATCTAAGAGAAGGAAGTAAATGTCATCATCTTTTATCAGATGAGAAAAATAAGGCACACAGCTAATGAGCAGTGAAACTCGGGTCTGAATCTCAAGCCCCTGCTTTTAACAACTGTGTATAATGAAAATAACAAACTGAATAATACCCTTAGGAAAGGAAAATGGAAGGTAGACAGCACGTGATTGGGATCTGAGGGACGTCTCATCACCTAGAAGAACTGCTGTAGAGAGAGATGTAGTCCATGTACCCAGTTGGGGTACTAAACACAGTTTCCCGTAGAAACATTGCCGTACATGATGGGTAGATAGATATTCAGCAAACATTAAAGTGCCTCCTATGAATCATTGTACTCCTAGAAACTTCTAGAGTTCCTGGCATTTATAAGCTAATCTTAGCACTTAACCCCATATTTAGCATTTTTTTTGAATAGAAGATTTATGTTCCGAACAGTCAACCTAAAAAATATTTAAAGTGCAACTTGCTCATGGCTACTTACTGTCTGCCTTGAAAATAATGGAGAAATCATTCTTAAAAGAACTTATAACCATTACCATATGAACGATTTAATTTTAATATATGCATGTTGGTGTGTAGTCTATAGGCATGATCGTGAATGTTTTCAAAATCTGGATCTCCAAACTTCTAGAGATAAATGAAGTTGCTTATGAATGTGGCTAGTGGAGAAGAAAGTCAATTTACATAAGAATATAATCATATTCATTATGTTTGGGTGGCTTCATGATTTATACAATTTATATTTACAAGCTCAGACTCTGATGAATGCAGGTTTTAAAATTAATTTCTCATGAGTGATAGTAGATGAAATCTGTCAAGAACTCCACATTTTCAATTGTGCTTCATTAAAAGCAATGAGGAAGAAAGTAGTGTGCGTGTGTGACAAGATGTTAGCCCACTTCTAATTTTAATATTCACATTAGGCAATCAAGCAGACTCACTAAATATTGCTGATAAATTACAGGCAATGTTAGCAAAGACATGTATTATTAGCCTGTAAAATTCCGCGAACTAATTCTGATGTGGTACAGTGTTTTAATGGGACTGCCGTTTTTAAGTGGCGAGAGATGAGAGACACCGATCTTGGCTACAATTTTAGAGTAGAATTTTCTTGGGCAAACTCTATTTTATTTGTGGGGGTGTCAGTTAGGAGGAGGATAATAGTATACAGGGCTCACATCATAGAATATCTTAGAATGGTTCTCTAAGTTCTTGTTTAAAAATTCAAGTTAGAACTGCTTGAAATGGTGACAGAGAAGCTTGACTTGTCATTCAGATATGGGACTTCTACACAACCTTCTAGTGTGAGGTCTTTTCCAGGGTCCTCATTTCGTTATGCTCTGTCTCATCCTGCAGAGTCTTCAAATGCAACGTTGCTGACCAATGCAGAGAAGATTGCCACCATCACCACCACACACACCCCCTCTCAGCAAGGGGTCCAGGAGACCAGGTCAGACATGGCTTTGGTTTCTTTTGTTGGTTTAAAGGGAAAAAAGTAACTCTTGGCATGATGACATTCATCCTTGGTTCTTTCTCAGTTTCCCCACGGGTTGCCCTTACGTTTATTTCTCTCACTTTGGCAGGAATACCACCAAACCAAAGCCGGAATCTCAGTTTGAGTTCAAAGCACCCCAGGCAACACAGGTGAGGGCTGTTTCTCTTTCTTCTCTTTTTGCTTTGTATGCTTCCTTCCAACTTTCTGAGGCTGCTTTTATGAGGCATCTTTTACAAGGTACCCTCAGTTAAAATAAATAACCTTTTGTGAGAGGATATACTAAATACGTACTTACATTTGGTTGTCTAGGAAGTGACATTTTACTACCTTTGAAAAATATTCCTAGATATCCTTTGCTGGGAGGAAAAAACAAACAAAATAAAAGCCAAAATTGGCGATCAATGGAAGAACAAAACAGCTGATATCTGTTTGTGGTATTCATAATTATATTTATGCCAATAAAATGTCTTTTTCTTAAGGTGTTTCTCAGGCTTGTGAATTTCAGGTGGTACCCATAGAGCTAAATACTTGTCTCATACGATGGTAATGGAGGGTGCACAAATAATAGCAGGTGAAGTAAATTTGGGAAACACTGGATGATATAGTTAAATAGGTTCCTTTTTTTATTGGTCTTCTCAGAGCCTTTTGGTATCCTAATGATGGATACTGCTGACATTTTTCAGGCATGGGGAAGGGAGGCTGAACATCCGATAACGTGCAGGATGGTATAATGTAACGAATTTTCCTTCCTTGAATGTGAATTGCAGCCTCACTGGTTACATTTTAATATATGCATTTGGTGTGCAGTCTATAGGCGTGCTCATAAATGTTTTAAAATTCTGTATCTGCAAACTTCTAAGGTTAATGGATATTAATAAACAATCGAGGATCACCAAGAGGGGGATAGCGATTGTGCCTTTTTGTCAAATCAGCATAATAGAAAGTGTGTGAGAAGAGATGGAGAAAAATATGTGTGGATATAAGTTCTCCCAGAATGATTACATTTTATTTCTTGAAATAGGATCAAGATTTTTACACTGTGGAACTGGAAAGAGGAGCCAAGGGATTTGGCTTTAGTCTTCGAGGGGGCCGAGAGTATAACATGGACCTTTATGTTCTGCGCTTAGCAGAGGATGGTCCTGCAGAAAGGTGTGGAAAGATGAGGGTAAGTAGGAAAAGGAGTCTGGAGTAGATGTAAATATGTCATCTGCAGTGACTTTTTATATTATATAGCTAGAACTTTCTTGATCATGAGAAATACATTTCCTATAGCTTTCACAACATTCTAAATGCATGACGCCCACCCTATGGTAAATTTCTCTCTGAAGCATAGTTTGTTGTAGCTGCTAAAGTTAGGTGATCCCTTCCAAATCATTGGAGTTGAATGAAGGATTAAAATTACTTACAAACTTATTAAAGTAAATATTTTCCAAATCCCATTTCCATAGTTGTTATACTTAATCTCACGAGGCAGACACATCACTTCACAGGAATTCCTGGGTGTACCAGGATGTTCAGAAAGCAGGAAAACCCTGTAGTTCTATAAGTTTTGGGTGGTGCGCTCCATTCTGTCTCTAGCTAGTCACCAACCATCTTACCCTGACCTCAGGAGCATGTTGACTCTGCCTCAGCAAAGGGTCACTTACTCCATGGCGTGAATATTCAGGGTTGCTCTGTGATAGTCAAAGCTGCAAGTTTTAAATACACAAATGCCAAGAGTCTACTCTGCTCTGTTTAGATATTTCATATCCGTTACTGTGTATGAATGTGTTGATCTCCTGGGCGGGTTAGATAATTAAAAAAAGAAAAGTCATTTGCTCATTATAGATAGGTCACATAGATCGAGACATACATATAGGGAACAATCTGCAAAGAATTAAAAGAAATCAAAAGTTAAGTCAGGAAAGGAAAAAAGCGAATGAAATTGGGCCAGAACAGAAAAAGGAAAAAAGCGACCAAGAGTAGGGAACTTAATATTTGTACTTAAGACACAATCCTTACTTTTAAGTTTCTTCAGATTGAATTTTTTAATGAGCTTTTTTAAAATTAGGAAAGTAGACATGTAGGTGGTTTTAAAAAAAAAATTAAACAGTGAAAAATGGTACATAATAAAAGGTAGTTTCCAGTGTCAAACTGTATACTAGTTTCTTATACATTCTTCCTTGATGCATTTACATGCACAATTTGTGCATATACAATGCAGTAGTTAGAGGAATGTATACATTTTGTTTAAATTTCAAACAGATGGAATGCTTTTCCATGTCTTTACTCACTTAAGAGTTTCTAATTGAATGAATTACCATTATCACGATATTTTTTATAATGCTGTATAGATCATAAGATGCATTTACATGTATTATCTGATTTGACCCCCTCGGCTTGGTAGGCATGGGGTATTATTACCTCCTTATACAGATAAGGGATCGATCGCCAAGAAGTTAAAAGAACTTGAGCAAGACCACTTAACTAAGAAGTGATAGGACTCAAATTCAGGGCTTCAAAATCCAAAGCTAGTGCTTCTCTTCCACCTCCTGGAATATATTAGCTCCACGAGAGCAAGGATCTGGCCTGTCTTGTTCACTCCTTTATCTGCTGTGCCTAAAATAGCAGCTGACACATAGTAAGTGCTGCAGTCATGTATCAACCAGGATTGCGATCTCCTCTGAAGGCTCAGCTGGGAAAAGATTTGCTTCTAAGCTCATCCACAGGGTCACTGGCAGGATGCAGTACCTCTTGGGCTGCTAGCCCCAGCCCTCCATCATTTCCTTATCATGGACTAGGGCAGCTCACATCATGCATCAGATTGAACAAGCGAGAGAACAAAAGAGGTCAAGGAAGACAGAAACCAAAATAATTTTGTAACCTTTTCTATGAATTGACCTCTCATCACATTTGCCATATTCTCTTTGTTAGAAGCAAGCAACTAATTTCAACCCACATTCAAAGGGAAGGAGATTACACAGGATGAATACAAAGAGGTGGGCGTCATTGAGAGCCATCCTAGAAGGTGCTTACCACATCCTCCTTCCTTCAATTAATATTCCCCTTACTTCTTTATTATTTTTTTATTAGCACTGACACTATCTAACATACTTGTATTTTTCTAATTTTCTTGTTGTCTCTCTCCCATTAGAATGTCATCTAAATGAAGGCAGGAATTTTTGTTTTGTTCACCGCTGAATCCTAAGCAGTAGAAGATTTCCTGGCATTTATTCAATAAATATTTAGTAAATCAATCAATATAAGAATTTTAAATCATAAAGCACCTCAATAGCTGGTGAAACCCTTTTGTGATCTTTGTTCTTTCTTGCTTTGGGCAGATTGGTGATGAAATTTTAGAGATCAATGGTGAAACCACCAAAAACATGAAGCATTCTCGGGCTATAGAACTGATTAAGAATGGTGGCCGCAGAGTGCGTCTTTTTCTGAAGCGGGGAGACGGCTCGGTACCGGAATATGGTGGGTCAAACTATGAAAACATTCCTTCCTTCCCTGGCATGACTCCATGAATTTGTCTCCAGAACTGCAGCAGGAAAGTCTTTTTGTTTCCCCTATTCACCAGTGTCTTACCAGCCTTTCGCACCATGTGATTATTTGCCTCGCTTGTTCTGAAATCTCTACACATTTCATCCTTTTGCTTGCTTACGTGGACTGGGGCATGGCCTAAGACAAGATCTTTATAGCCCCCTTTCTGATAATCAGAGAGAACATTTTGTCTAGTCCGACCAAGAGCGAAGGAATGATTGTTTGAACTGTGCCAAACTGTTTCTCAGATCCAATTGTTAGCACAAAATGACTATACTCCTTTTAAGAAGCAGGAAAGCAGGTTTCCTGAGTGATATGTTGAGGCACAAATCTTTTTCTTTTTCTTTTTTGGTTACTTGATGTCTTAAGAGACGTGAAATTTTGAGATGATTTGGGGGCCTTGCTCACCACCTTTATGCTTTGTATACAACACTTCTACATCCCGCCCCCCACACTGATCTCTACCCCAAATCAGACCACCTGAGCCCACTGCTATAAAACAAACAAAACTGTTGATATGTTAGCCATATGTTTTTAAGTGATAAAGGATGAACTAGATTCCCAGTGCTCATCATGAGGGAAACACATTACTATACCTTTCCTGTGGGGAAAGCCAGGTTATACATAAAGTTCTTTTGTCATATCTGTAGACATGATCTGAGTAAACAAACAGCAATGATCTCTACATAGCTTAGTGTCCTGATGGCAAAATATTGTATATTATAATAATTATGTCCTGTTTATTTGAGATTCTTGTTTAAAATTTAAAAAAAGAAAAGCTATGCCCTAGATGTAGGGCTTTTCTTCCCAGCCAAAGGTCTACCAAAGTTTCTATAGAAACTGTGATTGAATCGTCCCCATATACGTCAGTCCCCTTTATTAGGGATTTTATCTGTCACCCTCTTTTCTGAAAGTCATTCCGCACAATTCCCAGTTGCATTTTGGACTTGATAAGATCTTTAATTCAGATGCAGCTCAAAGACAAGGGTAACTACTATGAAGGACAACCTTCCCAGGTGTTGGACATTAATACAGGTGCAAAACATAAGGGGCCCGTGGTATGGGGAGGTGGGTATCAGATGAGGCCCCTTTAGACATGGCCAACCACAGGGGAGGTATTTTGACAACAGTAAGGTGTTACAGCTGTGCACTGTACTAAACCACTGATAGGTGTATGGATGCCACTGAAACTGTGTAACGTTGTCTCCCTTTTCTGTCTTCCCTATGCTTCTGTTGGATGTGATATTTCATTTGAGAGTCACCGTCAGTAACCTGTGTACCTTCTCAAAACCTATGTCTCTTGCACTGAGGATGAAAATCCAACACTAACAAATGTTCTTTGGGCTAAAAATAAAGATCATTTACTCGGTTTTCCAAAAGGGGTTGAACATGCCAGGGTTGTGCTGCTGTAATGTCTCCATGTATCATTTGGACTAAATCTCTCTAATTCTATTGATTAGAGTCACAAATGGGTTATAATATGTTAAGTTCCAATATTTTTCTGACTTGATTGGAACCTGCTTCTCTGTGAGGCTATTTTTGTAATGAGTTTTTTGTACTTAATTTAACTGTCGCGGTCTTTGGGGGAGGGGGAGGGAGGGAACTTTGTTCTTTTGTTGTTTATTGTTAATGCTCTCCTATGCCAGCCTGTCATTGTTCCAGTTGTTTGAAGAAGAAAAAAAAAAAAAAAGAAAAAAGAAAAAAGGATGCATCCATTGTCTGGGTCCTCGAGTCACCTTATATGGCTGTCTAAATATTTCGCTGTTCTGATTGCGGTCTCTGCAGCCTTATTTGAGTGTTGCCTTAGACTGTCTGACTGGACAAATAAACTCTCTTTGCCCTATGTTAACAAATGCAGATTTTTTTTCTTTCCTCTTTGTTATAGGGAATCTAAATGTTCAACTTTTTCTCTTTCTCTCTTTCTCTTTCTCTCTGACTGTTCTTGGTGCTGGGCCCTCCCTTCTACAGCGATGATACCTCCTAATATCGCTGCATGTATGAGAAATGAAAAGCTCGGGGAGGCTTGCTTCTACCTTATGGGCCATAATCAAACTACGGTTTGTAGCTCAATCAATACTAGGTGTTTCTGTGCTGTGGCCTAATTTCCTCATTGCTTCTGCTTAGCTCTATTTTGATATGTTTGGCAATTCATTCTGAGCACCCTGCGTTCTTTGAATTGTAAGTACACCGCTGACCCTGTTGAAGTCTTGCTCTCCCTTATCTTAAAAGTAGGTATAAGAAACCCCAAGGTTAGATTTACGATAGTGATCTAAGCACCTTCACTCACCCACATCTTAAAATGACTTTGTGTTAATTATTATAGCCTACCCAGCATTTAGAAAGAACAAACCTCACATCACAGAGCTCTCACGTAGGTAGATAGGGCTTTGGTAGACAGGAAGATGAGATTTCCTGTTTGATCAGTTATCTCTTGACCAAGGGCAGCCCATGGGCCAAATCCTGTCCACAGCCTATTTTTCGTAAGTAAAGTTTTAGTAAGTAGTACATAGCCATGCCCATTTTTTAATGTGTGTCTAAGACTGCTTTTACACTACAGTGCCAGAGTTGAGTAGTTGTAACAAACTGTGTGGCCCGCAATGCCAAAAATACTTATTCTTTGGCTTTTCACAGAAAGAGTTTGCCAACCGCTCCTCAATGGCTATATTTCTGCTTTTGTTAACACCCACTCAAGGTTCTGGGAGATCATTCATGAAACAGTTGCTTGTTGCCTCATGAAAGATCCTTAAAGAACATCCACTTCATCTCTGTGGCTGTCTCCCTGGTTTTCCCTCCACACTGCAGCACACCATTTCTTGTGCCTTGCCTAAAAGTATATAATGTGTATGACTTGTTGGGTTTAGTTGTAACGAAACACTCCTGCTTTAAAAAGAACTCTCGTAAATTTGGGACACTACCTAAAACATCATCAGTGTTATTTTCAATAGTTTAATAATGCATAGGAGCCTTGTGGGTTACCCTGCTTTTAAATCTATAGATGTCTTGATGTGGTAAGAAGCAGTCCAGTGACTCCATGGCTCATAGATGTAATTATGGCTGCTTTGTACAGCATAAAGAAAAGTGCCTCTAAACTTAGAGACTTAATCTGAACTCCCGATGTCAACTATGTACCTGACAACCTCCTTTCCACTCCCTTTTATCTGTCAGGAGACTCCACATTTTAAAAACAGTTTCTTAATCTTATACAAAAGTAGAGAAATAGTTGGATAACATGCACAAAGGCAAAGAGAATGTTTACTGGACCCTCACATTCATGTCACATTTGCAGTCACCAACATCTGGCCGTGTTGCCTCCATAATCTCCTTTGCCCACCACCCTGGATTATTTTTTTAATAGAAATATACTTTGCATACAGTAAAATGCATAAAGCCTAAGTATAGAGTGCAGTGAGGTTTTTTGTTTTTGTTTTAACCTCTGTGTGCACACATTTAATTACCACCCAGATCAAGACATAGACTATTTCCATTCCCCCAGGTCAATAGCGCAGATTATTTTTAAATTAAAACACAAGTATTCTTCAAAGGAAAGAATATTTTCTTTCACCAGTGCATGGGAGGGGTGGGAAAGGGAGAAGGGTGGTGAGTGGGAAAAGAAGGGATAAAGTGGGGGAAGTTCTGATACCTCTAGACAGACTTGAGGTTGTGCCTTTATGGAGTAAAATTGTGACTGTTATAAATTCTTTAATGATCTATGCCTTGAGTATAGAGAACAGTAGGCTAGACCCTGAAAGCCACAAACACTATTGTTTAACCCTAACTAGCTGCAGTTATACTTATCCAAGACTCAGGTGGCTTCGATCTGACTGCTTTAACTGTGTGTATGTTGTGACTAATGAGATCTCACGTGTGGGAGTGGGGACAGGAGCCCAAGGTCCTTCCTACTCGACTGACTGCCGCTCTCCTCTCCTTTCCTCGCAGACCCCGGCAGCGACCGGAACGGCCCCTGCGCCGGTGCACAAGGGCTTCCGGAAATGAGGTCCGGGCCCGCCGACCGCCGGCCGCACCCGTCCCTGGAGTCCAGTTACCCACCCGATTTTCACAAATCATCACCACATGGGGAAAAGCGGGCACACGTGAGAGATTCCAAAGGCAGCAGGGAGTACAGCAGACACCCCAACGAACATCACACATGGAACGGAACTTCTAGAAAACCGGACAGTGGGGCTTGCCGACCCAAGGACCGGGCACCAGAGGGACGAAGAGAAGCACAGCCTGAGCGGATGGTGACCAATGGCCCCAAGAGACGATCTCCCGAGAAGCGGAGGGAAGGCACCCGGAGCGCTGACAACACTTTGGAGAGGAGGGAGAAGCATGAGAAGAAAAGAGAGAGTTCTCCCGAGAGGAGGCGAGAGCGGTCGCCGACCCGCAGAAGGGACAGCTCGCCCAGCCGTCGGAGGAGGTCTCTCGAAAGACTCTTGGACCAGAGAAGATCTCCAGAGCGAAAGAGAGGGAGCTCGCCCGAAAGGAGAGCAAAATCGACCGACCGGAGGCGAGCAAGGTCCCCGGAGCGGAGGAGAGAGCGGTCACTTGAGAAAAGGAACAGAGAGGACAAAGTCAGCCACCGAGAAAGGGAAGAGACGAGTCTGAAGCAGGATGCCGGCAGAAGTTCCAGACATCCCCCAGAGCAGAGAAGGCGACCTTACAAAGAATGTAGCACCGACCTCAGTATCTGAGTTCTGAGTCGCATTCCAACCTTTACCGTGTCAAAGGTTCTAAGAGGAAGGTCACAAACCTGAAATAATTTAGTTTCTTACCTAATGAAGCATCTGACACCTGATGATCCTATAAATAGCAACAAACACTTTATGCATTCGAAATCTTAAAAGAAAAAATATATATGAAAAGTGTTGTGCCTGATGTATAATATTAAAGAAAGTATTTTTAAATGCATACTTTTTTGGAAATTATTTGCCAAATGCTGCCCCAAAGGGATATAAATTTTGTTTCTACATAAACTGTAGACTTGTCAAGAATTGTTCCCTTATTTTGGGCAATCTTTTTCTCTCCCGGTTAAATAGGGCTGTTGATTATTTTCTGTAAGTAAGGGAAATTATTGACTACATTTAATTAATTTGATATAGACTTATGTAACGATGTAGTGCTATACTGTAGTTAGGAGTTTTTCTTTAAAAAAAAAGGCAAAAGTTATATTTGTAAAAGCTGAGGACTCTTTGGAGTGGGTTAGGATTGCTGATGATTTTAAAATCAAGCAAACTGTATGAAGAGACTACTATTGCAAATGAAGGATATTTATAGCTAACCTATACAGCACAAAGAAATGTTATGTTTTTGGGTCATAGTCTGTACTCTTCCTGGCCATACAAAGGCACAGAGAGGAGAAAGTTGGCCGCCGTTACCCAAATGCAGCCCGAGCACAGATGGTCAGGTTCACTAGCATTACTAACATCTAATAAGATCTCATTAAGGCAGTGCCATCACAGCTTTGCTCAACTACTAGAAGGAATGGACAACAAATACCTTCTGTGTTGTGTTGTGTTGTGTTGTGTTGTCTGATTTGAGACTGAGTAGTTGAGAGAATGGGGGATAATATGTCCAGTGTGAAGGAGTTACAGAAGTCCCCGATACAGAAAGTATGTTTCCCCTTTTTAGCATAAGCCAGTGGTTGCCCTTTGCCAAACTGGAGAGGAGGGAATGAGCCTCGGTGGAAGTTACCTCTCTGTTGATATTTAAGTAAGTGAGAATTGGAGCCGCTTAGTCTTAGAAATGCCGATTTCCCTCCCTTTAAAACCTTAACAATGGTCTCCAGTATGTGAAAGGGAAAAAAGGCCACAAGCCCAGAGGTTTCAGATCTGGTTGACAAACTCTGCCCTCATGACCCCGTCCTTTGAATTTTTGGACAGCAGAGCAAAACATAACGATTTTTCTTTTTTAAAAACCTATTATTTTGCGATCCCATGGAAGGTGTGGTTGGGTCGGCTGTAGCCCCATGATGTGATTGAAATGGATTACTGCCTAGCTGAGCCAAAATGTTTGCTCGTACCTGTTGGATCACTACAGCAAACCATTGCTTACAATGCATTGTATATTTCTGTAGTACTATTTTGCATTTTCCGTACAGTCATAAAACTTTGCAAGTCAATCACTGTTGTTCTCATGGTACTGCTTAAAAAAAAAAAAGGAAAAAAACGGAGAAAACCAGCCAATCGTTGTGTACAGAGTTAAGAATTGTAATTAATAGAGCCTGTTTAAAAAAAAAAAAAGCAACTGTTGCCTTTTTTCTTGTATAAAAGAGAATTTATGACTAAAAATTTAGCTGTGAGGAATGTGATACGTGTTTATATTTCTGAATATGGAACAAATTGATTCATTGGGATATATTTTAATGTGAACTAAATCAGGTATGTAAAGCTGTTTTAAAATGGGAGACTATATAAGTAATTCTCTAAAGCTTTAGTTGGATTGAATATCATCATATCCTCCATGGTGAGCCTGCTTGTGAATTATTAAGCATTTGTTTGCATTCTCTTCTTCACTCACTTTTTGCAGTGTGCTATGGACTTAATGCTGTTTCTGTATTGATGAAAAGCAGTATGTGGGCCAATCTTTTTATAAAACACTATGCATATATAAATATTACATTGTTCATAGCTTTATTTGACTTATAGGTTTATACATGACATTAAACTGAGTATCTGTGGTTGTGTGGACATTCACAAAACAAGTTCCTTTCCCAGAACAGACACAATGAACATTCTATAACTAAAAAAGAGGGAAAAGTCTGTGACTGCTATTTGTATCAAAGTTTTCCATACATAGCGTACTTTGAGCTGTAGTAGTAATGCTGAGGGAGAGTACAACTGAATAATGATATTCTTTTTCACCCATCTCTTCAGAGCCAACTTGGGGATTTTATTCCTAAGATTCCACTGCTAGGAATTTTCTCACTATTTCTAGCAAAATCTGTGATATTAAATGCTCAATGCTCTCAATTGTAGTCTACAGTTTTAAATAAATGAAATCGAGGTGGATTTTGGGAGTACATCCTAAAGTTAATATATCGATGTCTTTCTTGTCAGAGATGACACATGACTTTTTTAAATCTATGTGCTACCCACCTGGGCTTGTCTCAGTCTGTGAAGACTTTTGGTGTGGCAGTTTCGTCTGAATTCCACACGTCAGATTTGCTTTGGAAATATTGTACTGTACAGGGACTATGCATTAAGCAGAAAGATATAGTTTTCTCCGAACTACTGTAACCTTAAATTGGAGACTGATTCTTGTGAGCCTACTTCCCTAGTCCTCCGCTTCATGTAAATGTCTTGATGAGAGATGGCGAATGAGTATTTTGTATGATTAAATCAAACAATTTAGGAATTTCCCTCTCACCCATTACACAGTTGATGCTTGGAAGAATGTTGGGGGAGAACTCAACACCCTACTTGTATTTTTTAAGTTTCTTTTGTGAAAGATTTTTTAATGCATTTTTACTGTAAAAATACATGGAAATGTATGCATTCCATAACCACTATTGCTTCTGGATTGATATCTTTCTTGTCTGCGTGTTGTCTGAAATGTATCAAGGTCAAGTAATCAACTGAGAGTGTCTGGCTCCAGCTCGATGAAATATACCATTCTGTTGAAAGAGAAGGAATTATGTCTTTGCATTAGTTTAGTGCCTTGCTAGTCAAAGTGTGGTCTGTGGACCAGCTGCCTCATCAACACTGCAGATCCTATTAGAAATGCAGAATCTCAGGCCCCACCCTAGACCTCCTGAGTCAGATTGTGCATTTAACAAGATACCCTGCTAATTCATATGCTCATGGAAGTTTGAGCAGTATGGTAGAGCATGAAACCCTGGTAATAAAGCAAAAACTAACAAGCAAAGAGCTTCGTCACTTCCTAACTGGTCTTGGGAGGTATCTTAACCTCTTTTTAAGCCTGTTTCCTCATCTTT
Organism: Pteropus vampyrus; assembly: GCF_000151845.1. NCBI lineage: Eukaryota > Metazoa > Chordata > Mammalia > Chiroptera > Pteropodidae > Pteropus > Pteropus vampyrus. Next base: position 5,641,313 of record NW_011888822.1, on the reverse strand, counting down.
AAAAGAGTTGGTAAGAATAACTGCGAATTGCTTAGCACACCTCTGACAATCAGAAAAATCCTCCGTAAAAGGTACCATTTTTTAAAGAAGATTTTCTGCATGGCAATCGGTATTCTATTATTTTCATTGTCCTGGTTCATTTTTCAATCAAAATAAATATTTTCTTACTCTATTAAAATGAGGAAGAAAGCTTCTATTTTAATTATAAATTTACAATGTGGCTCGTGCTACTTCACAAGTATCATTACGCTTACCAGTGTTTTAAAATATGAAACAAAAGGCTGTGCTGTGAAAGTTAAGATAAAAATAGTCTCAAAGTATAACTCTTCGAGATAGAGATGTATGTGGAGTGAGACATACTCCTAACTAGTCTCCTAGATGAAAAGGTTAACCCATTAGTGAGTGATTTAATATCTGTCCTGGTTGATCATGTAGTTCATAATGACATTCCAATTTCTCTCACACAATTTTTGGATTTTTCCTTCAGTATGACTTAGGGTTTTCCAAGAACCTAAAGTTTCTGGGCATTCAAAAAGGTATTGTGTTTAATATTAGGCTTTCCTACAATCCATCTATTTGGCAGTATTTTGTCGCCTACGTGGTAATTATGAACACTGCTCACTTCTCTACTACCTTTTTTTTTCTTTTTTTAAGATGGTATCTGGAAATGGTCCCTGGCTTAACTGACAATTGGAGCAATTTGTAAAGCCCTATGTCACATAAGTTCTTTGCCCACAGTAAATAGCCACACTGAAAGGAATGCACTGTGACTCAATTATAGCTCTCAGGGATTTTTTCCTGCGTGTGGGCAGTCTGAGACCACCTTTGATGATCTGCATTAATTATTAAAAGAAGACCCCTTTCAAGTTCCTCCAAGTGATTTTTCTTATAGTCAAGCAACATCATCAGCATTGGAGAAAGGGGGTGTTGGCACAGTAAAATCCTACTTCTCTTGGAATACATGTTATTGCATGCCCTGAAGAAGGAAAATGACAAAACTGGGCCCTCTTCAACACAATCCTTTGGGATGTTTTTTGTAGGAATGGGCTTTCTATAAAAATTTTTTGACTAGTTCCACCCACTGATATCTTTATGCATTGTACTCCTTGTCAGTAGCATACTTCTTTAATGCAAGCGTTAGGTGCTCCCTGGATCCAAAACACCAGATCTTTTTGAAAGTAGATGGATTTAAGCAAGGTAGTATTAACAGTAAATACTCAAGTATTGCATGCGACTGCTCCCCCCTGCCACCTTTCCACTTAACTGAAAAGTTTTCACCGCCATGTCCCTCGAGGACGACTTGGTCGGCACAGCCTGGAACTCAATGCCACGCCAATAAGCACTGTTCTTTTAAGTATATTTATCCTTCAGGAAATAAAGTCTCTCATCTCAGAGGATCATATTATTGAGGAAAATCGCTCAGAAAGGCTGCTAATTCCTACATGCATAATCGGCAAGGCTTATTACTCAATTATTCATCTTTTTCAATACATATTGAAGACTCACTCTATCAGGTACTTGTTGGGAATGGAAACACCTGCTTCCTGGTCTTGGGAGCTTATAGCTTGGTGGCGGAAGGCAAATAGATACATATAAACCACATACCAAGCAGAGTGCAGAGTCCTATGAAGGTAATTAATAGAGGGTTTAACCAGACTGAAGGTTATTCTAGAAGGCAGAGAAGGAATTAACTGGTGAAAGAGGGAGGCCAGGGCCCAGACGTAAGAGTGTGGTACAAAATGGAAAGGGTCACAGCATGAGGGTCAGGCTGGCTTTGTTCGGAATTTTAGACATAAAGTAACAAGAGCCCATTGAAGAGCTTAACAGGGCCCCTAGTAAGCTTCATGTGTGCTCAGGGAGGGGGTGGCAGCCATCTCGGAGCTTCAGAAAGCTGGCCTCAGGAGCAACATAGAGCAGATTAAAAGAGGATGGGAGTGAATCCAGTTAACACTAGTGTGAGTCCACAACCGTTATCGAGAAAAGCCATCCTAAATAAGGCAGGATTCCTCAGAGCTGAAAAGTTCCCAGGCCATGTTTGTCATCCTCTTATTACAAGAATTCATTTTCCTTGCATCCTAAATCCTTCCACCTCCTCACTATATCTCGTTAAAACATGCAGATCACTTTGTATCAGATTCCTTTTATTAGAGTCAATTATTTACTATTCTACCTGGTTTTCTCCAGGTTTACAAATTTCCACCTCACTACCCTATTTTTTCAAATCCTGCTTTCAAGTCTTGTAATTTTGTTTTTACTTTTTTTTTTTTTTAGGTTAACCATGTCTTTCTCAAGCTATAGAAGCCCAATTAAATATTATCTAGACTTTGTCAGATATTCTCCACGTTTGAGTGTTAAAGAAGAAACTGTTCCTATGATATCCTACTTTAAAAAGTAGTTTCTTATAAACTAGTTTATACTTATAGTAAAATATTCAAGCATGTCAGGAGAGTATAAAATGAAAGGAGATGCTGTTCCTTACTACTTATCAATCCCAGACCACAGAAGGAACAATTGTTAACAGTTCGGTTTATGATATTTATGATCTTTTTCTACTTAAATACAAATATATATACAGTCATCCCCCTTTATCCACAGTTTCACTTTCTGCAGTTTCAGTTACCCACAGTCAACCACGGTCTGAAAATGTTAAATGGGAAATTCCAGAAATAAACAATTCCTGTTTTAAATTGCATGCTCTTCTGAGTAGCATGATGAAATCTCATGCCATCTCACGTGAACCATCACTTTGTCCAACATCTCCATGCTGTAGATACTCCCTACCTGTTAATCATTTTGTAGCCATCTGTCTTGGTGATGAGGTCAACTATCAGGGTGTTGCAGAAAAATCAGACCGGCAAGAAACCAAGCACAGCTTGGAGAATTGGAGAACTCAGGCTTATTACGCCAGAAGTCCCAGAAGAGCTAGCGCTCTGAAGATCTGGGCCCCTAGCTCAAGGGTAACTTTACTTTTACAAGGCTTATCCACGAACAAGCAAAGGGGATACATCTGTTATCTAGACAGAACAAGCAAAGGGGAGGGTGAGTCTTCAGTTGATCTCGAGATCACCCTGCCCTTTGGCCTATGCAGCAATTATGTGTACAGAAGCAGAACAAAGAGCTGATTCAAAGGTTAGCCATTTGAGTGGAAAATTCCTCTTCGAGGGTATCACAGTACTTGTGTTGAAGTTACCCTTATTTTACTTTATCACAAGAGTTGCGATGCTGGCAATTGGGATATGCCAAAGAGAAGCCATAAAGTGCTCCCTTTCAGTGAAAAGGTGAAAGTTGGACTTAAGAAAAAAAATCACATGCTGAGATTGCTAAGATCTACGGTGAGAACGAATCTTCTATTTGTGAAAATGTGAAGAAGGAAAAAGATATTTGTGCTTAGTTACGATGGAAAAGGCATTAAATTTGTGGGTGGAAGAAATGAAGAGAGACCACATACACGTAACTTTTATTACAGAATGTTGTTGTAATTGTTCTATTTTATTATTATTTGTTATTGTTAATCTCTTACTACACCTAATTTATTAATTAAATTTTATCGTAGGTAAGTACATATAGGAAAAACAGTATATATAGGATTTGGTGCTATCTGCAGTTTCAGGCTTCCATTGGGGGTCTTGGAATGTATCTCCTGCAGAGGGGCTACTATACATAGTTTGGGGTTTTGTTTTCATACAAAAAGAATGGGCTATTATGTATATACTATTTTATACACTATACCTTTACCTTATATATTATGGGCAATTTAACATGCTACAATGTGTGCGTGTGTGTGTGCACGCACGTGTGCACGCATGTGTTTAATCTCATATTCCAAACTTATTCCCATTCTCTATCTTTCCTTCTCTCTCTGTCTCTCCTGGATTAGCACAGCAGCTTTTTTACAATTCTCCCTTCCTTTACCCTTGCCCATCTAGCTACAGATTCTTCACTCAGCAGCCAGAGCGAATCTTTTGCAATGTCAAGTGAAAGTTCAGAGTCCTTACAGTTGGCTGTAAGGCCCTATGTGATCCAGCATCTGCTTTTCTCTCC
>NW_011888822.1:5632808-5637222 GCF_000151845.1 Pteropus vampyrus | reverse complement strand
AACAAGCAAAGGGGAGAGTGAGTCTTCAGTTGATCTCGAGATCACCCTGCCCGTTGGCCTATGCAGCAATTATGTGTACAGAAGCAGAACAAAGAGCTGATTCAAAGGTTAGCCATTTGAGTGGAAAATTCCTCTTCGAGGGTATCACAGTACTTGTGTTGAAGTTACCCTTATTTTACTTTATCACAAGAGTTGCGATGCTGGCAATTGGGATATGCCAAAGAGAAGCCATAAAGTGCTCCCTTTCAGTGAAAAGATGAAAGTTGGACTTAAGAAAAAAAATCACATGCTGAGATTGCTAAGATCTACGGTGAGAACGAATCTTCTATTTGTGAAAATGTGAAGAAGGAAAAAGATATTTGTGCTTAGTTACGATGGAAAAGGCATTAAATTTGTGGGTGGAAGAAATGAAGAGAGACCACATACACGTAACTTTTATTACAGAATGTTGTTGTAATTGTTCTATTTTATTATTATTTGTTATTGTTAATCTCTTACTACACCTAATTTATTAATTAAATTTTATCGTAGGTAAGTACATATAGGAAAAACAGTATATATAGGATTTGGTGCTATCTGCAGTTTCAGGCTTCCATTGGGGGTCTTGGAATGTATCTCCTGCAGAGGGGCTACTATACATAGTTTGGGGTTTTGTTTTCATACAAAAAGAATGGGCTATTATGTATATACTATTTTATACACTATACCTTTACCTTATATATTATGGGCAATTTAACATGCTACAATGTGTGCGTGTGTGTGTGCACGCACGTGTGCACGCATGTGTTTAATCTCATATTCCAAACTTATTCCCATTCTCTATCTTTCCTTCTCTCTCTGTCTCTCCTGGATTAGCACAGCAGCTTTTTTACAATTCTCCCTTCCTTTACCCTTGCCCATCTAGCTACAGATTCTTCACTCAGCAGCCAGAGCGAATCTTTTGCAATGTCAAGTGAAAGTTCAGAGTCCTTACAGTTGGCTGTAAGGCCCTATGTGATCCAGCATCTGCTTTTCTCTCCGATCCTATCTCACTAGTTCTGCTCCAGCTACGCCCCAGGTATGCTCCCAGCCTTACGTAGGGCCTTTGCTTTAGCTGGTTACCCACCTGGAAAGTTCTTTCCCCAAATATTCACGGCTGACTCCCTCACTTCATTAAAATCTTTGCTCAAATCTCACTCTTCCAATGTGGCCCATCCTGACCACCCTATTTAATATTACAACTTGATTTTCATTCTCTGTTTTATTCTTTCGCCTTCATATCACTTTTTGTTTCCCTTCCCTAGAATCTTGACTGGCTTTCCAGACATGCAACCTGTGCAGTCGCACGAGGCCTGCATTCAGAAGGGCCCTGGGCTTGGTTTAATGCTCTGCTGTCACCATCTTGAAATTTTAGTAATTTTTGAACAAGGAACACCACCTTTTCAATTTGCACCATGTCTCACAAATTATGTAGCTGACCTTGTCTAGAACGTAAGCGTCACAGGGGCAAGGATTTTTAAAGTCTTGAACTCTGATGAATTCCAAGTTCCTGGAATAGGATCATATTTATAGTCAGTGTACATAGTAGGCACTCAGTAAATAGAAGTATTTTGCCCTCTCTTAGTAGTTTCATGTTCTGAAGCTGACCGCCACTAAGTTAACTAGTCCTTTATGGATTACAAAAACATGCTACAGTGAACAACCTTATATGTAAAACTGGGCACCCTTGAGTAGTTTGGTTTAAATACTTTCGAAGGACTATGTTGTGACTCATTCTTTTTTATTTCTGTGACACTGATATTATTGAGGTTTCGCATGCTTTCATTGAAAACAGCTGTTTTTAGCAAAGTGCTTGAGTGCTATGTACCTACATCTCGTCAGCTGAGAGTTACCAAGCACAGCAAAGCTCCGAAACTAACAGTTCATAGCCTTGCCTACACATTGGAATCGCCTGGAAGCTTTAAACATGCTGATGTCTGGGCCCACCTCCCAGAGATTCTGATGTAATTAGTCTGGGGTGGGGCCTGGGCTTTTTAAAGGTCACGTGTGATTATAATAGGCAGCCATTACATTCTTCATCTGCTTTAACCTCATAAACTGTGTAGGATTAAATGGATGTGCTTTACTTCTTTCTCCTTCATATTGTCTACTGTTGCCTTTTTAATTTGCAATATTTCAGCAGCTCAAAGGAAAGATGGTTAGAAATTACTTTCCCAAAGTAAACTAAACAGTCTTCTGATTCCAAGAAGTGATTAGCCAAATATAAACATAATGGGCACATATGTGTCAATTGTGAATTCTGTTTTATATTCTTGTCACCACTAAACTTATTCATTAATAAGGATAATTGAGAGACTTCTGCATTCTCAACAAGAAGAGATCGAAGCACTATCATTTATCTAAAGTTTAGCCAGAGTCCTTTCACTTAAATTCATTTGAGAAATATTTTAGTGCTCTTATTAAATGGAACATGTGCTATGTTAAAACCTAACGAGAAAGAGAATATGGAATAATTAGCAATTAGCAGTCATGAGGATAAAAGGTTTTTTTCTAACAATTTCTTTCAAAGTATTTATGATGCCATGCCCTCTTCCCCAACAATTTTTAGCAGACAATTACTAGGCCAAAAAGTAATTGTGTCATGGCTAAAATAAGTGAAATGTGACATTCCTATGACCAAAACAACATACATGCCTTAAAATTTAAGGGGGCATAATTCTTGGGAAAATAGTGCTGGGAACAAATACAACTTACCAAGAAACTCCTGTGTTAACATAGGAAACTCTAACATTGATCCAGGCCAGTGGTGCAGAATCCACCACTGGTATGACTAGCCCTAACTCTAGAACACAGGGAAACTCAAGAATAAGTATGAAATAGTCATGAAATCCAGAACTAGTGGTATCCCTCTCTCCCTGGCTGCTGATAGTGGTAAGACCAGTGAAAATTTCATCTGTCTTTCCAACCCATCAATCTGACAGACCTCCCTATAGCCACCCCTTCTAGAAGGAATTTTTTGAGGCAGGTTCTTCACTTATTCTTGAAAATTATATCTTAGTTGACTTTAACTCCTTTTATCACCTCCTGAAAATATAGTTTAGGTCAAAGTTACATTTAGCATATAGAAAATATATATAGCAAATATTTACTGAGGACTGTTTTCCAGGACACTCAAATGTCAAACAGGCAACAAAACCACGACTTCTCTGAAGGTAAGAGTCTAGCAGGGCAGGTCAACATTAAATAATTGAGTTAAATTGTAGTAAGAGCTATGGAGGTGATAGTGGTGCCCATGTCTACAAGAGGGGACTTAGTCTGGAAAAGAGGCAAGGAGGAGGAAGGGCTTTCCAAGGAGAAAGTGAGACCTGGATAAAGGCCGCATGGCTTATTCCAAGAATGAAGCAAGGACCCAAGGGACAAGATCTAGCAAAGAAAGGGAGGAAGAGATAGAAGCAAGACCTGGAATGTGTCTGTGAGTCTTGGGAAGAGAGGCCCACTGCCTGTTCCCATTGTGAGAGAAAAAGGAGACCCAAAGGGGCAATTCATAGGGAACTTCCTATAAATTAATCCCCACCTGCCTCATGCTAAAATAACTCCTACAACAAAAAGTAGTAAGAACAGCCCACATTCTACATCTATGTAATCCTAAAACCTACTAGAATAACCACAAACATGAAGGGAAAAATCATGTGTTGTTCTCTTTTTTACAAAAGAGCAAACATTTTATTTATTCTTCTTACAAAAGCCAACATGTCAGTTACAGAGAACACAGTTAGGCTGGGACTGCCTTTGCTGCCAGTTTCTTTCTTTTGCCAGGAAATTCTTATTGAAAACTTGTAACACAGGGAGACATTTTCTGTAGATAGATGGGCAAAGTTATTGAGCAATGTTCGAATCCCATGAAATCACCCAGTCTGGCTTCTGATGTCTGTTCCTCTCAGCCGATTTCAGTTTTATTTTAGTGATCAATTTCATGGGGGTTTATTTTTATTACTTTGGTATATTTTGTCTAGATTGTTTTTGTTTCATTCTTCATTTTTATTAAAAATATTTTTTCTCTCTCCCTGAATTCCACTGAAAAGAATGTAAATAGAAATCCCAAAGGTACATGCCTAGAGAATGAAAATGTCGTAATTTTCTTCCCTGTAAATGAACTTTAATTTGTATTTTGAGTAAGGGGTTATTTCTTTGTGCCCTTTCTCTATGGCATCATGGAAAGTTACACTCAAATGTTGGGAAATTGTCTGGTTCATTTATAGAATTTAGATCATAAGAATTCAATATTCTCGACTAAGAAGGAGACACCCTGACAAATGGAGATTTCTTATAAAGCATTGTGATTTTAAAAACTATTGAACAGAGGGGAAAAACAATGGTGTAGATGATAGAGGCTCTGTTTATCTCTCTTGGCGACCAAATCAAAGTTGTGATGGAA
>NW_011888822.1:5630597-5632343 GCF_000151845.1 Pteropus vampyrus | reverse complement strand
CTGGACGCAGCTGGCCAAGGTTTCTGGAGTGGCCTTTTGAAGCAACTATAAGCACAGCATCTGTGGATTGCTTGCTGAATCTTAACAAGTGGCCCTGGAGGGGCATAGGCTTGGGCTAAATTAGGCCTGCAGCTAAACTCTCAGGATTGTGCCACTGGACACCTACCTCACAAATCCACACTAATAAGACCAGGAGACTTAGGAGCTTTTCTTAATATGTAGAAATAGATGAAACAGACTCAGAAAGGCAGCCAAAATGAGAAGACAAAGAAGTAGAAGCCGTACGAGAGAACAGAACAGAGATCCAGGAATAATAGAATCAAGTAATCTAAGCAGGTAGAACAGACCAAAAATAGCTTGATTTTTCATTTGTTTTATGACATAATTAATACACACTATCTTAGCTTTGTTTAAAAATATCCAAACAAGTATAAAATAAAAGCCCTTCTTCACCGCAGCCCTCCCAGATCCCAGTCTTTCCCCAGAGTTGCTGTTGTCAAACTGGGGCTCTTCTCCCAGACACATCACTACATCTGTGCAAATGCATAAAAGTATATGTACATATATGACAGTGTTTGTCTGTGGGTCTGCAGATGACGCACACACACAATAATGTAGATATTGTTTGGCAGTGTTATTTATTTTTTCCCATGTAAGACATCTTGTAGATCTTACCAGGTTAGTGAGTATTCTTGTGCCTTTCCCTCCCCTTTTAAAAAACCTTCTGAATAGTATTATAATGTCTTAGACTGCTCAGGCCACCATAACAGAATATCACAAACTAGGAGGTTTAAATAACAGCGATTTTTTTTTCTCGTAGTTCTGGAGGCTGGAAGTCCAAGATCAAAGTGTCATGGTTGGTTCCTGGTGAGAGCTCTCTTCTGGGCTTGCAGATGGCTGCCTTCTCACTGTGTCTTCACAGGGCCTTCTCTGTGCATGAACACCCCTGGTGTCTCCTCTTCTTCTTATAAGGACCAGTTTTTTTCTGATTAGGGCCCCACTCCTATGGCCTCATTTAACTTTAATTATCTTCGTTAAGGCCCTATTTCCAAATACAGTCACATTGGGGATTAAAGTTTCAACATACGAATTTGGGAGGCACACAATTCAGTCCATCACATATAATATGGATGTACGACACTTTATTTAATCCCTTCATCTGCCACGGGATAAATTTCTTTACATTTTTCTAAGCTTAACTATAGCATGATTTCGTTCGATTGGTCTAAAAGACATCAAGATTTCCTTCACATTTGGGGAGTGTGGAACGGCAAGAGAGAGGGAATGGAGATGGAGAGGGATACGGAAGCAAGCGACTGATTTCTAAAAGGCCTAGATCCAATTACTCATTCTTACTAGCCCACTGAGTTACTAGCTTTTCTCTCCCTGCTAAGAAAGTAGGAGAATCTGGCATTTGAAGAAGCAAAGTTGGAGGAGGCAGGCAAAGCCAGAAATGTCCTGTGTGAGCTGCATGCCTTCCTTGAAAATTAGCTCTGCCGGTGGGAAACCTGGGAAAACTGAAAAAGCTCAGGCGCCACAGGCACACATCCCAGCTGAGTTTCCAGTCACTAACCAGAGTTGTCCAGGGGCATTTGCATCATCCAATTACCAAAATGCAACATTCAGGATTCTGTGACTCTTTTAGGGACTCTCTGTGAGCTCACACCTGTCATCTAATACCATAGGAGAATCTGAAATTCTTCGTTCTTGAGATTAAAGAGTGAGACCCAGGGAAGAAAAAAAGTT
>NW_011888822.1:5628122-5630547 GCF_000151845.1 Pteropus vampyrus | reverse complement strand
AGTGTTATTTATTTTTTCCCATGTAAGACATCTTGTAGATCTTACCAGGTTAGTGAGTATTCTTGTGCCTTTCCCTCCCCTTTTAAAAAACCTTCTGAATAGTATTATAATGTCTTAGACTGCTCAGGCCACCATAACAGAATATCACAAACTAGGAGGTTTAAATAACAGCGATTTATTTTTCTCGTAGTTCTGGAGGCCGGAAGTCCAAGATCAAAGTGTCATGGTTGGTTCCTGGTGAGAGCTCTCTTCTGGGCTTGCAGATGGCTGCCTTCTCACTGTGTCTTCACAGGGCCTTCTCTGTGCATGAACACCCCTGGTGTCTCCTCTTCTTCTTATAAGGACCAGTTTTTTTCTGATTAGGGCCCCACTCCTATGGCCTCATTTAACTTTAATTATCTTCGTTAAGGCCCTATTTCCAAATACAGTCACATTGGGGATTAAAGTTTCAACATACGAATTTGGGAGGCACACAATTCAGTCCATCACATATAATATGGATGTACGACACTTTATTTAATCCCTTCATCTGCCACGGGATAAATTTCTTTACATTTTTCTAAGCTTAACTATAGCATGATTTCGTTCGATTGGTCTAAAAGACATCAAGATTTCCTTCACATTTGGGGAGTGTGGAACGGCAAGAGAGAGGGAATGGAGATGGAGAGGGATACGGAAGCAAGCGACTGATTTCTAAAAGGCCTAGATCCAATTACTCATTCTTACTAGCCCACTGAGTTACTAGCTTTTCTCTCCCTGCTAAGAAAGTAGGAGAATCTGGCATTTGAAGAAGCAAAGTTGGAGGAGGCAGGCAAAGCCAGAAATGTCCTGTGTGAGCTGCATGCCTTCCTTGAAAATTAGCTCTGCCGGTGGGAAACCTGGGAAAACTGAAAAAGCTCAGGCGCCACAGGCACACATCCCAGCTGAGTTTCCAGTCACTAACCAGAGTTGTCCAGGGGCATTTGCATCATCCAATTACCAAAATGCAACATTCAGGATTCTGTGACTCTTTTAGGGACTCTCTGTGAGCTCACACCTGTCATCTAATACCATAGGAGAATCTGAAATTCTTCGTTCTTGAGATTAAAGAGTGAGACCCAGGGAAGAAAAAAAGTTTTTTTCCTCGTAAATCAAGAGCCTTCTGGATGTGTGCAATACTGGAGAGAAATATCTTGACTTCTCTTTTAAGCCAGTGTCTCTCATCCAGGGGCAATATCTGGAGACATTCCGATTGTCACAACTGGGAGAGGGGGAGGGGTGGTGTCTTACTGACATCAAATAAGTAGAGGCCAGGGATGCTGCTAAACATTCTACAATGCACAGGACAACCCCCACAACAAAAAATTATCTAGCCTAAATTATCAATAGTGCCAAGGCTGAAGAAAACTGCTCTTAGTCGAATGATAGAAATTTTCTGGGCCCTTGCACCGGAGAAGTAATTTCAGAGAACATTGACATCTTAATTTTGCAGAAGATGTGATTCTTCGATAAGTCTGCATTCCTCCAAAATTGCTGATTTGAATGTTTCTTTGACATGGATATCTCAGTAAACAATTTTATTTTATTTTTTTTAGATGGCCACTAAAGCAGTCTGTTAAATTTCTTAGTCCTAACACACAGGATCCTTGGAGTACAGTTTGTGACATCCATAGCCAACCTAAGCTTGGTTGAATATTCATTTGTATTACTTCTCACTATCAGATGGCTTTGATTTAAATTTCAGCTATTGACTGGAGCTTCACCATGAGTTAAAAAATAATACATACTTCAAAAGGTGTTATGAGGCTTAATTAGTTAAGTTTTGTAAGGTGCTTTAAAGATAAAATGAATTTGCTTTGAGTTCTATTATAATTAGGCACTTTTTGGCCATTACTAATGGTTTTGATCCTGCCCGCCTCTTCACTTACCTAAGCAGCTAGATCACTGGGAGGAAGGTTATTGGAATAATAGGTGGAAAAATGCAAACTCATTTTTGATTGCTATTTTTGAATTCTCTTTTAGTGGTGAGATGAAGAAAAAAAAAAAATCTCCAAGGAAAATTAAAATCCCTTAGTAGTAGTGATGGAAGACTTCAGGGTATTACCTCTGAAACACCAATAAGTAAATTAGAGAAATGATGTGTTCTCTCATTCTTATTCACTCATTCATTATCTCTTCCCTCCATCTTCCTACTCTCTTCCACCCCTACCCCTGCCCAAAGGAAAGCATGATTATAAGACTCTGCTAAAAATGTCTCAAATAAACTACATATATGTTAGGGAAATGTTTATTTTCTGTGTAGACTCTGTCTTTTAACCCCTTTGGACTTTGCTTCCTTCTTCCCTTATAAATACCATCACCATTGTCATTGTCATCATCATCTTATATTTGCATGACCCTTTGTAGTTTGGAAAAAAAATTGAAGCCAAAATGTACCAGGCACTAT
>NW_011888822.1:5624229-5628072 GCF_000151845.1 Pteropus vampyrus | reverse complement strand
ATTCTCTTTTAGTGGTGAGATGAAGGAAAAAAAAAATCTCCAAGGAAAATTAAAATCCCTTAGTAGTAGTGATGGAAGACTTCAGGGTATTACCTCTGAAACACCAATAAGTAAATTAGAGAAATGATGTGTTCTCTCATTCTTATTCACTCATTCATTATCTCTTCCCTCCACCTTCCTACTCTCTTCCACCCCTACCCCTGCCCAAAGGAAAGCATGATTATAAGACTCTGCTAAAAATGTCTCAAATAAACTACATATATGTTAGGGAAATGTTTATTTTCTGTGTAGACTCTGTCTTTTAACCCCCTTGGACTTTGCTTCCTTCTTCCCTTATAAATACCATCACCATTGTCATTGTCATCATCATCTTATATTTGCATGACCCTTTGTAGTTTGGAAAAAAAATTGAAGCCAAAATGTACCAGGCACTGTTCTGGAGGCTCAATACTCCATCTAATCCTCACAACATCTATCAAGATAGGTACTATCTCCGATTTATAGATACAGTAACTGAAGCTCGCAGAGGCTGCTATCTCGACTGCGGACACAGAGCTGGGAAGCGATGATGCTCGGACTCATTGTGTTCAAAATCAGTGTCATATCCTTTCTAGAACCTCAAGCTAAAAGCAATGTCACTCTATCTTTTCTTTGTGCAGCTTTTGTCCTCTTGAGAGTCTAGTAGGAAAGGTGGCATTTTCTCTATTCTTCAGATAGAGACAATAGATAACGGATTTGCCTATGAATACCAACAAGTCCATTGGTGAATTCACCTTGCTTATCTCTCGTATACTTTTCAAGCTCTGCACTTTGGTTTCCTTGTGACCCCGAGCCCACAAAGGCCACCTATCCTAATAGACATGTCCAGCGGCACTTTCCCACTCTCTCTCTCTTCCCTCCTGCAGCACTAAACACAGCTGACCACATCCTCTTTGATTCTCCCCTTTGCCTTTGCTGTTTCCTCTTCCCCCTCCGCCCTTACTCTGCCTTACCTTTGTTGTCTTCTTGTCTCTATGTACCCTTAGACACGGATGGCTCTCCAGGGAATCATCTTGAGCATTCTTTTCTACTTTGATGATTTCATCTATTTCCATGGCTTAGATTGTGGTTCTTAAACTTTACTGCATATGAGAATCACCTAAGGGAGCTTTATAACATCCCAGTGTCCAGATTACACCATGGACTAATTAAATCAGAATCTCTGATCATAGTGTTTTCTTAAAAAGCTCTCTTGGTGATGCTCAAATGCAGTCAAATGTGAGAACTAGAGGCATGAATCATCCTCTATGTGATTCTCAGGTGTGGACTTCTAGCCATGACCTCTCCCCTCAATATGAAACATGTCTCCACCTGCTCCCTGCATCCCACAGATACCTACCTCAAACTTAGCACCTTCAAAGAGTAAGGTTGCCAAATTTAGCAAGTAAAAATACAGAAAGCTCTGTTACATTTGTATTTCAGATAAACTAAATAACTTTTTAGTATAAGTATATGGGACACGCTTATTCTAAAAATATTATTTGTTGTTTATCTGAAGTAGAAACATAACTGGGCCTCCTGCATTTTATCTGGCAACCCTGAAGAAGAAAAAGATTTTTCTTTGAATTGCCTCTCTGTCTACATGTCCCTTAGAGTAGGGAAGAACTTCATTACCCTCCTGTCAACTCAGTGGTAAATCTCAGCATCTTCTTTGAACCTGGTCTTTCTCGTCTAGCCCCACATATGATAACCGGCTCTTTTGACTGTTCCTCTACAATCCTGAAAGGCTTCTCAAATCTTTCCTTCTTATTTCTCTGCTGATGCTTCTGACTCCAAATCCGCCCTTATCTTCTTGTTCCTTCAGGATTTATTTTGTTAGCTTTGTAACTAGACCCCCTTTGCATCTATACTCTTTCCTCTGATAATCTGATCTCCATGATTTGCCAAAATAGCTTTATACAGAGATGATTATGTCACTCTTCCCTGTAAAAGCTTCCGATGATGGCCACTCATTGCCAAAGACAAGGCAGTGTACGCACCTCAGAATCAGACCCTGACCTAATGTTCCAGCAGTTCTCCCAGCCCCAGAGGCCCCAGGGACCCAGTCTTAAAGAAAGCATGCCATGGCACTTGCCTGTGCCATGGCCGCTGCATGGCCTTAAATGCTTTCTCCTTCCTAATAAAATAAAAACAAACAGAACGAACTCACCTTGGAGTCATCCTTGTCACTTTCTAATCCATTAGTAGTTCCTGTAGACTTCCTTATAACTCTTACCAGCTGTCAGACACTTCTTTCCAACATCTTTCAAGATACCAGCATTTTGAGCCTGGACTAACATAACAGTTTTTTAATTGGTCTTACTGCTTCCATACTTGTCCCCCTTCTTGTGTGGGTCTTTTTAAAAGTAGGTCAGATCTTGTATTTTATCTTTCTGGGTGGCCACTCCCTAATTCATCACACCCACTCCCCTTGTTGGTTATGACAGACAACCATTTCAGTGCATACCAGCTGACTTCCAGTGGCCAGAACCTGAATGTTGATTCCTATAAGCTTTCTCTGCCAGGGGAGCCAGTTCTTACCATGTAAGCAGAGGCTGGCAGTGCCAGAGAATAAAGCATCCTAACTCCAGCAAGCCCTCGACCAATGCTTGACAAGCCCTGGATGTATGACCTACACTGTTTCTTGGAGTTACCCAGTGGGATTAAGCACCAGTTGCTTGCAGTGGTCACTTGCTTGTTAACTCACCATTCATTGGTTCCTTCTGGTCTCTGTCTAATTTTTTTCATTCCGGTGTTGGCATTTCCTGGGATCATCTCCCAAATAAACTGTTTGTTCTTGAATCTTTGACTCAGAGTCTATTTCTGAGAGGGCCCCCAAACCAAGACAGAAGTAAACTGTCTTGTATCCTTTTCTCAGTGTGTTATATATTAACAGCCATTTGTGCTTGATGAGTAGAACATAAAGAATGGCCCAGTTTATTGAAAGACTGCACAGAATTAGGAGAGTTGGAATGATGCTTTTTTATGTTATCACAAGATTGACTGATTTCCCTCTTCCTTATTGAAACTCGTTCATAAAGCTGGGGAGAATTGCTATCTTAAGCACTTTTGGGCTATGCCTAAACAACTCCCAACAACTCCTTAAGTACTTCGTTCATGCACAAAACTCGGGGCCCTGGGAACCATGTTTATAGTCTCTAACTTTGGTCATAGATGATTAGACCAGAGTGGCCCTCTGACTAAAGGTGGACCAATAAAATTCACTTTTTCAGGAATATGGAGTTAGGACTTAGACGTTCTAGTTCAAATGAGAAAAATAAAACATAAGAACAATGGAATAGCCATCCACCCCATATTTTCTACCACATTGGCTAAGTAACAGAAAAAGCTAGTCTGAGGAGAAAATAAAGCAAGGAAAGATAAGAGAATGGGAGGACTATCTTCGTTCCTGGCTAATTTTCTAGTCTCTTCCTGAAGCTCAGTGGCATTTCTGTCTATAGGTTCTGGGAGACAACTTGTATCCTTATAAATCTTAAAAAAAAAAAAATGCTTTAGCTAGCTCAAGTTGGTTTCTTTTACTTCCAGCCAAAGGGTTTGAATGAATACAGTTTTCATAGAGCTTGCAACAAAAGAAGTGAAACATTTTTGATGTGCTTTCCCGGTGGAAGTGTTTTGTTCAAACCACTTAGGTGGTCCAAAAATAAGCATCCTGTGCCTGCAGGACTGTCTGAACAAAAGTGGTGAACACAGTGCTTTGTGTTTTTGTTTCTTGACAGGCTTTTGTTTTTTTGGATTATTTTTTCCATTAGTTTATCCATTCTACTAGAGTATTTTCATGCCATTTTACTTCTTAAGACTTCATGT
>NW_011888822.1:5619575-5624179 GCF_000151845.1 Pteropus vampyrus | reverse complement strand
GCACAAAACTCGGGGCCCTGGGAACCATGTTTATAGTCTCTAACTTTGGTCATAGATGATTAGACCAGAGTGGCCCTCTGACTAAAGGTGGACCAATAAAATTCACTTTTTCAGGAATATGGAGTTAGGACTTAGACGTTCTAGTTCAAATGAGAAAAATAAAACATAAGAACAATGGAATAGCCATCCACCCCATATTTTCTACCACATTGGCTAAGTAACAGAAAAAGCTAGTCTGAGGAGAAAATAAAGCAAGGAAAGATAAGGGAATGGGAGGACTATCTTCGTTCCTGGCTAATTTTCTAGTCTCTTCCTGAAGCTCAGTGGCATTTCTGTCTATAGGTTCTGGGAGACAACTTGTATCCTTATAAATCTTAAAAAAAAAAAAATGCTTTAGCTAGCTCAAGTTGGTTTCTTTTACTTCCAGCCAAAGGGTTTGAATGAATACAGTTTTCATAGAGCTTGCAACAAAAGAAGTGAAACATTTTTGATGTGCTTTCCCGGTGGAAGTGTTTTGTTCAAACCACTTAGGTGGTCCAAAAATAAGCATCCTGTGCCTGCAGGACTGTCTGAACAAAAGTGGTGAACACAGTGCTTTGTGTTTTTGTTTCTTGACAGGCTTTTGTTTTTTTGGATTATTTTTTCCATTAGTTTATCCATTCTACTAGAGTATTTTCATGCCATTTTACTTCTTAAGACTTCATGTTTCTGTTAAGTCCTAACTTTGGGGGGGAAAGTATATTTATGGCTGTCACCCTTGAAAATTTATCTTAAGCATGGTTGGAGGAAATAAGCAATGACATCTTTCAGCTAGTCTAAAAACTTGATGTATTGGAACACAGGTTTCAAAGACTCTGAATCCATCAGTTGACTTCTCCCACTCATTCTTTGCTTAAGTGATACTATGTGGTGTTTCAGTCCTGAGAAGGTAGGCCAGGGTTAAGCTGGTATTGATTGGAGTGGCTACAGTGCTAGACCAGCTACACTGATGACTCCAGTTAATGGTCTCTCTCTGCTCATTCCTCTGCCTTGAAACTGTATAGTTCCATTTCAACATGATTCTTGGTGAGCTGTGTGACTTGCTTTAGCCTAAAAAATGCAGTGAAAATGACAACATGAGCGTTTAGAGCCTAGGTCTCAATAGGCCTTGCACACCTCATTTGCTCTCCTGCGCATTAGGTCCTGCTCATGCTTGAACTCCAGCCCCACCATGAACACCAGTCCTAGGTAATATTTTGGAGGATGAGAGACCATGTGGAGCCAGCCCAAGTCATCCTAGTCAAGCCCATCTGAAACCAACCAGTCCCAGCCAACTCAGAAGCTGAGTACAGACACATAAGCAAGCTCAGCCAAGAACGGCAAACCAGGCCCAATAAGCAGGACCATCCAGGTGATCCATAGACTTTGGAGAAATGACAGATGGCTGTTGCTTTAAGCTACTAAGCTTTACAGTGATTTGTTATATTGCCTCATTGTAGTAACAGATAGAGCTGATATGTTGGAAATATTTCTTCTATCGGAATTGTAGATGCTTAAGTCCGTAACATAAAACTTGAAAGGAAAGGATATTACAATTCTGTCTATTTGTGTTACTATAGATTTTAAACAGTGTTAGAGGCTATATTTCAAGCCATTGTCTTAATATGGGTTATATTGTATACATAGAAGTCACTCTATGAATGACTTGGGTGTTATCTGAAAGAAATTAACCCTACAGAACAGAGCTTGGCAAACTAATTCATGAGCCAAATTCCTTTCATGGCCAGTTTTGGGAAATAAAGTTTTATTGAAATACAGTCACACTCATTTGTTTACTTATTACCTATGGTTGCTTTTGTGCCACAATGATACAGTTGTATAATTTTGACAGAGGCTATATGACCTCAAATGTCTAAACCACAAACATTCTGGCCTTTTATAGAAAAAGTTTGCCAGCCTTAGAGAATCAAAAATAATTAGAAGAGAGTTGCCATATGGATGAAAAAAGCAAGGGCAGAGAAAACAGCAATTTCAAATAAGAAGCAAAAACCTGAAGTTGCAGAGGTATATGCTGCAAATGGCAGCCACCCACCTGGGGTGGGGGTGCTTTCCACAAAGACACATCCATGAAGTATGCTCCATGGAGAGAAACGGCAAGAGTTTATTTAATTAATGACCAATAGCAATCTCTCTATTCAACAACAAGGAGCCCAGCTTGTTCTAAATATATGAATGTCACCCTTAAACTCCTTGAAAAAATCACTTTTCTCTGTAGTCAACATTTCAGAGTCTGTAATCTTTCACTTTGGAGTGCAACTTTTTTTGGAATGTAAGAAACCATAGAGAAAATTATTATAAAAATATTGGTTCCGATTAACTCTGTCACTGATTTACTGTGTTGATAAATAAATAAGGAAGAGTCATGAAGATTAACCAAGCTTTTCTGCGATGATGGATCCCAGATACTCAAATAATTCCTCCTATCAACTATTCCATGTTAGCATGAAAATATTAGGAACAAAAAGGTGTGGGTAAATGACATGGAAAAAAATTTTCTTCCCAAAGTTGTTTTAACCAAAATGTAGCAGGGAAATGCATAATTTAAATGAACAGTTCATGAACCTTTGTAAAGTAAATAATTCTGTTTTCCAGGTGTGTCTGCTTTCTGCCTCATCTTCTTGCTCCATTAATCAAACACTTGCTATGTGCCAAGCATTGTGCAATGCCCCCATATGAATGCTGGAGAAGCATGTCAAAGTCAACATGTCATGTCGGCATTGTTGCCTCCCTCCCCTCCCCCAATCTACTTCTTCCCAGTCTTCCCCAGCCCAGTCCAGTAGCAGCAGCCCCACCCAGTTGTTTACCTCAAACTTGGCACTTCCTTGGCTTCTGTTCCCCTTATTTCTCCCATCACATGCATCATCAAATTCTGTCAGTTCTTTCATTGAAATGCAACCTAAATCCGACAACTTTTCCACATTCCTGTTGTTATCATGGTCCTCAGCTTAACATCTCTGTGGTCCCATTGCTTCTGTTCTAACCCCCAGTTTCTCCACAACAACCAGAGTGATTTTTTTCTAAATGAAAATCAGGTCAAATCCTTTCCCTGCTAAAACCTTCCAATATCTTCCCTTGCTACTCAAATTCTAAACCTCTTCCCACCATCTCTAAGGAACCATGGGATCTGGACTCTCACTACTTCTCAGACTTTATCTTTGACCTTTTTTTACTTCCCTGATGTCAGCAGTAGAGCCATCTAGACTTCTTCCTGTTCTTCCAAACCACTGGCTTATTTCCACCCCTTAGGTGCCTTTGCACTTGCTCTTCCTTCTCCCTGGAAGACTCTACCTTGAACAATTGCATTGCTCTCTCCCTCCCTCCTCTCCAGTGGATCTCAGCTAGGGTGATTTTGCACCACGGAGGACATCTGGTAAATGTCTGGAGACTTATTTAATTGTCACAGCTGAGGAAGGTGCTACTGGAGATGCCAGGGATGCTGCTAAACATCCTATACTACCCAGGACAGCCCCCATAATAAGGAGTGATCCGGTCCCAAATGTCAGCAGTACTGAGGATGAGAAACCTTGTCCTACACTGTTCTCTGCTCAATTGTTTTTTTCCTCAGAGAAAACTTTTGATACGCTCTTTAGGACACATCTTTTTTCCTCTTCTAACCCCACTCATTCCTTGTGCTTTTATCCAGCTCAACAGTGTCTAGAATTAGGGTATATAGTTATGTTTTTTGTCTCTCACCCCCATTTGAATGTAAACTTCCTAAGGGGAGGAGCTTTGTCTGGTTTACCACACAAAGTGTTTAGGGAAATGCCTGGCACATAGTATCATTCAATAAGTGTTGCTAGATCTCTGACTTTTGGAGAGCCTAAGTAACTTGCCTAACATCACACAGGGCTAGTAAAGAACAAAGCCACCCAGTGTACATCAGCCCCTTTAAACCACTGCACAGACACATACAATCCAAGGAACAGCTTTGTGCTGGTTATGCAAATGCACCTTTAAGACAATTTCTTAACTTTCCCCTTCTAACTTTCCATACTTTCTCGATGCCTTATTTCAAGTCCTTCCTATCTAGAAATTCTAGATCCATTAAAACCAAGATCCTCTGACCCCTTGACAAATGTTTATTTCTTGTTCCTCTCCGATCTTCCTTCCTAATACAAAAAGGGCTAACACAGGTGAGGTGGAAATGCTAAGCAGCCAGGAACCAGATCACATGAGAGCTGTCAGTCTGTCAGCAAACCCCACTGTCAATATCGGATTAATTGCTTAATCTTGAGTTCTCTGTAGCTTTTCCCTCCCAGACAAAATTACCAGTCTCCTTCAGCACCAACTTGGCAATAGCAGAGGAAGACTTGAAACGATTATCCTAATATAAAGATAACATGAATTCCTGGCTCTTTTTTTTTATGAACAAAAAGTAGTTGTCTGTTCTTGCAAAAGCCACGAGCTTTAAAAAAAAAAAGTCATTTACTTTCTCCTCTTGACTTTTCTGTACCTTAAAATGACTTTGAATTTTAGTTTTCAAAGACTTGGCATTTCTGTATTTAATATTGGGCATTTTCACTTTGGGCTTTGCCCATTTCTCTATCCTCAATTCCACCTCCGCT
>NW_011888822.1:5604575-5614575 GCF_000151845.1 Pteropus vampyrus | reverse complement strand
CTAGGTCAGCAACCTACGATGGAGCCCAATGCCAGAGATTTTCAACCAGTGACACAACCCTGTGAAGCCACCTTAGAATCTCACTTGGTGGGTAGGGCTAGAGAAGCCAAACTGGGATCTCGCTGTGTAGTTTGAGAAATTTACTCAGCCGACTTTCATACACTTTCCATCCATTTTGTAAGAACAGTCTCAGCTGTTCATTTTGACTCAGATACTGAGTTAATTTATCACTGCTACTTAGTTGCTAGGTCTAGAAGTCATGGCTTTTGAATTTAAATTTGGGTTTCTGTGGAAAGATGGTTGACTGCACACCAACATTTGTATCTTCTTCTTTTCTAATCCTTTGAGATCAAGAGATTAACTTCTAGCCATGAGCACCATGTTGGCACTGGCCCATATACCTCCCACACACATTCCTTCAGGCTTTTTCCTTGCCAGCTAGATCAAATGGAGATAGCTCCCAGGCATTCATGTAAGTCATATATTGATGATGGTAGAGCCTCCAACAGCCTGGGGCCCCAAAGGACTGCGTTGTAAGGATGCCTTTCCACCCTGTTTATTTACCCAGACCTGTAATACCAGCAGGAAATAAACCTCATTGTGTTAGTGCTACTATACATTTTGGGATCTATTTGTTACAGCAGTTGGCCCACCCTCAGACAGAAGTTATTTGTCAGTTTGTTTTGTTATGGCATGCTCATTTTATTACATGGGCTTCTGTGTGATTACAAATAACACTTCCTTCTCTCAATGCAAAATAGAGGAATTCTGACTCTATCATAGTCACATTTTGAAACAAATACCATGCTGTTCATCTCTCTGTTGAATTTCCTGTGTGAGTTTGAATTGTTCTGATTATAAAGACAATGAAGGAGAAATGACATCATTTCTTCAAGATTTCCAGTAAGCTACAGTGAAATTTGAATTAGAAGCAGAGGGCCATGCATCATTTTTGCAAGGAAGCTTTAAACTTCATCACAATAGCTTTTCTCCTTGTTTTTTTTTTTTTCCCCCATGGCCCTTGGTTCCCAAGACTTCTTTCTTTCAGGACTGTTAGTACGATGTTTCTATTTTTAGAGGACTCTTTATTTCTCTCCTCCCTCAGTGGCTCAAAGTCAGACTCCAAATGAATCTTTCATGATGAAAGAGAAGGAAGGCTTGATTCTGTAAGCCTGCACTGAAGAGCGCCTTAACCCAGGAAAGAGTCTCTGGAGGCCATGACAGTGGGAACAAATGGGACCATTATATACCAACAATAACAACACAGCCACAGCTTGGTTACTGCTGCTGCTCGTTGAACATTTTCCATATGCCAGTATGTGTATTACAGAGGTTTTATTGTTTAATCACAATGATATTTGAAGCAAGTAGGTAGTATGGCTTTATTTTACAGGTGAGAAAACTGAAGCTCATAGAGGTGAAAGAGCTTATCCTATTTAGCAGTGTCTCTGAAGCCTGGAGTTGAACCAGCTTTCCTGACCCTCAAGCTTGAGCCTAGAATCGGTCTGAAAGAACTCTGTCACCACTCATGTGGCTGAGAGGGCAAATGAGAAATTGAGTTTATTGAAGTCAAGAATTTATGTTTGAACAGTACATGAAGAGAGGGTGATTTAGTAAGGGAGAAGGAAAACAGGATATTTTGTAGGTTGGCAGAATTTTGGGTACTTGCTGTAGAGAGAGGTGCTGTGTTGTGCTGTGGGACTGTCCACAGAGGGGTACAGTGACTTTTTCATTTACTCAGAGACCTGCTAGGATACTTGAACCTGAGGTTATCAAGTCCATGTGGCTCCCAATGACCAGTTCGTACTTTCTGATTCCACTCTTTGTGATGCCTGGATTGTATCCATATATTCTGCAAGCAATGTGTTTGATATTAATTTTTTCCTATTACTTTATCCCTCCATTTTTTCTCTCTTCAAGCAATTATCCTAGTTGCTAGTGTCTTAGGTTCTGTTCTCCAGAAGCTGACCACAAATAAGCCATTGAGTACAAATAGTTTATTTGGAAGGTGATGCCAGGAAGCATGGGGAAGATGATGAAGAAGTGAGATAGGTTAAAGAAGAAAGCCGACACAAGCCTGTTAGTGAACAAGCTACCTCTGGGGAAACTGGGGTTCAGTCCTGGGGGGAGTCCCCAGGAGACAGTGTAGAACATCCTCAGAGATGTTCCCCAGCAGCAGATGCTATAAACTGAGCAACAAGTGCTGAGGGATGATGGTGTGGCAGTGGGGGCATCTGCTGCAGTGGGACATGGCAAGGAAAACAGTCTGAGAATGAGGATGGTTGTGTTTATGCAGGGAGTCAGCTAAAAGAACCCCAGACCAGGAAATCAGAACTCTCTTCTAATCCCAGTTCTGACTCCACTCAGACAGCTAAGCTTGGGCAATTGACTTTCCCTCTCTGGGCCTCTGATTTTCTCATCTACAAAGAAAGGAGCCAGGGGTGAATGACCCTGGAGGCTCCTTCCAGCTCAGAAACCAAGGGTTCTTTGAATCAGAGTCTTGTGATGGACTCAAAGAAACAGGTCCATGTTTGCCACCAGCATTTTAACAAAAAGGCTAAATTATGAGAGTTACCTTCGATTGAACACTTCCTCTTCACCAAAGACTAAAAAATTTACATGCAACATTTTATTTCATATTCACGGCAGTACTAGGAAACCAGGCACTGCTTTTATCTCTATTTTGTGGAAGAAGAAAGAAAGCGAGGTTGACTAAATTGTCCATGCTGCATGGATAAGTGATATAGCTGGAGTTTGAGCTCACACCAGTCTGACCCATAAGCACTACATTCTGCTGCCACCCACTTTTTTTGGATGGTGGACAGTACATCTGTGCTATAGTATCGATTCCCATGTGATGCACAAGTGGAAGTCCAGTGGAACCCTTGACCAAAATAAGACATATGGATTATGAATGCAATCCAGATATGTCCATGTTATAAGCTGTGACCTAGAATGGGAATCTATAACTAAAATCTCCCTTTCCCAACATTGTCGCTATTGTCATTATCGTTAGAGCACCAACAACTTTTTGATAGAGACATACTACATGCCTGGTACTATTCTCAGTGCATCACATTTGTCAACTTACTCAATCCGTATAACAACCCCAGAAGGTAGCTACAATTACTACTCTTATTTTTCATGTAAGAAAACTGGAATACAGAGGTGTCAAGTAACTTGGCCGGATCTCACGGCCAAACATGACCTAATAAGTGGCTGAGCAAGGAGTCTGGCTTCAGAGACTATACTCATTCCTCTACAACTAGTTCACTTTTCCAGAGTCTCTGATACTCAGTCACTTTGGCATTTGCATTCACATGGCAGCCCACTAAATTAGAGCTCAGACTACATTTCACTGTGACAGTCTAGAAACCAACAGAGAAGTGACTGAGAGCTACTTCAGACAAGATCATCCAGGTGCCAGCACGCAGCTTTGAAGGGGTACTTTCAGGTTGTCTTTGTTCTCTGGTACATTCTACTTATTGCGAATGCTCTTTACCTTTTATTTTTTACCCATTCAGGAATATGGCATATGTCTGGGTCTTTATTATTGTTTACATGTTGCGTTGCATCCCAGTGTTCTCATAGTATCTCTCCATCATCTGCTCCCAATTATTCTTGAGCTGGGGCAACCTGGACTCTCTTGCACACTAACCAAGTCCCATTGGTAAAGGTGTTTCTGGCTGCAGGACCTGAGACCATTCTTGAAGGGAAGACACACAGGACAAGATTGGCCATTTGAGAGGCACCTGTGATGAGTGATCACTTAATTATTCTGTATTCACTCATTCATTCTTTCATTCATATATTCATTCAAGAATTGCACACCAATGCACAGTCAGATTCTCTATGATGCACCATGGGGAACACAAAAGGTGAACAATTCAGAATCCTCAAAGATTTGCTGGCCAGCTTTCTAAAATATGGAATTGAGGCATGGGTAAGGGAAGAACCAATTAATCGTGGAATAAGATTAGGACACTATCCTTTTATTCATGAAACAAAGATTAAATAGTGGAAAGTAACCATGTTAAAATTTGGGCCTTCAGAAAACAATGAGAACATATTGGCTGTGAAAGAGCAAAAGTGTTCCTCAGACTAGAAAAAAGGAGGGGGATAAAACATGGCATTTTAAAAAAATAGATAACTTGTAACTTAAATTTAAAGACCATCTTGAGTTTCTTTTTAAAAGAAGCTCGTTTAATGTTTTTCCTTTAGTTATTTAGCAGGGTTAAAATTAGGTCGGATTGTACTTGTATTTCATTCAAACTCAACCTCTGATCTTAGCCTTGAGGGATCTCAAGGCTTATTGTCAATCAGGTGTAGGTACAGTTCCTCAGATGAATCTGAAAGCAGCGTGTAATTAAGAAGAGAGAGAGAGAAACTGAAGTTGTTTCTGAAGGTGACAGTTACGGGTGTTGAAGTGCAGACTTCCCTCCACAGTGACAGACCTGTTTGCCCTCAGGAGAGGAGAGAGCTGAAGGCAGGTAAAGTAAAACACTTCCTTCCAAGAAGGTTTGCCCCCACCCCTCGCCAACGTCTGCCGATTGCTTGGCTGGATTATTTAAAGAGCAATGGAGGTAATATATATGGGAGGGATTAATGATGAAGCAGTACATGGGTACTATGACCCACTAGAAAAAAAGTGGGTGACAGACATTCAAGTTTATGTGCCTTTTCTTCCTGCAATGCCAAGAATCCTCCAGCTGTAAGTAGTAAATGTACACCATGTTCCCCTATTTGTTTATCCCATGCTGTGAATGTCAACTACCGCTGATGTTGTAATGTTTGGTTCACCTGTCTTTATAATTGGTCCACTTCCTATCTTCCTATCCACTTGCTCCTCTTCTGATCCCCAGACACAAAAGGGATATTATCCCTTTCCTGTATTTCTGACAGTTGTGTCATGTGTCCTTTATCTTCTAAGATTGACAGAATGGAGTTCTGAGTTAAGGAAGCAATTTTTATGTTGTAGAGGTGATACTATAGCAGCTCACTTAACTACAGGCCATCTATCCAGCAAATTTATCACTTTGGAATAGCAATAAAAAGTCAAAACAAAGCAAGAAAAGATTCTGAGGGATAAAATATAGGTCAGCCTAGGCACAGAATCTCATGCAAGAATTCTTTAGGCCTTAATTGATATTCAATTTCCTTTCGTTGTGTGTAGTTTTAACAAGCTGATTTAGATGGTCTCTCAAATCAGCAGATTAATTATAGTAATTACTTTTGGGTAGTCAGAACAGCGCCGGCCAATAGAACTTTCTGCAGTGATGAAAATGTTCTAAACCTGTGCTGGCCAATATGGCAGCTGCCAGCAATGTGTGGCTGTCGAGTCCTTAAAATATGGCTAATGTGATTGAGGAACTGAATTTGTACTTGACTTTATTTTCATTAGTGTAAATTTAAATTTCAAAAGCCACATATGGCTGGTAGCTATTACATTCCATGGTACTGCTCTTAAACAGACTCACTGGCTATAATGAAGTAACCAAAACATTATTGTATTGGGCCATTTAGCACAGAGGCGAAGAGGCTCCTAAAGTATCAACGAGTATCTCAGAGCATCATAGGGGTACTCTCAATCGAATGTAACGGTTTCATTGAGCATTACAAATTCATATATCGTAGATCTTGAACAGAGCTCTCAGAGAATCATATCATCCTTAGGCACATAGGTTGACATAGAGTGACTTTGTCCTCACTGTCTAGGTAAACCCCCAAGGGCCGAAGAGACTTAATCACTTCCCCAAGGGTACACCTGGCCTTTATGAAATTGTGTTCTCAAATGGGACAACTTTGCCCTGCAAGAGACATCTGGCAATGTCTGGAGACATTTTGGCTGTCACACTGGGAAAGAGTTACTGGCATCTAATGAGTAGAGGCCAGAATGCTATTAAACATCCAACAAGGCATAGGTCACCCCCACAGCAAAGAATTGTGCAGGCTGAAATGTCGACCATGCAGAGGCCGAGAACCCCAGTTTTACTCTTGCCATGTAGATCATCAGAGCTTGGATCAACTTCAAATCTGAAGGAGAGGATGAAGTATAGTTCTAGAAACAGATATATGACACAAAGCCTCTAAAGTGTATGGACTCCCTGTGTGCGCACTGGATAGTGTGGGAGTGTTTGCTTACACAGGTGCTCTGAATGACTGAGCTTTGTTTCATCTTACGAGGCTTTGGACTTCGTTTTGGCTAGTGTTTGTGTGTTCTTAGTCAAACTGGATGGTGTTTGTTCAGAGAAAGATCAGGAGATTTGCTTAGAAAAAGAAAGAGGAAAAAAACTCTCTCTTGGCTGTTTTGTTGGCAACTTGTCGACCTCCCAAATGAAGCCAAAAAGAGAAAAGAGGTGAAGGCTTCAGTGCGAGATTAGGTTCATGATGGTGAATCCTGCTGCGTGAGTATGTCACTTGCTGACGATGTGTAAATTCTTCCTTTGGAACAGATAAAGAAAAATCATCGAAGTTAGGACAGTGGTGAGGGTCAGAAAAAGGCTTAAAAAATACTTTGGTCTCTCACTACATGAGTGGGTCTTGAAAAGAAATCTTTTAACCCTCTAATGTCTTCCTGACACGCTTAAACGCCAGAGTTCTTATAGTCTGCCGGGCCCTGCCAACCCCTCTTTCTCGCCCTCGCACCTCCCTGGCCTCCTCTCCATTCTTTAAGCACATCAGGCATAGCCCCACCTCAGGGCCTTTGCATTTGCTGTTTCCCCTGCTTGGAATTCTCTTCCCCTTCATCTCCACATAGCCTGCTCCCTCACTTCCTTTATGTCGCTGCTTGGAGAGGCTGTTTTTGACAAATGCCTAAATTTGGAAGTGCTATCTCATCACGTTTGCCATGTTTTATCTGTTAAAGCAAATTGCTAGGTCCCATCCTCACTCAAAGGGAGAGGATTACATAAGGGCACGACCACCAGGAGGCAGGGATCATGGGGCTCTGTTTGTGTTACACAGCTGTCAAGGGGCAGCATACAGATACGCACAACATTTCCAGTGTTTCTGCACTGATCTACAGCATCTTTTATCGGCCTGTGTATGTGGTTAGTGTTCTCTACCTTGTGAATCACATCCTTTTGACAAACGTGTATTGGATGCCTATGATGTGGCAGGCACTGACCTGGGTGCTGAGGGACAGCAGGGAACAAATACACAAACCTTAAAATGTAAATTATATCAGATGATAAAAAAGAGAATAAAAAGAGCTGTGGAGGGAGGTAATGGTCGAAGACAGCCTCTCTGAGCAGAGACATGAGGAAAGCGAGGCAGCAGAGCATGTGCAGATGTGGGGGAAGAGCATTCCAAGCAGAGGTTTTAAAAGGCTGTGGCTTCTTTTCTTGCTTGCATTTTCTCCTCTTGCGTGCGCCCCCCGATAAAGTAAATTGTCATGCTGTGAGCTGCCCTATGGAGAGGCCCGTGTGGCAAGAAATCAAATGCAGCTTCCAGCTGACAATCAGTGGAGAACTGAGGCCCTCAGTCCAAGAGACTACAAGGAACCTCGTTCTGCCAATAACCCCGAGTGGCTTGGAAGTGGACCCTTCCCTACTCAAGCTTTGAGGTGAAACTGTTGCTGCAGGGAACACACTTATTACAGCCTTGTGAGAGAATATGGGTCAGAGATTCACTGGTGCCCAGACTTCTGACCCATAGATTCTGTGAAAGATAAAGATTATTGTTTTAAGTTGCTAACTTTTGAGGTAATTTGTGATGCAGCAACAGATGACTAATACATCTTGAATGAGTTTTTAATCAGATTTTCCTTGCCTGTAAAATGTGGGTAGTAAATGATCCTCTCACTGTGAGGGTTGCTACAAGGACTAAATGAAAAAAAGATGACTAAAAAATAATTTCTTTTATCAAGGAGAAGACAGTCCAGTGAGAGATTTTATGTCAGCTGGAGCCTGACTATAGAAATGAGTGGGAAAAGGCTTTCCCAGAATAGGAAATGGCATGAATAAAGGCATAGTGAAGTAACAGTGAACGGCAAGTAGTTGAGGCACAGGAGTTTGTGGAAGGAGAAGCAGGAGTTGAAACTGTGACCAGGCCAAGGCCAAACCCTCGAGAGACCTTGCGTGTCCTGAGAAGGGGACTGGGAGAGTTTCCTGGGGGTAATTGGAGCACCGAGGTATTTTGAGCACTGGAATATGTTGGAACAGGCTGTAGTCATAAAGGATTTTAAGTTCTAAGGCAACAGCTTAAATTGTTTTTATTTTCTATTTTTAAAATGTATGAGCAATGTGTGTATTCTTGTTGTAAACAGTTAATTAATACAAAGTAAAAATCATCCTTTTTTTATTTCTTACTCTTCTTTTTCCTTCCCCAAGGGCATCATAGTTTTGATTTGTTGTATCGCATAAAGGAACATAACAAACAGTAATGCGCTAGAGCTGGCTTCTAACAACCCTTGTGTTTAGGGACATCACATTAGTAGCTTGAAATTGGCCATATTTGTGCTATGGAAATCTGCAGACTACAAATCAAAGCTCCCTCCTGCAAAGATTGTTTACAAGGATACCACCGGTCATATGTATCTATTAAGACCCTTTTCTACTTACACGTATGTAAAAATTTATTTCAGACTGATAGCTAGAAAAATGCAAGTGGTTTTGACAATGAACCTTGGAGTCAGGCAGCTTTAATCCCCATCCTAACTCTACCCTACACTAAGTGACCTTGGCTGAACTATCTGACTTCTCTGAGCCTCAGTTTCCTTCTCTGTAGAATGAAGATAATACTAGTGCCTACTTCATAGAGTTATAGTGAAGACAAAGTGAGCAAATGTATGTAAAGGGCTTGGAACAGTGCCTGCCACCCAATAAGTCTGTAAATTTTAGTTAATATTGTTAACATACATTGGGTCATAATATAGGTAATGTTATATTCTACAACTTACTTCTTTTTGAACAATATATCTTGGAGAGATTAGAGATTATATTTCCTTTAAAAAAAATTAAGCCTTTAATTTCGAGATAATTATATATTCACATGCAGAAAAAATATAGAGATTCTGTGTACCCTTTCACATGTGTCACAATAGTAACATCTTATAAAACTAAAGTACAATATCAAAAACAAAATGTTGACATGATTACAGTGAAGATACAGAACATTGCCATCACCACAAAGATCCCTCGTGTTGCTCTCTTATAACGGCACTTACTTTTCTGCTGTCCCCATCCCTCCTTAAACCCTGAAGCTACTAATCTGTTCTTCATTTCTATAGTTTTGTGATTTCAAGAATGTTATATAAACGGCATATTATAGTACGTAACCTTTTGGGATTGACTCTTTTCACACAGCATAATTCTGTGAACAACATTCACAACATAATACACATCGCATGTGTTAATAGTTCCTTTTTACTGCTGAATAGTATTCTATAGAATGGGCATACCACCGTTTGTTACCTTTTCACCTAATTGAAGGAGATCTTTATTGTTTTCAGTTTGAGGCCATTAAGAATGTCACATTAAGAATGTTACAAAGATTCATGTACAGGTTGGGTTGCTGACTTCCTCAGCCCTGGTTCTGGGATATGTAAGGCAAAAAGAAAATCCAGGGCATTTACTGCTGTATCATTCCTTTGATTGCAGATTCCTAGCTGATCTGCCTTCTTCATTCCTTTTAGTTTCCTTATGTTTGTTTTATAGACAATATCCGGAGATTTTAGTTATGTTAGCAGGAGGAATAGGAAAAAGTATGTCTATTCAGTTTTCCTGAAAGTGGAAGTCCCAGCATTCTTTTTAACTGCTGAATATCACCTTAGAGTATGAACGTATGGATACGTCATAATTATTTTGTCCCTCTTTCATATTTTTCCAAATTTTTACTCTAAAAACAATGCTCCACTGAATGGCCTTGCGCGTGTCCTTTTGTGCCTATGAGGAATTTTTCTATGGTATTAATCAGAGTGAAATTGCTTGGTCAAAGGTATAAACTCATATTTAGATAGATGCTCCAAAATGTCCTCCAAAAAGACATTCTCAATTTATAC
>NW_011888822.1:5580434-5604525 GCF_000151845.1 Pteropus vampyrus | reverse complement strand
TATTAATCAGAGTGAAATTGCTTGGTCAAAGGTATAAACTCATATTTAGATAGATGCTCCAAAATGTCCTCCAAAAAGACATTCTCAATTTATACTCTCACCCATCCTAATATGCTCTGGATAATCTCTTGTGGGTACTGAAAGCCAGCTCTATACTCACCTCATATTTAGTGGATACAGGTGGAATAAAGTGAGATTTATCTATTGTGACCTAGATGTGGATTTAAACATGGGCTCATCTTTTCCTGCATCTGAGTGTTGAATGTTTAAAAAGGTGGACAGGGGCCTGATGAGAGGCTGCTGTCACAGAAGTTGCTTCAGTATACCAGTGGTGAAGAACTCGTTTCAATTAGAGAACTGTGCCCACCAATGGAAAGATTCATAAGCCCCCACACCTTCTCTCAAACTTGTGACAGCAGATTAGGTCAGCTGGGAAAATCAGCCTGGGTTCAGAGCCAAGAAGAAACCCAGCCACTAGTCTAAAGCTGGGGTGTCACTAAGTTCAGGGAGGTACTAGGGGTTGCATTTGTTGTAAAGAAAGGAAGACAGTTGGGTGGTAGGGAAAGGATGAGTGATGGTCCCAGGAAAGCACGACCATCAAAGCCATGTAGAACTGTCGAGGAGAGTGAGTGGATTATATAAATGTATATTTGAAGTCATGGTGACTCATATGGAAACATGCAGTGACATCCCTACAAGACAACAAGGTCCAGAGTCACTCACATGGGAAAGAGATGTTGGGAAGAGGCTGAAAATCAAACTGCTAAGAAGGCCCTGGTATAAACTGTCAGCTTTTAGGTGAGAAAAAGATGGAGAAATTTTAGATCTGATTCTTGATGAAGGGACAGGATTTCAAAGGGGAAGTGAGAGCATTCTACAAAGACAGCACAGTACTATTTGCATTAATTTTCTTTGCTGTGTGATAAACTTAGCAACTTAAAACAACACATATTTCTTATCTAACAGTTTCTATGAGTCATGAATTTGGGAACAGCTTGATGGGATCCTCTGCTCATTATCTCACAAGGTTGTAATCAAGATATTGGCCAGGTCTGGGTTCTCATCAGAGGCTTGATTGGGGTGGGATACACTTCACAGTTTCATTAATTTGTTAGCAGAATTCATTTCCTTGAGGAGAAAATTTATGGCAGCTTGCTTCTTTAAAGTGAGCAATGGAGAGAGAGAGAGAGAGAGAGAGAGAGAGAGACTTCAGAATGAATCACCAGCAATACAGAGTTTTACATAGAGTAATATAATCGTGGGAATAATGTCTCCTCTCCTTTGCCATATCCCACTGGTTGGAAGTGCACACTCAAGCACAGGATGATACAAATATGTAAATACCAGGTGCACTGGAAATCTTGCCGGCCACCTTAAATTCTGTCTGCCACGGTACCAAAGACATGGAGGGGTATTAGAATATTGGGTTCAAAAGGAAAAGGAAGAGATTACTTGGCTTTTGAAGAATATTGGAGATAAAGATGGATCTGAAGATTAGTGCTACAGTCTAGGGAGCCTTGAAGTCCAGTTTGAGAGATTTGCCCTTTTGGCATTGTGAGACTTATTAAAAGACATTTTTATCCTTGGCCTCATGTTGCTTCCTGAAGCCAGCATCCTTGCTAAGAAACCCATTTTTGCTTTCAATCCTCTGCTCAGATACTCATTTTCCAAACAAGCATTTCCTTTTAGAAATGTTTTGGAAATGAAACGACAATTGCATTTAAAGTGAAGTATCTATGTTGAATTAACCTTGATCATTTTCTATGGTTCATCATTTTGGGAGTTGTTGAAGCCGAACACGCAAACTCATCATGCATTGAGAAGCAAGACAATATATAACCTTTTCAACCTTTTCTCTAGCACAGCTCCTCTGTGGGACTAATTGTAGAGAATAGAACGTTCTACTTGCTAAATACATCATGTCTGTATCCTCTCCTGTGAGTGTCTGTTTAAGGAGCTATGTTAGATAAGAAAAGATTCTTGTGGAGATATTCAAGAAGGTAAAAACTCATGGAGGTGGAGCTCATTGGACTATGTTATAAATTGTTCTCAAATATTCTAGAAAAAATTGAAAAATAACAGCACTGCCAAATAAAAAAGTTCCCTGCAGGCAACATTTATAAGCCTCTAAAACAGTTATTTGCACTGTTTTAATTGTCAAAATGTTTTGTGAATTTCCATATGATGGTGGGTGTGTGCCTATTAGTATTCGTTGGTTGATAAGGTATATGTTGACTAAAAATAAAACCTTACAACAAGTTTATAATTTATTGAAAATGACAACCACATTGTAATTAAACTTTCTTCTTCTTCTTCTTTTTTTTTTTTTTTGTCTGTGATGAGGACTCCTTTGGGAAGCTCGTTGAAAGCTATGGACTTTTCTCCTGAAAAATGCTTATAAGCAAAAAATTACATACATTACATCCATTGTGGACATCCGTGGATTCTACATTAAGAAACTTTGATTTATTTATATGTTTGCAAAAAATATATGATTGTAGGTGTGTACATATTAGAGTGAAAGAATAACACATGTATGAGAAAGGCAGACAGAGACAGAGAGACAGAAAGTGATAGAGAAAACTTCTCATACATACATAGACAGAGAAACAGAGAAAGACAGAGAGAGACAGAGATAGACAGAGTGAGAGGCATATAGAGAGGAAAATACAGAGAGAGAGAGACATGCAAACAGAGGGAGACTCACATAGTGACAAAGAAATAGTGAGGGAGGAAGAATCAGGGATAGACATAGACACGGAGACAGAAAGTCAATCTCAGATTGCTGTGGAAGCTTACAGTCAAGCATGAGATGCGCAAGATGAGAGGCAGAGAATTTCCAAGCCTGTGAGCACCCAGGGGTGCGCCTACCTGCTGACCAGCAGCGGGGCACCAGTGATAAGCTTTATCATCATGAAAGAACTGTGAATGGGCTAGTGGATGATTAAACAAAGAGGCAAGGCCCTGCTGGGTAACTTACTCCCTGGGTATAAATTAGACGACTCAGAAAGGACATCAATATAGACCTTGTGCCTCCATTTGTTAAACACTTGTCTGGGACAGTGCTGCTGGGTTGGAAGAAATCGATACCTTGCAGCTTTCCAGGAGTTTTTGTTGAACTTCTGAACAAGTTTTGCTGAACTTTTGAAAGTGTGTTTATCTTATCTCTCCATGCATGAGAAGATGAATATCTAAAAAAAAAAAAACCAAAACAGTGCTTTCAAGTCTTTCTAGAATATTGCTAAGGTTTTTCTGAATACTTGGTCTGTGAGTGTTACATAAGGTAAAAAAGGTCATTTTAAAAGACATTACACTAGTCTTTCATGGGGGATCAGCCAAGGTCGGCATTAACGTCAAGAAAGACACGTAAAATTTGGTAACGATATCTTTGATGTGCACAGAATTACTCACTGGTTCCCCACACAGTAAATGGCTATAATTCATGCAGTGAATGTTCAGTGCCTTTAATGTCTTGTAACATGAAAGTACTTGGAGTTTAAAATCTTGCTTGGAAAAATGATAGCTCACATCTTAGTGCATATGTCCCTGATAAACATATGCTTTGAGCAGATATTCAATCTCTCCTACCTGCTGAGTTGATGAAAACTAAAGAATTTCCCAGAAAGTCTCATTTTTATGTGTCATCATCACATCGCATTAGGATCTAATTTGTGTCAGAGGAATGACTTATTATTCAATCAAACCTTGACACAAACAGTTTTCCAACCACAAAATTAAGCATCAGTACTTCTGTCTATCCTGGGACCCGCTAACTTGAGAAACTGAATTAGAGAACAGAAGCAGAAATTAAAACAACCTCGATGAACTGTACTCGATAAAGAAAGATGGGTAGTTACGTTATGAACCATCTTTAAGGGGTAAAACCTTACACCGATTGGCCAGAGAATGATATAAAAAGACCTGGAAGACATTTTGGACCGTGGATGGAACAGCAGCCTTGACTAATGCCCCTGGGATTAGGAACTATGTCTATCTTGGTGACATTATCTAACAGGTTAAATTCAGAGGAGTGTCTGGCTCTTACTAGGTGCTCAAAACGTATTTTTAATGAATGAGTGAACAAATGAATAAAAGTAGTCTCATGTTAAATAGAAATAAGAATGCATTAAAAGAAGGACCTAGAAAGTAATGTTTAGCAATACAAAATCACTCATTTTAAGAAGAAGGTTAACTGACTGAGGGATTTCAGAACACTAGTGGTTGTTGATAACAACTAATAGCTAATTATGTCACTGTCAAAAGCATTGAAAAGAATCACTTAATTTGCTTTTTTTTTCTTTTTATATTTTCAGCTCCCTACTATTTGCTCAAATAAAACATTTTGCCTTGATGAAGACAAAGTATAGAGACCTTGACTCTTTGGTAGCAGAAATGTAAGTGTGAAATTTAAACATGCACGTAGTATGTAAAAGTAGGATTAATGTTGTTCAGAAAATTGTCATAATTGTAGGAGCAGCTATTAATCGCATTTGCTAATTACTCTGTGCTGGATACTGTGCTATATGTGTTATATGTTTTATAAGCTGTTATTTAATCATCTAAGAATCTTCAATGCTAGATATTATCTATGTTTCTTTATGAGAATGAGGTTCGCAGAGGCTCTGCAACTCGCCCAACTCGGCTAGACTGGGAATGGAAGTTTATGTAGAAATACATTTCATTACATTTCTAGTTACTCTTATTTGCAAACATTAACTTCAGTGCTAAGCTAATTTGTCTGTGACATAAATACTTCGCTGTCTGAGAATTTCCTGAATTAATTTTTTTTATTCTGTGCCATGAGGTATTTGCATGTATGTCAGCATTAATATTATATTATTAACTCCTAGAGGACAGAACCGAATTCTTAAACCTCTTTACGAAGTGCCTGGCTTTGTGTCCTCAGAGCCTGACACGTAGAATGCACTCAATAATTTATCCAAAAAGTAAATGAATGAGTGAGCAAGTGTCACATGTACATTAGGACCTCTCCTTTGGCTCATGAAATTACTTTTAATGTATAAATAAGTTTGTGCCTCACATGCTCATTATATACAAATTCAAAGTGTCAGGGAAAATGATCAAAAAGAATGCTGAATTTCACATCATAAAAGCTTTTGTAATGCTGATGAGGTATGTGGTCCTGTTCTCTCTCTTGGGGCCAGTGGTGGGACCTGTGGCTCAGATCTCATTTTCTGGACTGAGCACCGGAGATTTCACAATTCCTTTGGGAGCAATTATGAAGGACACCTTGGGAAAGGGGCCAGCAGTGTTTCTCTACCTATTCCCAAGACTTTTTCTATTGCTATTCTTTGAAGACTAGTTAACATTTTAAGCTACAGTAGCCAATTTCCTTTACTGTTCTTAACTCCCTTAAGATTTGTGTTCATGTTCCACTACCCTCCTTGTGGACTTTTCTAAATGTAAAATTGTAGAGAGTAGGTACACCTCATAAAGAAGGTTATTCTTAAATGAGGTCTTGGATTTCTTTTACAGATGCCCATGAGGAGGTCTGGACTGGTGTGTCATGATCATGTCTGACTGCTAGTGTAATGGTTAATTTTATGTGTCAACTTGACTAGGCCACAGGGTGCCCAGATATTTGGTCAAACATTATTCTTAATGTACCTGTGAGTGTGTTTTTAGATGAGATTTATATTTGAATCAGTAGATTGAGTAAGGCAGATTGCCCTACAAAATGTGGGTGTGCTTCATCAAATCAATTGAAGGCCTGAATAGAACAAAAAGGCTGACCTTTTCATGAATAAGGGAGAATTTCTCCTGCCTGTTTGGGTTGGAAACTTGGTCTTTTTCTGCCTTTGGACTTAAAATGAAACATTGACTCTTAGGAGTTAAGGTTACCTGCTTTGGACTGGAGTTTACACCATTGGCTCTTCTAAATCTCCAGCTTGCTCACTGTAGATCTTGTGATATCTCAGGCTACATAATCATGTGAGCCAATTCCTATAATAAATCTATCTATCTTGCTATCTCTCTATATCATATCATATCTATCTATCATCTATCTATCTATCTATCTATCTATCTATCTATCTATCTATCTATCATCTTTTTATCTATCTATATCTATCCATCTATCTGTCTGTCTATCATCTATCATCTATCTATCATCATCATCATCATCATCAATCTATCTATCTTTATGTATGTATATACATCCTATTGGTTCTGTTTCTATGGAGAACCCTGCTAACACAGCTTATAATGAAAAAAAATCTGTAAAATTTAAATAAGTAAGAGATCTGTTAGTCTCACATGAGAAGTAGTCTTGGAGTAGGCAGTACTAAATCAACATGGCAGTCCAATGTTCTTTCTTTGCCTTTTTGTGTGGCTTTGTTCTCATGCTTACAAGGCTGCTGTTGCACACCTAGGAGTTGCATCTACATTCCAGGCAAGAAGGTGATGGAAGGGCTAAAGGTCAAAGGAGTTTGTAGGAGTCTCATGTGGCAGCATGATGAATACCTTATTGGCTAGAGTTATGCCCTGTGGATACTCTGGCTTCTGAGGGTCTGGGAGATAAACTCTTAGCTCAGCATATTATTGCCACAAATACATTTTGGGTTTTGTTAGGAAGAAGAAGGGGTGGATATTGGGTAGGTCATTAGCAATATTCTCCACAAATTGTTAGGTAACCATGTCAAAACCAAAAGATAGATTTCAGTACTTCGTTGGCTTTGGATATTATATGGATTCATAACTTGAAATTAAATGTTATATGTAAGTTTCTCCAAGCCCAGTACATTGAAAAATGATTTCACTTAATGATGCAAGCATACTTACATTTACTATGCATCTACCAAAAGCCATGCACATTGCCATTGCTTTCTGTATGTTCTCTTTTGATTCTATTGCCCACATTTTACGAATAGAGAAAATGAGCCTCAGAGAGACCTTACATAAATTGTTTAAACTGCACAGCAAACAAGTAGAAGAATCAGATTAGAACTATGTCCATCTGGCCCTTACAAAACCCTTATGCAATTGTTCTTATTAAAAAGAAAACATATATTTTATGTTATAATATAAATATTTAACTCTAATGCTCAGCACAGTGTTGTGCAATTAGTAAGCTCTCAGTAAATATTTGTTAATCATATTAATTTTTCCAGTTGCAGCCTTTGAAATTGATAGACTTTTTCCAGGATCCTTTTCAAGTTCCAATCTAGAATAGCCAACTCACATCTGAAGCCAGACAATAACGTCATCAGTAAAATCAGTAAAAAGAGTGTCTTCAGTTTTAAGAACATTCAATAAATATTTGTTGAACACCAGTTATAAGCCAGGCCTCACCTAAGCCTCTCTTTCTTTTCCAGTTATTTTTCCTATGTCCTGTTTTCTGGATAAGTGTCTGCTACTCTCTGTTCTAGTTCACATATTCTCATTTTATGTGATCTGTTGCCCAATCTATAAATTAAGTTTTAAAAAATAATTTAAAAAATTTTCAGTTATAGTTTGCATACAATATTATATTAACTTCAGGTTTACAACATAATGATTAGACAAAGTGATCACCCTGATAAATCTAGTACTCACCTGACACCATATAAAGTTATTACAATATTATTGACTATATTCTTTACGCTATAGTTTACATCTCCATGACTATTTGTAATTACTAAATTGTACTGCTTAATCCCTTCCCCTTTTTTACCCAATCTCCAATCCCCCTCCCATCTGGCAACCATCAAATGTTCTCTGCATCTATGAATTTGTTTGTTTTGTTTTGTTTGTTTATTTTGTTCTTTAGATTCCACATGTAAGAGAAATCATATGGCATTTGTCTTTCTCTGTCTGACTCATTTTAGTTAGCACAATACCCTCTAGGTGCATTCATGTTGTTGCACATGGCAAGATTTTATTATTTTTTATGGCTGAAAACATTCCATTGTATATATGTACCACCTCTTCTTTACCCTTTCATCCATTGATGGACACCCAGGTTGCTTCCATATCTTGGCTATTGTAAATAATGCTGCAATGAACATATAGATTTACATGTCCTTTCGAAGTAATGTTTTGGGTTTGTTCAGATAAATACCCAGAAGTGGGATTACTGGATCTTTCTTTATCTCTTGTTTATTTTTGGTTTAAAGTCATTTTGCCTGGTGTAAGTATTGCTACCACAGCTTTTTGCTTGTTCATTTCCATTTTCATGCAATATTTTTTTCCATCCCTTTACCTTCAGTCTGTATGTCTTTCAATCTGAAGTGAATCTCTTGTAGGCAGCATATGTAATGGTCTTGTTTTGTTTTCTTATCCATTCAGCCAGTCTACCTTTTGATTGAAACATTTATTCCATTTACATTTAAAATACTTGTCTATAGATGTGTAGTTATTGTCATTTTACTATTCATAGTTTTTATCTTTAAAAATATTTTTCTTTTTCTTCTTAAAGAAAAGAAGTCCTTCTAACATATAACATTAGTTTGGTGGTAATAAACTCTAGCTTTTTCTTGCCTAGGAAGCTCTTTATCTGTCCTTTGATTTCACATGATAGCTTTGCTGGTAGAGTAATCTTGCTTTTCATCACTTTGAATATTTCATCACTTCTGGCCTGCAAAGTTTCTGTTTAAAAATCAGCTGACAGTCTTAGGGAAGCTCCCTTGTAGGTAACTAATTGCTTTTCTCTTGCTACTTTCAAGATCCTCTCTTGTCTTTAATCTTTGGCATTTTAATTATGATGTGTTTTGCTGTGGGCCTCTTTGGGTTCATCTTGTTTGGGACTCTCTTGCTTCCTGGGCTTGTATGTCTATTTCCTTCACCAGGTTAGGAAAGATTTCTGTCATTATTTCTTCAAATAGGATTTCAATTCCTTGCTCTCTCTCTTCTTCTCTGGTACTCCTATGATACAAATGTTCGTATGCTTGATGTTGTTCTAGAGGCCCCTTAAACTATCATCATTTCTTTTTTTTTATCCTTTTTTCTTGTTGTTGTTCTGATTGGGTGTTTTCTGCTACCTTAGCTTCTAAATTGCTGATTTGGTCCTCTACTTTATCTAATTACTATTGATTCCTTCTAATGTATCCTTCATTTCAATTATTGTATTCTTCATTTCTGACTGGTTCTTTTTTATGTTTTCTATCTCCATTTTTATGTTTTCTATCTCTTTGTTAAAGTTCTCACTGAGTTCATCTACTCTTCCCCTAAATTCATCGAACATTTGTATAACTAGTGTTTTGAACTCTGCATCTGCTAGAGTGCTCATGTCCATTTTGTTTAGTTCTTTTTCTGAAGCTTTGTTCTATTCTTTCATTTGGGACATGTTTCTTTGTCTCCCCATTATGGCTGCCTCCCTGTGTTTGTTTCTACGTACTAGGTAAGGCTGCTATGTCTCTCAGTCTTAGCAGAGTGGTTTTATGTAGTAGATATCCTGTGGGGTCCAGTGGTACAGCTTCCCTGGTCACCTGAGTCAGGTTCTCCAGGTGTATCCCTTGTATGGGTCGTGTGCACCCTTTTGTTGTAGTTGAGCTTTGGTTGCAGTTTGCATGTGAAAAGGAGGGATTGACCCATGGCTGATTAGTTGTAAGGACTGGCTGGTGACTATAGTGGAGGAGCTGTTGTGCAGGTGTTGACCCTACAGAGAAGGATTTACTTTAGCAGGGCTCTAGTGCTTGCCCAGTCTGCCTTTTGGGTGTGTCATTCTCAAATGTGTCCCTGGGTGGTGCTCTAGCTTGGTCTGAAGCTGACCACTAGGAATGCTGGCCCTGGGCCTCCTGGAATGGGGCCAAGTTCAGGAGCCACCTCGCATGAGCCACCAAGCCATCTGCAGATGACTGCACCCACACTGGGCTTGGATGTGCCTTGAGAGTCCAAGCTGTGAACCGAAGCCAGTTGCCATTAGTGATGGGCTTGGGGCTGCACAGCAAGAGGTACGGGGCATGCCAAAGCTTGTTTGGGTTTTGTGATTTTTTTTTAGAGATTTTAAGAAAGTCTACATTATGAGCCAAGACAGGCCATTTGTATGGAAAAACCACTGGAAGTGGCTAAGGTGGGCTCACAAGTTGGGTGGGGTAGAGTCTCAGGGAATCACCAAGGTAGAGTGAATGGTGTTAGCCAGGTTTATGAAGACTCAGATATGGTGGCCCCCTGCATCTGCATGCTGGGAAGAGGGAATGCTCAACAAAGAAGCAATGGATTCTGCCAGCAGTTCTTCCTGGGAGAAAGCTGCCCCTCCAGCCCTCAATCTGAAGCCAGACAATTCAGTTTCTCTTTGTATGTCCCTGGCAACTTTTGAGCTGCTGCCCCAGAGCTGGAGCTCAGAGCAAGTGAGTCCATCATTGAGTAAGTCCATATGTGGGCCTCTTAAGAGGAAAGTCTGTGACTCCCTTAGCCCTCTGTCTCACTCAGGCACAATCTCCACTGTTTTTCACAGCCAGAAGTTGTGAGGACTTCTATTCATGACACCGGAACCCTGTGCTGGTGTGGAACTGGGACCCCTCACTCCTTCCAGATCGATCTCCACAGCTGAGATATTCCTCCTTATTTTTAACCACCATATGCAGGTGTGGGGCCAGCCCATTACACATCTCTGCCACTCCAACCAGTCTTGAGGTGGCTTCTTCTATGTGTCCCCAGTTGTAGTACTTCTTTTTGGCTAGACTTCAAGTGATTCTCAGTGATGGTTGTTCTGCAGTTTGGTTGTAATTTTGATGTGTCATGAAAGGAGGCAAGCACAGGCTCTACCATCTTGACTGGAAAAGTTTATACATTAAGTTTTAAATTTTGATTATTGTGTTTTTTATTTATACAAGTTTGTTCTTTTTTTAAATCTTCTATAACACTTTTTATAATTTCCTTCATTTAGTTTCAAATTTGTCTTTTATTTCATTAAACATAGAAACATAGTTTTTAGTAATCCATGTCTGATAATAGCAATATCTGAAATATTTAGGTGTCAGTTAATTCTGCTGGTTCTCACTCATGTTATATTATTTCCTTATGTATTGGTTGTCTGTATGTTGCCCACTGCCTGTAAACAGCTATTTGTAAGTGTGGGGACTGGGGTATGGGGGAGGATGGTTCTTGATGACTGAAGAACTGTTTTAAGTTGAAATTATAGTTTATATTTTTTGGTCCACTTAAATTGGGGCTGTAAATCTTTGAGAGAGCCTATCTATGGTTTAATCTTCTTAGAGACAATTCTCTTTGTTTCCTTCTTCCTTTTCTTTCTCCTTCTCTGCTCAGTGCTGAGGTATAGCTCTCAAAACTATTAGGGTAGACAAAGGGAAGGGAGTGGATATATTCCTGGTTTTTTCTCTCCCTGATGCTATAGACTTTTGAGATCTCAGCTTAATGAATCTGGCAGGTTGTTAACCAGACACACAACACTGAATGGGTCCCATGGTTCAACTTTTGTTTCCTCATCCCACAAGGCCACCAAAAACACAGCTAAATTTCTTCCCAATAGGCAAATGGCTCCAGAGCTAAAGCAACTATAAAGTTTTCCATTTACCTTTTTTATTACTTATTTAGTATTTCCTTTCTGTTTTGTCAGCTTTTTGATGCTGTTAAAAGGATTAAAAATGTTTAATGCAGCTGTTTTGTTTGTTTTCATGGGGAGAGCTAGTTCAAATAACCTTGTTTGTCATTGTCACCTCATCAAATTTTTAAAGAATCATCTTTAATCATCTTTAATAACTTTTCCTTTCATAATCAGAAAAAAAACTAAGAAATTCAGGAATTTTTTAAATTTTAACTTGTTTCCTATTCTTTCTTTTTTATACTTTGAGAAAATTTCTAACTTCTTGGAATTCATATTTTTTCCCAATGTTACGATCAACTTCAGAGTGCTAAGGGAAAAATGAAGTGAGCGTATGGTAACCACTGCAGTGAAATTTGGGCCTTTACTCTTGTCTATGCCGGATGTGGGATTGCATACATAATCACAATTTTTTCTATAAAATCGACCAAATTGGCTATTTTACTTAACTTATTTAACATGTTTCCACAAAGAAAGTGATCTAAGCTGTGTTACTATGGTAGAAGAACCAGAGATATCCATAAAGGTAAATTGGGAAGGGAAGTATGAGCCACCCACTTCCTTGATATGAATGCAATTCCAGATTGCGTAGATTTTGCAGGTCTTACAATGAACTTCCTTCATTTTAGCTTTTCAAGTACATTTAGCTATATTTTTTCATGCTTCATGAAATGCACTTAGGACCTCTGCTTTGTTATTATAGGTGTGTTACATAAGATGTGTCATCCTCTGTTTAATACATTTTTAAAGATTATGACGTCCTCCCTTTATTATAAATGTCTTTTTTTCCCTTCTTAAATTCTCTGTGGTTCTGTTTAGACATTTTATGTTTATTACTCATCTGACACATACTCAATTTACATTTTTTTCTAAATGGAGGAAGCTTTGCTTTTATGTTCTCATTAATGGAATGATACACCCCTGTAAAAATGTAGAAAAAAAAAAGCTCTTCTTGAATAGCACTTTCCAGAGATAATTTCTATTACTCTATTTAGAGTTTTAGTGAATACTAATCCAAATTTCTCTTTATCACTCTCTATACATGTATGTTTGTATGTGTAATATATATTTATGCATATTTATAACATATATACATACAACATATACGCATGTATATGAAGTCTGTAAATGTGTATGTGAATACACACATATATGTTTATGAAAATGCAACCACACTCTATGACTATATGAAGAAAAACAAATTGTTCTTTACTAATAAAACACATGTAGCCACATTTGTTTCTTAGATGCAGAAACATTTCTTTCTAGATCAGTTAAGCTTTGCTTAGCAAAATAGGCCATTTATCAACAAAATGATGGTTTGTGTACAGGTCCTTAAGACAGAAAATTGAAACAAAGAGAACTAAATTCTGCTCATAATGAAATATGAATCTGAGAGCTCTCAGGAGCCACTGTGGAAAGAGGCAGAGGGGACTCTGGAGAAAAAAGAGCTAGCCAGAAAATTAACTAGAGACAAATTAAAAACTAGTGGCAGTTGCAGAGTATTTAAAAATAAACAGTCATGGCCCAAATCCAATCTTTAGTCAATCTCTATGAAAGGGCTACTATCCCACCACACTTTTCTAAACCATCCATAGAGGAGCTCATCTATAATCTTTGATCTGGGATGTTTTGTGGTGTGAAGGGACTAGAGTTGTGCTCAATGTTTCCTGACACTTTACAAAAAAGCAAAAGCACAGAAAGGATTCAGAGCAGTGTTGGAGAATTTAGCATGAGATAGAAATTTCAGCCAGAGTTGGTGAGAAAATATGTAAGCTGTGACT
Organism: Pteropus vampyrus; assembly: GCF_000151845.1. Classification (NCBI taxonomy): domain Eukaryota; kingdom Metazoa; phylum Chordata; class Mammalia; order Chiroptera; family Pteropodidae; genus Pteropus; species Pteropus vampyrus. Next base: position 5,591,241 of record NW_011888822.1, on the reverse strand, counting down.
CAAACTCCAATCCCTGATCTTAACCACTAGAATCCTGAGCATGGTAGTCTTCATCCTTCCCACATACCAACTCCCCCTCCCCCCTACACCCCACCATTGACCTTAGCTAACTATAGCCCAGCACCAATATTATTTCCTAACTATCATTGCATCCCTAGCCATTTAGGGATTTCTTAACTTCATTTATTACTGCATCATCATCCCATACCTGTTCTAGAACTCCCCAGTGCAGCTTTGATGGACTATGAGCAAATGCCAATTTTTTCTTTTCACTTCATACAATGTAGGACATCTCATGTCATTCTTATCTTTATTCAAAAAGCAATATTTGAGACGCTTTGGTTGATGGCAGCCTCTAATGTTAGAAATAGAATATCCTAAAATAGGCAAAAGTACCTGGTACATACTAAGTCCTAAAAAATAGTAACTTATTTTTTCACTCTTTATTGATCCAAGAGGTATTACCAAGGGCAGAGGTGATGAATGGGGTTTAAAAAACAGAGATTGATTGCAAAAATATATATATCTATATGGTGCTATTAGAGTCTAGATTCTCTGTTCCATCCTCTCAGACATAGACTATCCTTTGCTATCCACCCCTGACTAGAGACTGGGTATTTATTTTCTGCAGAAATTGAATTGAGATGCGGCTTATTGTGTCATTATCCTGCAGTGCAACTCTCCCATTAACCAACCCCATTCCTACATACAGAGATTCCAATTCACTTTTTTATTATCTCATTTTTTAGTAAGAACAGCAAAGGATCACCACACATTTGAGGAAAGCTTTCAACTTGACAGAAAGAGACATTTTCATCTCCCTAGAAGAAATAGAAAGAAAGCTTTAAAAACTATAACAATAGTAGTGGCAACAATACCCGGTAATCAATATCCTCAGAGATATTAGAAGATATTGTACCCATAATATGAGAACAAGGGGCTATAAAAAAAAGGGGGGGAACATTTAAGAAAGAGAAAAGACTTTTGAAAATTAAATGTGAAAATAATATGGAAAAAAAAGCTGAAATTAAAGTTTGATAGAAGGGCATAACAAAAAAAGAAAGAAATGGACAACAGAGAAAAGATGAAATTAGAGGATGATTTCAGGAGGCTTAGGATTCAAAAAATAGAAATTTCAGAGAGCAAAACTAGAGAAGAGAGAGGGAAGGAAAACATCAATTAATTAAGAAAACATGTGGAAGTGGAGGAAGTGAGTTCAAGAATGCAAAGGACCTACGATCGCTGTTGTGGTTAAAATAATGTCCTCCTAAATTTATGTTTACCTGAAACATCAGGATTTTAACTTATTTGGAAATACGGTCTTTGAAGATGTAATTAGTTAAGCTAAGATGAAGTCATATTGGGTTAGAGTGGATCCTAAATTCGATGACTGGTGTTCTTATAAGAAGGCCATACAGAGACACAGAAGAGACATGCTGGGAAGAAGTCCATATGACAACAGAGACAGAAATTGCAGTGATACAGCTATAAGCCAAGAAATGGCAAGGATTTCTAGCAACTGCCAGAAGCTAGAAGAGATTCTCCCTCAGAGTTTCCAGTAGGAATCAAGCTTTTTGATACCTTGATTTTGGACTTCTAGCCTTCAAAACTGTGAGAAATTGAATTTCTGTTGCTTTAAGCTACCTAATGTGATATTTTGTTATAGCAGCCCTAGGAAACTAATACAAGTCTCCTTGTATTAGTGTATCTAATCTCATCCATAGATCAGACCTACATTAAAATTAAAAAAAAAATCATGATATTTTAAAACCCAAAGATGAAAGTGAGCTCTAAAGGCTTCAAAAGCGGGGGAAAAAGAAGTCACATGTAGAGTATCAGGAGTTAGGATGGCATCAGATTTCTCATCATCGGTAACATTGGAAAATAATTTCCAAGCTAAAATTCTACTCAGTCTCTCAAATAAGGATAAACAAATGACACTATCATACTTGCAAACACTCACAATATTTACTTTCAGGGTAGCCTTCCTTAGGATCTTCGGGAGGGTGTGCTCTTATGTACAATTGGGTAAACAATAACAACAACAAAAGCAAACATGGAATTCAGAAATAGGCACTCCAACATAGGATAATTTACTGCTAAGACTCAGAATGTCAGTTGAGTAACAGGCCTAGAAAGAAAATGCAGAATGGAGCAAAGTAGGTGGAAAGTTCTTGGAGGAAGGAATATATGGAGCTGATGTGTATGAGTAAATGGACAATATTATTCATAGGTATATGACATAGATGTTGGAGCATTTGGGAAACATTAACAACTTAGAGAACTTTTAAACACTGAGGGAAAATGGTCTGTTCTGTAATCACTGAGAGATGGTTCAATGATATAAAATCAAGTAGACTTGACTTTGAGTGATTTAAGAGGTTTTTCATAACTTTAAGACAGGCAATTTTTTCCTTACTTACCAACTGAGAAACTAACCCCATGTGAGATATGACTCTACAACAATAGAGACTAGGGTTGCCAGAATTAGCAAAAACAAGCAAGTGAGTAAGCGAGCAAACAACAACATCAATGAAAACCAATCAAACAAATCAGGACGTACGGTTACATTTAAATTTCAGATAAACAATACCTATTTTTTAGTATAAGTCTCAAATAGTGCATGGAACATACTTATACTAAATTATTTTTCATTTTTTATCTGAAACTCAAATTTAATTGAGTGTTCTCTATTTTATGTGGCAACCCTAATAGAGGCTCAATAGATAATTATTAGACCTCTTTTTTTCGTAATAACCCATAAAGATCTGTCATTCAAGGATTAATGAAATCTGCTTGCAATCTATCTCTATTTTCAAACTCTATCAGCTTTTGAGATTAATAAGTTCCATAAGGTGACTAACCACCTACAATTCCGGATGAATGTCTATCTATGCTGCTCTATCATAAATTTATCTATAGTTTAACAAAGGCCAAATTAATGACTTGGATATAAAACTTTGTGGACAAATCCAGGTACAAGTCATGGTAAACAAATCTGATGGCATTTTAAAACTTTTGTGGGTGAAGAAAGGATATATGAAATGCAATATCATATCTGAATAAGCTGGCATGTACTTGGTAGAGAGGGTGGTGACCTTGTCTAAAGATTGTCAAACACAAAGTTGCTCTTGTCCTCCCTTTGAACTCAGGCTCAACATCTTAATAGTCACGGCTGTCACCAATCAAGTTTTTATCCCACGTCAGTCCATTTTTTTTGTTAGAATTGTTCCCTGGCACCTCTTTCACCTTTAATATAACTGCAGAGTAATTCATTCTTCTTCATTGGCAATTAGCTGGTCAGGGTTGATATGCCCAGTTTTCAAATTCTTTCCAGAATTCAATTTTTCAAACCACCTGGAGAAATCAAAGAAGCTATAAAGTGGTCAATTGCATGACTACGGTTTTTAATTATTTCCAGCATGGTAAAGATTCTATCTGTAATGAACTTATGTGTATTAAATCTCTAACTTTATAACGTGATGTTTTCAGGTTATCAAAGAACTTTTTCCTAAGACTAAATGTATCCTAATATAATTTCTTTAGCTCATGCTGCTCTTTTTTCCTACTTCCTCGCATTTTTAAAAGGCATAATCATTTTCTCATAATTCTCATCTCTTTGATTTCCCATATCTATCCAAAATGTTAATAAGCTTCTCTGTCCCAATTTTACTGGCTTCTAAATACAAAATACCCACACAAAATACCATGATTTTGGTCAAACATATGACCACCATTTAACTTTGAGTGTTGGCCTAGAAAATATCTCAGCCTAAACATAAGATGAATTGCTTCATGTCTTGGAGCTTATAGTTGGACACAAAGGGCTTAGAATTCAAGAATTCTGATGTTCTTTGCTCTTTCTAATACACTATACCACTTCATGACATCAGCAGTAAGAGTTTTTAAAAATCATCTGCTTTCTTTAAAGTAATTTTGAAAAGTCTTCTGACTTTGATTTTATTTGATCATCTGAGAATAAGGTTCATTTTTTTTTTTTGTACTTTGTTAGCTTTTGGAGACTTTTCCAGTGTAGAACTTATTTCTGTAGTCTCTATGGCCCCACAAAGAAGGAAAAATGGTTACAAAAAATCACATTTGAAAAACAATGAAAAAAGTGATTCATTCTGTGTTAAACGTTGATGAACATGATATCTGTGGTTTTGAATAGTGAGAACACTTGTTACTGTCTACTGAGAGCAAGAAGTGGTATCCTGAATTGTCACGAAAAGAAACACAGGACAGTGCAGTCACGTGGTGAGGGAAGCAAGGTTAGAAATGTGGGGGCAGTCACGGTATACTGTGGTTGAGTTCCCAAGTGGTTTTTTGGTTGGTGTCCTTTTGGAGCCTTCATCAAGGTGAAGCCAGGTTTCTCTTGTCTGCCTCTCTGAGACCTCATATAAACAAGCTGAAGTGCTTTCAATGGGCAGGTACACATTTACCTCAGGGCTTGTCTACAATTTTTATGTCTCTGACCTAGAAGCTAGTACATTATGGTAACTCTTCTCAGTTATCATATAAGTATTTCACTTTGAATGGATTTAACCTGGTAAGTGTACAACAAATGACCATGCTTTAGGGCTGCTTTTCTGTCAGGGAATCTGCTCACTGTGGCAGAACCCATCAATTGCCTAAGAAAGACAAAGACATTCCTTTTTTCCAAATCGGAACCCAGATTTTATTTGGGTAGTAATATGTCTGAATCTGAGGGTGCATCATGATTCGTTTAAGCTATAAATTTACCACTTATCTTCGTACTAGGATAGCCATTGACACAGTTTTAGCCAATTAGTTATAAATGAAAGTCAGCAAGACATCTTAAAAAGCAGCTTATGGGCACCACCCTTCACTCTCTCTGCATAGTAGACATGATGCCAGAAGCTAAAGCAGTCATCTTTCACTATGAGGAAACAAGCATGAAGACAAAAAGCCAAAAGGCAACTGTCAGAATCAAAGCTGGCAATTATCTACCTTTATATTTCTTGTTTGAGTCTGGGAGAAGTTGGGTATCTATTACTTTAAGCCAAAAGCACTATTGACAGCCCTGTTATTACTAGCAAAATAGATTTTGATCTTCCTTTGCCTTTATTCCATCATATAATTCTAATTTTCTAATTCCTGCTTTGGATTAATCTTTAAAACTTTAATTCATTCTTCCCATGGTATGTATGAGACAACAAAATTAAATAAAGAAGGTACTGAATTCAAAAAGCATGAATGTAATTATCATCTATTTCAGAGGCGTGGCCATTAGTAAGTATTTAAATAGTGAAGCCTCAGTTTCCTCATCTGTAAAATGAAGATGATAATGACAACCACATTAATAATAGTGATAATAGTAATGATAGCTAACATGTATTGCTAATTTATAGAATGCCAGGCACTGAGCTAAAGAAATTTATTTGCATTGTCTAAGTCTCTGCAACATGACTACGGTGTAGATAGTTAAAAAAATTTTCTAGTGTATAGTTGAGAAAACTAAAACTTAAAGAAGTTAAGTGACTTGTCTGAAGTTATTAGACTTCAAACTCAACTCTTTCAGGTATTTACTCAATGTTAGTGCTAACCAGACTCTAAAAATGCCCCCCAATGATTCTGACCTCGTGATAGTCACACCCTTGTGAAGTGACTTCCCACAATGTTCCAAGTTTAATTCATGTGACCAAGAGCATACAGCAGAAGGGGTGGTATGTTATTTCTATGATCGAGTTATAAAAAACTGTGGCTTTCATATTTCTGTCAATACTTAACCTTACTACATATGTCTTTTTAGTCTAGAAATCAGTAAAAGAAGAACTTTTGGATAGGATGTCTATTATAACAAGTAAATCTGAATTTTAATTCCAACTCTAATTTATTTTTGTGATTTTGAAGAACAATATTTTTTATCTTATTTTTTCTCATCTCTTAAATTTCCTTCTTATTCAAACATATTGATAACTTCGAGTTATAGAAAAAAGAAACTCATTTTATAGTTTCCTAAAAATTGTGCATGTTTTATCTTCTTTAATTTCTAATTTTTGCTCAATAACTTTCTGATGATGATCTTAGGAAAAAATAAAGGCCAGAAGGATCGTAATTGCTTTGTCTTGTCCTCAGGGCCAAGAGTCAAAGGAGACAAACAAAATACTTCGTAAGTTACAAAGCAAGTTTTCAAAGCCTCACACTGACCACCACAGTAGAATTTGTTGAAGAATCTATCCAAGGCTTTGATCTAGAATCACTGCCAACCTAATGAGGCTTTATATTCAATGCATTATCTGACCCAACAAACTCTTTTCTATGGAAAGGGGTGGAGTAGTGTGTGATGTGACAGTAGAGTTCAACCCAAGCTAGCAGTTTTGAAAGGATTATTTAAAACATACTTCTTGGTTGCTCAATACCAGCTATTCTTTGGCCGCTATTCTTTGTTCTAAGAAGTTTTGATAATATTTGGGTCATTCCCTTTTTTTGTTAATATTCAGCTCCTCTGTTTAAATAGTTTATACCCTTCCAGATTCTGAAAGTGACTTTTGTCAAGATTATGTGTTAATGGCTATCTGGCATCTTTTGGTATTTATCTCACGGTCTTTCTCTCTGTCTCTTTCTCTGTCACTTTTTCATTCTATATCTTAGGATGTTCAACCCGCCTCAGAAAATATATTTTCAGAAAGTTTACCAGCTGACATAAGTGAAGAGTCTAGAGATAGAGCAGAGAGAGAGCTTCAGATATGGTTTGATTCAAAATTTTATGGTATCATTAGATATCTAGATATTTTCTCTGGGATTTGCTTGACTCTGCCCCTTCTGTATATCAGCTTCATCCTAATATTGGCTTCCTTATGGTTGCAAAAATTGCTGCTGTCGCTCAAGTTCCCATTTCAGCAAACCATGTATCCAGAGGAAGAATATACACTTGTTTTTCTGAATTCCAAGCCAAAACACAAAGCTATGGAATCATTTAAGTCACATGCCAGGATGAGTATACTTACTGGTTGACCTCTAATATCTAGTATCCCCTTCTTTCCTAGTGACAGAATTTTAGCTGGGCACATATATGCCTGAAAAAAAGACAGTATTTCCACCTTCTTTTGCTGATAGTGTGGCCATGTGACTGAGTTCTAGTCAATGAGATGAGAGTGAAATTATTCTGTGCAATTTTGGTGTTTTGACCGTAAAGTAAAGAAGAAGAAACTTGTGAGATTTCCTAGTTTAAGTAATCTTGGGGTCTTGTGGACAAGAGTAGGACTCTAAAAATGGAAGAGCAACAACATAGAAGGAGCTCAGGCCCTTGGTGCCTCTAAAGAACAGAGTCATAAGTTTTAAGTTTTATGTGATAGAAAAATAAAACTTGATTTTGTTTATGTCACTGTTAATTTTGAGTCTTGTCCCATTTACAGCCACATCCTTTTTTTAAACACCTACCTACTCCTGAATCAATTACTGACTGGGAGGATGAAATGTGTAGATTGGTTCAACTAGGTCACATGCTCCCCTACTCAAGTTTGGGGTGGACTCAGCTTTTCAGAACAATGTGGATCTCCAAATGCAAATGGAAGGTTGTTGAGAAAGGAGAGAGAGGAAGCATGGGTAACTACCACCAATTGTCCACTAAGCTTTCTTTTCTTTTCTCTATGATTCTGCTTTTAACTCCCATGACCAACTTTGCCTGCAACATGGAATTGTTGTTGGCTTTAAGTAGCCCAAACAGATAAACAACAAAAACCAGAAGGTTGTCACAGCATCTTAGAAAATGATGACACTCGAGTGATGATTTGATGACCACTGAGAAGGATGTGCTGCTCCTTCGGAAGGATGAGGGAAGAATGAGATGCATGCCTTAGTTTGATTTAAGTTTTTGTATATGGGTCTGTGTTAAGTATAGGCTTTGTTATGTCTTCATCATAAATGATATGCTCAAATACATGTTTGTCTCTTGAATGTGTTTAATCAATGCGGCACTGAGGATTAAATAGGCTCTGAGAAGTGAGTCCTGAATGTGCCATTAACCAAGAAAAATGGGGGAAAAAATAGATTGTAAAAGTATGAAAGTAACTGTTACTAAAAGAGAATAAATTTCCCCAATGGCGCAAAAGTATAAGTTTTAGGACACATGACACATTTATGGAGAGAAACCAGAAATAGTGATATATCTTAGAGTCTATGTTCCCCAAGTTCACCTGCTTCCATTTAATTTCATGGTTTGCTTGCTCACCTGGAACTCAGGAATGGGGTACCTAACATGCTGAGAGTTTGTTTTAAATATATATTCAAAGGCAGGAGGGTGATGGGGGTGGGGGAGGCGAGCTGAAAGGCAGTTTATTTTTCTGCTTTTCCACATACATCGTGAAGAGGCCTATTATCTTTAATAAAGTTAAAAATTTATGTTAAAAACACATAAATGCCAATGGAGGAAGTCCCCAAAAGTATTCTATCAAGAAAGATGGAGCAAAAACAATAGTGCAGAAAAACCACCAGCAGATAATGAAGAAATTGCTATGAAGGTGTTAGTGTTTATATTTGCATAAGGGTTCCAGCTACATGCATTGTTCAACTGAATATTTTATAATATGTTACCTTAGGCTATATCACACATCAGTCAAAGCACAAAGCTCAGTGTCTCTCCATTGTTGTGTGAACAATGTGCTTCAAACACTTGTCTAAACAAGGTTTAATGCTGCTTCAGGCAGGAGCAATGACTGCTGGGATATCATACCAAAAAAGGGAGAAAAGAGGTTAGCAGCTGAATGGGTTACACTGCATATAAGTTCCTGGCCTGGATTAAACATTTACTTGGTACCCCTTTTCTTTAGATGCTGTTGGATATATTAGCCTGAAGTATTAATTTATGGGTACTACACATCTTTAATGACTTGCTAGGATCATATAGTAAAGTGATAGCTTTGTTTGTACTGAGCTAACATCTATATGTATACGGTCTTCAGTTCTGGTAGTTTTTACGGACTTTAAGGGATCATTTCCAGTCTTCGTTGGGCAACTTTCTGAGAACAAAGTTCATTCTAAATGTTCTCAGGAAATCAAATCGAGATTTTACTTTAATGAGTCAGTGCTAAGCATATAACAAGACTGCATAGCAGTAACTCGTCTGCCTACATGGAGATGCATGGTGAGACCTTTTAGCTCTGAGCCACATAGACAATGTTCACTATTTCCTTGGTGGTGTTTGAGTTGCTGGTGCCTGACCATGAGCCAGGGACCAGAGACGGTTGTTAATAGAAAACTTAACATTCTGGGAGGGAATGGAGTAACTTGAGGGGGACTTGGGTCACAGACTTCATTGGATTAGGAAGCTTAAGATATTTTAAAAGACTGTAGGTGCATGCTACAAACCATAATTAAAATGGAATGGAAATTAATATTTGCATGGCCCTTAAGCCAGGGCAAAGGAAGCTCTTGACTTTGATGCAGGGAAATAGCACGTGGAATTAGTCCCTGCCTATTGAACTATACCTGGTCCCAAATGAGTTAGTACTACAGGACAATTCTTTGATACTGATGAGAGCTGCAGTACACTCTATTCTGAAAACCATGGGGCAGGACAGCTACAGTTAACTCCTTGACCAGTCAAAGTCCTCCAAGGTTGGGGTTTCTAAATTCTTTTGATCTTTAGAATCCTCTGGGTAGCTTTAAGCATACTGATTTCTAGGCCTCCCACCAGGCTTATTGAATGGGAGACTTGAGTGTGGGCTCTTGAAATAAAGTTTTGAAAGAAAATTCTGCAGGAGGTTTTGAGGATTGGACAGGCTGGAGAACCTGCCTTGAGCAGCACTACATGCAGTAAAGTGTGGAGACTTTGAGTCAGACCGTATAGAGTAATCCTTGCTTTGTTACTTCTGAACTACGTGAGCCTAGACTGGTAGCTTAACTTCTCTGTGCTATAGTGCTGTCAAATGTTAGCTGAGGGTGATACTATGAGCTCATTGTACTATGAGCTCAGCATAATGCCTGGAATGCAATCTATATTCTAAATAAGTTAACTATTATTATTAAATATTAGGGCAATGTTAGTCTTTAAGAACCAAATCTATCCACATGTTTCTTATCCATCAAAGCCCAAAACAATGATAGTGATGATAATAGCTAAGAGTTATTTAGTATTTACTGGGAATCAGATAATACAAGTTCTTTCCAATAATTATCTCATCTTGTCAACACAACTACTTTCTAAAGTAGGCAGTGTTTATATCTCTATTATTTAAAAGAGGTGTCTCATGATCAGTAAAATGAAGCTACATGCCCAAAAGTCTCATTAATTCCTTACAACTAGTGTGTGACAGTGCTGGGATTTGAACCCTGAACTATCCCACTTCAAAGCCCTCAAACTGAAAAAGTGCTACCTTCCATTACGGCTGTACCTGTCCCAAACCTCTTCTCTAAGTAAAGAATTTCTAGACCTTTAAAAAACCCATGTTCCTTCAGTACTTTTCACTGTTTTCCATGTATCTATGCCAGCTATCTGTGGTACTGAAAGCTTATTCAAATATCAATAATCTTCTCTACTGAGAATCACTGTTCTTGAACTTGGTTTGTCTGTTTCATGCAACCACGCCCTTGGATAAATGGACTACTCTTATTATTTTTTCTATACAAATACTGTGAGCATCTTAAAGGCAATGAGAGTGTTTTATGGTTTTCCTTTTGCCTCCTTTTGGGACTATCTCAATGCTGGTGAAATAAGAGATCATGGGCAGGTACTCAAGAGTCTTTTATTGAAAACAGACTGACCAGGTTTGAATTTATTTAGGATTTTATCTCTGAAGTTTCTTTATTTGGAGTTTAGACTGTATTTCTTGCTTTAGACTGTATT
>NW_011888822.1:5539508-5579855 GCF_000151845.1 Pteropus vampyrus | reverse complement strand
GATAATAGCTAAGAGTTATTTAGTATTTACTGGGAATCAGATAATACAAGTTCTTTCCAATAATTATCTCATCTTGTCAACACAACTACTTTCTAAAGTAGGCAGTGTTTATATCTCTATTATTTAAAAGAGGTGTCTCATGATCAGTAAAATGAAGCTACATGCCCCAAAGTCTCATTAATTCCTTACAATTAGTGTATGACAGTGCTGGGATTTGAACCCTGGACTATCCCACTTCAAAGCCCTCAAACTGAAAAAGTGCTACCTTCCATTGCTGCTGTGCCTGTCCCAAACCTCTCCTCTAAGTAAAGAATTTCTAGACCTTTTAAAAACCCATGTTCCTTCAGTACTTTTCACTGTTTTCCATGTATCTATACCAGTTATCTGTGGTACTGAATGCTTATTCAAATATCAGTAATCTTCTCTACTGAGAATCACTGTTCTTGAACTTGGTTTGTCTGTTTCATGCAACCATGCCCTTGGATAAATGGACTACTCTTATTATTTTTTTCTGTACAAATACTGTGAGCATCTTAAAGACAATGGGAGTGTTTTATGGTTTTCCTTTTGCCTCCTTTTGGGCCTATCTCAATGCTGGTGCAATAAGAGATCATGGGCAGGTACTCAAGAGTCTTTTATTGAAAACAGACTGACCAGGTTTGAATTTTTTAGGATTTTATCTCTGAAGTTTCTTTATTTGGAGTTTAGACTGTATTTCTTGCTTTAGACTGTATTTTCCTGCTCTGGAAGACTTAAATTTCTTATTCTCAACACTATATCCATGGTCTATGTTGAGGAGTCTTAAAAAGAACCCAAAAAATTAAAATTAGGATCTCAAAGAGATGTCTATACACCTATATTAATCATAGCATAATTCTACAATAGCCAAAGGTGTAAACAACCTAAATGTTCATCAAAGATGAATGAATAATGAAAATGTGGCATAGAGATACAGTGGGATATTATCTAGCCTTAAAAAAAAAAAAAAGTACCATATGTGACAGATGAACCTGGAGGACATTATGCTAAGTGAAATAAAATAGTCATAACAGGACAAATATTGCATGATTCCACTTATATGAGGTATCTAAAATTGTCCAACTCGACTACTCAGAGAATAGAATAGTGTTTGCCAAGAGATGGTGGGGGGGGGAGTTGGAGGTTTGTTTTTCACCGGTTTTAAATTTTCGTTTTTGCTGGTTGATTAGTTTTTGGGGTTTTGTTTTCTACCTTTTTGCTTTTGTTTACTTTTCTTTTTTTTTGCCTTAAAAATTTGTTTTGGGGGTTGGTTTTCTTTTTAGGTTTTTTTCTCCCATTTTAGGAAAAAAGAAATACTCAAATAAACTTAGGGTGAAACTGCCTTACCTAGCTGGTTTGAGCTGCCTCACTTTCCTTGGTCTTTCCTAAAGATGACCAGGCTGTAGACACTTTATAATCTCTTTTGTGTCCAGGGAGTAGTCAGATAATCCTTCATTACAGTCTCATGGTGTTCTATATTTCCTTTCTTAGTGGTTATAAAAATTTTTCAAAACATATTTATCTGTTTGTTTCCTTGACTAATTTGTCTCTCCACTCCCAGTCTGTCAAATCCATGTCTTTTTTATATATTACAGTATCTCCAGTACCTATCAGAGTACCTGGCTCTCAACAAATATTTGCTGAATGAATGGATGGATTTATTGTTTTCACATTTGTGAAGAACAAGCATGGAGAGAAATACAGTTCAAATGGACTCAATCATGAGAAGAGAATCATTGACCCACATAATTGAAAATTCGGGGGTGTGGATTCAGGAATGGATGCAGGAATGACTACATCCAAGAGTTCAAACAGTGAGGATCAAAATCTGCTTTCCCCCATCTCTCAGTTCTGCTTCTCTTTGCTATCTTAATGCTTGGGCTAATCTGTTACCCTATGGTGAATAGACTGCTACTAGCTGCAGGATGATATCCTTACAATTTAGTCATCTCAGCGTAAAAAGGTTACTTTTTCTTGATTCTTTCATCAGAAATCCCAGACTTGAATATCGTTGGCCCAACTTTAATAGCATACCCATTTTCTGAACTAATCATTATTACAAGGAGGAAGGATTATTGGAGTTGTCCGGGTGTTGGTCATGCCTATCCCATGGTCAAGAGAGGGTGTGATCAGCCTCACAGGGACCATGTGGTCTGAGATAGAGGAGGTGTCGTTCCTGCTCCAGAACTCAGATGCTATGTCTGGAAGAAAGAAGAAAGGGTGTAGTTATTCACTTTGGTACCATCATAGCTCTAAGACTGATAAGTATCCATGAAACTAAGAAGTAGAAACAGCCTTAGAAAGAAGAGCTAATTGACCTGAAGGACTCACTAGAACTCCAGGTGAGGCCCACAGTGGCAAACTCCAAAAAAGGCAAAAAATATCTGTGCTGGCTTACTCTTTTCTTTCCTAATAAGAACCTTACTGTAAGTATGAGCTGTGACTTATTATGGTGAAGAGGAGTACATGGAACTAGCAGGCCAATAATGAAAGACAGTGCAGTGTGGAGCAGGGCTTACCAACATAAGTCTTTGTAGAAGAGTGCTCCTTTAAGCAGGACTTAAGATGTCTTCTTTTATGATGCCAGAACATCTCACAAAGTCAACCAGATTTTCTAGGATTCTATGTGTCCCACTAGCTTCTTTTTTTCATTGCTTTTCCCCAGAGGCCCCAAAAAGGGTCCAAGTGATAGGAGATGACCCAGCTCTCTACATTTGAGCTTTAACTTTCTAATAAAATTCTCCTGGATAATATATTTATCTATACCCTGGAATAGCAAGCACTTGATTTTCACTTTTGGATCAATAATCATTCATCTGCTGTTACAGAAACTGAGGGGTAGTGAAAGGAAAGCAGATTCCTTCTCTATCTGCTCTCTGAAAGAGCCAGAAGCCAGATGTATGACTTGAGCTCAGCCAATCAGACATTTTTTTTTCCTGGGACTTCAATATTGAAGTAGTGATGTAAGCATAAAGAAAATATTTGGAGCAATTTTCATGGCCATCGATGGCAATAGCAGTGACAAGAGTGGTGTCACATGCAATGTTCTGACCAAACTATTTCTGAAGAGAGAGAGTTGCTATGCTTCTTACTTCCAGAAAATCAGCCCCCAGAACCTTTGCCATTTTCAAACCCCACTGTTCAGTTGTCCATTGGTACTGAGCCATTTGCATCCTTCCAATGAATCGTGAAGGTAATCACAGTTAGTATATCTTGCTTGCTACCAGGTAGTCTAACTAATGTCTTTGTTAATTTTTTTTGCCTTTGCTTTAACCATGTTAAATAGGTAAGGAATTCTAATTCCAAATTCATCCACTTTGTGGAAAAACTTCCACTTTAGCGTAAAGCCTCTAAAATGGGAGTCAGGAGATCTGAAAGCCCAGTTCTGTATACATTTAGCTGTATAATTCCAGTGTGTTATTTAATATACATCTCAGTTTCTTCATCTATAAAATGGGAATAGGAAAAATTTCTGCTTGTAGGGATATTGTGAGTGCTAGTGAGAATATGTGGCAGAGAACTGAAAAGCAAAAATGTTATCTAAATTATAAATGTGGTATAGAATGATGTGACTAATCCATTAGTGGATGAATTTGATTTAATTCTTCCATGTTGCAATTTTATTCTATTTCCACTCTGTACGTGCTAATTACTGACATTGGGATTCATGCATTTGTTCTAGAGATATTTATTAAGTGCCCACTATGTGCCAGGCACAAGTTTCTAATTAGTATTTTATAAGGAATTTATCATTTGCTGTTATCTTCTTCCAATTCTACAGAACACACTACTCAGATCTCCATGCCTACAGGGGGAAATTATTGACTAGTTTCTAGGCATCATGCCTCCTTCACCAAGAGTCATTTTCTTTTCCTTCTGAGCAAGCACTGATAAAATAAGGGCAACCAGGAAGCAGCTTTTTTTCTTTTTTACAATGTCCTTCCTTACCATCCCCCTCCGAAAAATATTTTCAACTATGTAAGTGTCCTTCTTGGTGCCATATTTCCCTCAGCAGCTCTTCAAGGTGTACATGTTGGCTGGGGGAGAAGGCAATGATTAGCAAGCATTACGACTTTGATGTCAGCGCAGATTGGCAGAACCAGCAAGGGGGTAGATGATTTCAAACGTCAACTCCAGCTAGCTCTGTTTTTTGGGGAAAAAAAAGAAAAACTGTATAAGAATGTCATAAACATTTTGGCAAATAAAAGAAGGCATAATACCATAAAAACTATTCTCAAGTAATTAAATATATTTTTTTTCCTACAACAACAACAACAACAACAACAACAAAAATCAGTAAAAAGTAAGGGAAAAAAAGGTGAGATCTTCAATTCATTAAATGAGCTCAATGTACAAGTCCTAAAATAAAGTTTATCTAATATACATTGAAACCTACATTGAGTGATTAGCAGTGCAGAATTTCAGAAGATGGCAACAGTTAACAATAATGACTTGGGAAGCTTTGCAAGTGGGGTTTACCTGAAATGTGCTAAGGATAATTTATTCTTGTAGGAGCCTAAGTAGACTCTTCTTTCCCCCAAAGTGGAACCAGTTTGGCTGGGAGATTTGTCTGCTTTAACAGAGCTACAAAATTATACTACCTCCAAGTGCTAATATCTAGCTAATTACTCTGATTTTTGTGGAAGAGCTGAGGCAAAAAGCCATTTTTAATGTCGACTATTTATAATTCTTAAGAGAACACAAAGAAGAGAAAGTTTCCCCTTTGCATAATTATTTGTGGTGATTCAACATTTCTGGAGTGCCAACTCTACCACTCACACATAGGGATGAGCACAAAAACACGTATCAAGAGGGGCCTTTTACTTTGTTCCATGATGCTGATTTTTTTCATGTGAGGTGGACAAGCCTCCCTTTGCTGGAACTAGCTTCAGTTTACCACTTACATATAAGCCTTTGCAAAATGTGATTCATTGAAATGTGGAGTCACAAAATGTGAGAGCTAAAAAGGATCTTGGAGATCATGGAGTTCAGCTTCCCCCTCTTTTCCAGAAACTGCAAGCTAGGGGAACTACATGAGTACTAAGATTGTGACAAATGTCACTGGAACCCAAGACTTTCAGAATTTCAAAATCCTTCTCCCTGCCATGTTGTCTCTTCATTCTTTTAAGACAGAACCATTTGAAGGTTTTTCACATTTTTAATGCCAGATGACAGTGGCTCTGTTAATCTAGAGGTGAGCTCTTTGCATCTCCTTTATTATAGATTATCTTGTTTATTTAAATAGATTGCTTTCTAAAGTAACATGATGTGGAGGAAGGGAGAAGCAAACGTCATTTTCCATAAAACACCTCCTGTGAGAGCAAGTAGAAAAGAGAAGCCTGGAGAGTGAAAGACTCAGCTTCCTGAGAGAGGTTCAGTAGGCCTGATGACCTTGATGTTCATGTTATAGTTGTTATGGCAACAGGAAAGTGAAATTATGGTTGCTAAGGGACACTGAACTGAAGCAATCTCCATCACTTACTGGTCACTTCACTCCGGAACTCAGAAATCCACCCAAAGCAAGGATGAGTCAGCAAAACAAATTATAAAGGTTGACCTAAAATTGCGCTATATTTAGTAATATTTGTTTTTGAAAAAAGTTGCAAGATTTTATAATGCTTGGGACAATTATTTTTAAAGCTTTAAATGACTTAAATGTGGTAAAAGCTTCCAAATGGAAGGAATGCTGTGTCCTCACATTTGTAAGCCTCCCCAGTCACCATGGCTCCATTTCATATAAACGGATGATTTTTGAAACAGGTTATATATTCACAGCATAAATCTTTGCCTCAAGAAAGGTTAACATAATTAAGGAAGAGAAAGCTTAGGTTATACTTGAGAATGACTAATGACTCATTAAGTGAAATGTTTCCTTGTACCATCTTGAAAGGACCGTCAGTGACATCAATGCCCATTTTCCTGAGCAATGACTCTCACCCTTCCTCACATCTATCAAAATCCACAGTGTACACAGGATGCTTTGTTGACTAAAGAGTGTTGGGGGAAACATGGCTACCACTGATTACAGTGCAATCAAAAGCTCCTGCATTTCAATGGTTAGGACAGCAACAACATGAATAAGTCACGTGAAGACAGTCTCTCTTCATACGGCACATAGTAAACACTCTATGTATTTGCTAAATGTTAGGTGGACCACAGGAAGGGGTGGATTACTATATACAGGCAGCCTATGGGTAAGCATTTTTGAAAATGGTCCCTGTCCTTTAACCCTTCCTTCTCCACTTTCTCCCTCCTGCCCTTTCTTCTTTCCTTTCTCAAACATTCCCTGAGCATGTCCTACCTGCCAAGCACCCTGACAGGTGCTGGGAATACGGAAATAAATAAGGGTAAGTCCTTAGCCTTCAAGGAGCACATTCACAGTGGCATTATAGACTTGTAAACAGCTATGACAATGTGATAAATGTGATAATGGAGTTATGAAAGACGCAATAAGAATAGAAGAGAGCCAAAGACGGGGGAGTCACATGAACTTTCAGAGGGACTTCCTCATGTAGTGTTCTCACCCATGACTATGCATGCACATGCATAACCTTTTCTCTCAGGGTATATGGAAGAGCTTGTTTGTATGCAGTTTTAGTGATTTTTGACAGGTAGTTTCCTTGGGAAGCAGATGCCAAGATAGAGGTAGATGTATAAGAGATTTGTTGGGCATATAGCCTATGAACAATAAGAGGAAGGGAAGAAGAGCAGACAGAGAAAGCCTTCAGACCATGAAGAAGGGCTGACAACCATGAAAGGTATTAGAAAAGAAGGAGAAAGAGCCTCAGAATGTAAGACAGCTCTGAGAAAGTCTTGTCTAACCCAAAGGGAGCTCAGATACAAAGATGACTTGGAGAGACATCCAATATTGGTGACATCATGGTGTTCTGTCACTGGCTGGGGTATGCCTGGGAAATGGGTGGCCTTCACTGAATACTGAAGCAGATTGTGAAGATACCCACAGGTGGAGACCAACGGCTATCTTTTGTCTTTCTATATCTCTCTAAAAAACACAATAAGGTAAAGTTTACCAACTTAACCACTTTTAAGTGGACAGTTAACTATCTGCATATTGTTGTACAATGGATTTCTGGATTTTTTTTTTTATCTTGCAAACAAATTTGTTATCTATTGAATAATTTCTTCTTTTCCTCTCCCCAAAGCCCCTGGCACCCACCATTCTATCTTCTGTTTTTAAGACTGACTATTTTAGATACCCTATGTAAGTGGAATTAATGCAGTACAACATGTCTATTTGTAATTAAGTTATTGCACTTTAGCATATTGTCCTCAAGATTCATCCATGTTGAAGCATGCATTAGAACTTCATTCTTTTTTCAGGCTGAATAGTATTTCATTGTATGTTTATACCACATTTTAAAATTCATTAATCTATTTATAAAATATAATACAATATATTTTATAAATAGATTAATCTATTGATGGACATTTAGATTGATTCTACCTGTTGGCTATTGTGAATAATGATGCAATAAACATGTGTGTGCAAATATCTCTTTGAGATACCAGGGTCTCTTTCGAAGAGAGATCTGAGTGGTGCACCCACTTAGGACTGTTAGAGTTCACATCTCTTCTTGGATGAATGTCATAATGCCTAGGTAAAGATGTCCATCACTGAGAAGTTGGGGAGAAGCCAGATGATTGATACAAGGCAATCATTTTAATACCCAGGGTTATTCTAGCAGCTACATTTGGACTGCTCCTTTTCTGAGAAATTGTCCCTCTCCACATACAAAGAAGTGACACCTTGCAGTCATGATTACATTACATAACTATCTTCTTTCATGACTCCATTAGATTGGGTAAGGATAGACACATGAGTAAAGTCCTTCCACTGGTGGGGCTCAACCAATCAGTTGTTCTTACCTGAGAGTTTTGAAATAGGTACGCAGGAATGACAGTGAGCAAGTGGTGGCGTTGGAACTGGGAAGCAGCATAAGATATTCAGGAAGTAATGTTTCAGTCATGAGGAAGTTGGGTTTGAGAAGGATGTGCACACGTGGGGAGAGAAGCCGAAGTGAGAGAACAGGAGATGATTTGTCAGTGAAGACTGGAGAAGAGCGAGACAGAGAAAATAGTCTCCTTGGTTTGAATTAGCTTTTCTAGTTCTTAGTTTCTCAGTCTTGTAATTACTAATTACAAGACTAGTTCTTAGTCTTGTAATTCTATTAGATACCCCGGATTATTAAAATAAGAATCTCCTTTTAAGGCTGCTTGAGTGGGTTTTCATTTTGGCATCCAAATGACTTTGAACCTTTGCTAAAATGACATTAACATTAATCTCATCATTTTTATTTATTTATTTGTTTGTTTGTTAGTTTATTTTTTTTTAGTGCACAACCCAGGGTTTTCATGATGGGTCTGAGAAAAATGTAAACTGGTTATGAAATAACATTCCATTTGTGGACTAGAGGAAAAGATGTTGGTCCTGGACTCACGAATTTGAATTTTAGCTCCCATTCTGCTATTTTTTGACTATGTGACTTTGGAAAACCATTTATTCTCTAAGATGAAGAAATCACACCCTCAAAATCAGAGTTGCTCCTGGTTTAAAATACTGTTTTATATAATATGTGCAATGCAATACGTATTAATGGACTATGATGATCTGTAACAATCACAGACACACAAATGTGTGCCATTTTTTTGATGCCTCATTGGTGGAAAAGCAGAGGGATTAGCTAGTGTTTTGTAAAAGATGATGTGACATATACACACACACACACACACACACACACACGTATTTTGGACTTGCATGTAATAAACACTAAACACATTATTAGTAACTATTTTCAAAACAACTGCCCATTTTTATATAGATTTTATTCCTATAATTATGTCTATAATTTCTTTTAACAGTAAATCAATAAATATTCATAAAAATAATCTTAGTGTGCCTAGCACTGAGAAAATGAAAATAAAGGAAAATGGTTCCTTATAAGAGGCCACTATGTGACTGATGATCAAAGTTTTTCTAAAATCCTTACTTCATTTAATTCTCACAATGATTTTACAAAGTAGGCATTTGTCCTTTGTCTTTTTATAGATGAGGATTCTAAAGCTCAGAATCTGGGTCTCTAAAGTTTTACATTGATTGATGTGTGGTAGGAGTAAAGATGGTGCCCTGATCCCTAGGAAGCATAAACCGAGCCTGGGGGAGATTAGGGGTGGATAGGAAGATGGGAGTGCTGGGCAGAAAAAAAATATATCCCTGCAAGGAATACTAGGATAATGATTCCTGCTCTCTAAATCAAGTTTAGTGTACAAACTATAGTCATTACAGTAGCTTAGAGAAGGGTCAAAGCGGATTGAAAGATTTTCAAAGGACGTGATGGAGAAACGAATCTAGATGAGTATCTCACATCTTCAGGACAAGTCTCGCCATGAGTAAAATGGGAATAATTATATCTGCTCTGTTTTCCTTGTGTTGATTTTGTGAGATCAAATCAGTTAAAGCATATTAAAGCACTCTGAACTATCCTAGTACTTTTCAAATGTGAGGGACTGGTTTTCTAAATAAGAATAGGTAGGATTTATACCATAAGAGAAGGATAGAAAGAAAGAAGTCCAGGAAGGGAGAAGAGCATCAGGAAAGACAGAAGTAAAATTATTTCTGATATCTCTCCTCTGTATCTGCATCTATATCTCCCCGCCCTCATTCTCTCCTCATCTCCATCTCCATCTTCAGTCCTATCATCTCTAGAGATAGCGATAGATACATAGAGAGATATAGAAATATATATAGATAAAGACAAGAATGAGATACAGGAGGGAGAATGGGGACGGGAGGGTGTAAGTGCAGGTAAGGAAAATCACCTGAGTTCATAAAAAATTTTTAGGATTTAAAAAAATAGAACTATAAATTGAAAACTATTTGCTAATGACAGTGTTTAATCTAACTACTATGGAGAAGTATTTGAATATGTAGTGAACATATGACATTTTGTTTGGTTACCTAGTGTCCAAACCTTGTCTTCTTTATGACAGACTCTCCTATTATGTGCAGTTCTATGAGGGGAGCTGAGTGGGGGGGTGGGGGGGTCGTAGTTTGAAGACAGATGCTGAAATAAACACTTGCCTGTAGGTGACTCACTGGGGAGTACTTTAGGAACAATATCCATAAGGGAGTGAGGAAAGCAGGACTGGGCAGAGGATGACATTTAACTGTGATGTAGTTTGCATTAGAAATGCCAGCCAACCTCACAGGAGCTCTGAGTGTGGAACAGCCCTTCAGAGATGTCTCAAATTGAGGCACAGGGGCCAGACCTTTGTGTCTCTATATCATCCAGACATTAATGTAGATTGTCCCCAGTAGAGGGTGTACCCTTGGGTGAGTCTCCTCCCGATAGAGGATGATTCCTCTAGAGGGACTCATCTGTGAGCCATCAGCAGACAACATACTTGGTGGCCAGGGGATGAGGACGTGGGTCATACACCATAGCCCTCACTCCTAGGGCCAGCTTCCCTGTCTCCATGTTGTCTGGCTGCTAGGGAATGTGTACATGAGCTAACTCAGCTCATCGTATTCTCTAGGCACTTGCAATCTTGAGCAAAAGACACAAAGTAGAAGAGTCCATTAGCTTTCATGCAGGATGGCAGCAGCAGTAAGCATGAGTGTCTTTTGAGATTTGTGACAATAGTAATTAGTTGAAATATTTCTGAAACCCAGGTTCCTAGTGTCTCATGTTTCCTAAACATTTTCTAATTCTTCTTGAACTTCTGATTGATTCTGTGAGTTTCTGATTTCATTCCAATAAACTCCATTTTATCTCCAGACATTGAGAGTTGGTTTTGGTTTCTTGGAACTAGGAACACTGATTGATAAAGGGAATAAATTACAAAAGAGGAAAGAAGGAAAGCTAAATTCTAGAATAATGCTTATTACCTACACTAGTATTAGTATAAAGGTATTTTTAATAGGATATGACAGTGGTAATAATAAGTTGATTATTATCCACACCCCCAAGACTTCAGTTGTTTAACCCCAGAAAAGGATAAAAAAGAGGTAAGATCCTGCTTTTAAAAAGTAACATTTAAAAACAAATATATAAAATTAGCAATTTGATGGACTAGGAATGGTAGAGATGTGGCATCCATTATATACACCTCTTTTGTATCATATTCTCAAGCATATTTACAAAAATGAATGAGATTTTAGAAGATAGATCTGACTGAGTGTGTTAGGCTAATCAAGAAAATGGGAAGCTGTCACCAGGCATATTAAAAGCCCTTACGGGGCCAAGATGGGTGAAATCAGATTAAAAAGAATAGAATTTGGTTAAGACGATGGTGGCAGTTCTGTCGAGGCCTCTGGATAATTCAGAGCTCAAGGTTCTAGGACGTTTGTAGAACATAAAGTAAGATTAAGATGCCAGTGGTTTTGATTGCAGATACCCAGAGGCAGCAGTCCTGGGAAGTTATTCCAAGAAGAGAAACAAAAGGGCAAGAGACAGGAGGACAGCTAAAGTATTAATGACAGTAGTTTTGGAGTGTTGAAATATTTGACTAATGGTTTAATAAATCATGGATTAATAGTGATGTTCCAGTGGGGAAAATCAAAGTTCCCAACCAATCGATTTATATGTAGATAGAGTGCTCCCCAGGTTAGGCCATTAAAACTTGTTAGAGTGTACTTATCAAGGCAAGTGATACTAAATGTGAAGCTAAGTTCCTTCATCTTGTTGACTGGATGGAAGGCAAATCAGTTCAAGTGGGTCCCCACCATTCAAATACTATCCCTTTGGAGCATGCCTGCTGATAGAGGAAATAGATCCCAGCAGGAGCAGACTGCTGAGTTTTTAATCTCTGACTGCTACTGCAGCGCATTGACAGGCTTGAGGTGGCCAGGGTAAAAATTGGATTTTCTGTTTCTCAGTGTCTTAAAACAAGCTAAAGGGGATAATGTGGCAACCCTAGGAGAAAGTATCAAACTTTCTTTGGGAGAGGTGATGCATAGTGTTGGGCTTTGGAGTAAAAAAGGAACGTTCTTTGGGTAAAGTGGTCAGAGAAGGGCTTATTGAGAAAGTCATATTTAGGGTGAGACAAGTAAAATCAGAAGGAGCCAGCCATAAAAAGAGGTTAGGGATGAGGCTGGAAGAAGTAGGAAAGAATATTCCAGCAGAGGGCACCGCATTGCAAAGACTCTGAGGGTAGAAAGCTTGATATATTTGAAGAATTAAAATATGGCCAGTGTGGCTATAATTGAGTGAAGGAGGATTGGGCGAAAAGGGGTTAGGGAGATTGGGCATCCAGACACCATTAGAGAGGCAGGAAGGGGGCCTGTTATGCTTGGCTAATTGGACCATGATGTGAAGTTTGGGTTTTACTTGAAATGCAATAGGAAACTCATTGAGAGTTTTTAAGGCAAGAAATAACATGATCAGATTTCTTTTTATAAAAGTCACTATGGCTTCTACAAGGAGAATGGATTGGTGGGAAATGAAAGCAGAATCAGGCAAACCAACGAGGAAGCAATCACAAACGTCCAGGGGAGACATGGTAATGGCTTGGTCTAGGGTGGTGCCACTGGAGGTTGAGAAAGGCTGAGGAATGAATATAATTATAAGGCAAAAAAAGGAGGATCTAGTGATGGATTGGCTGGTGGAAGGGATCATTATAATGGTAGAAATTCAGGATAATACCCAGGTTTTTGTCTTGAGCTACTAGCCATTGTCTGCCTTGACTTTTAGCTATTGATGCAGTTTTATTCTAAAATTTCATTCCTTTGAGCTCTTGCTAAGTCAAGATCTCAGTCACTGCTTTTATTCATCCTCATGCCTGATCAGTGTCAAGAGGAAAAAAATCAACATCTTCTCTCCTGAGCAAATTGTGCCCCTTGCCAATGTAATTGAAAAATGGAGCTCCTTTTTTGGTTATCAGCCGCACATGACTAGCCTCTCTCACATGCAATGCTGGCTTCTTGAATGATTTAGAACCAGTTCTTCCTACTCAGACCTAATATGAATGCATTGCCTGTTGATTATCTCAGACACAACTTATTACCCTGAATTTAAGACTCCTTCAGTGCCATTTCAATTAATGTGGCGATGAGTGTGTGCATTAGAATGGCCAAGCACAGCCAGGATTTAATTGATTTAATTTGCATATCTCATTCTGAAAGAATTATATGTTGTAAATTCACCCACTGGCAGGACCTGACTACTGCTGCCTCCTCTGTGAATGCAAAATTAGCTTTTCTGAAGCTTTTCCTAATGTTGGTTGCCTTTAGATCACTTAAGACTCCTAAGAGTTATTCCATCTTTTTAGAGGAAGGTTTTGAAGCCTCTTGAGAAATGAATGCAAGTTTGGGGGAAGGCTATTAGCATACCTAGATTGCTTATGATAGGAGCAAATGTCACAGAGACTAGCATCATCTTTGAGTCATCTCCAAATGATCTTTTAGGAACTGTTGCTTTGGGAGCTGAAGTCAGAGCAGATGCTTCTTTGATGGAAAGTATAATAGGAAAGAGAATTATAATATTTTTCCTGTCAGAGATACATTTCTTAGTAATCTGGATACCTACCCGGACGCTGTTAAAAGTTTTTGCATAAAAAATATGTAAAGTGGAAACTGATAGAAATCTTGTATTTTATACATACATATGTCAATTAACTATATTATACATATAAATATACACAAACTCATATTCATATACAGCTTGTAATCACCAAGTATGCACCAGTACAACTATTCCAGCTGAGAAACTATTGAAATATTTCCATAGCACTTGGTAAATAGCCCCTGCCCTTGAGTGTTCCTCTTGCCACACCCTGTAACTCTCAGTCTCTCCATGATTTAGCTGAAATGTAGCTGAAGTGGCTACATTTGGCCCTTTGAGGGTACCTCCAGGCCCTTGCCCCAATCCTGCAGTAGTGTGTGCTTTCTGATTGATCTGTGAATGTATAGGTTGTTAACTATTTTGCGTATCATCTGTGTTTGTGTGTGTGCCTAATTATTTGGCATC
This sequence comes from Pteropus vampyrus, assembly GCF_000151845.1. Classification (NCBI taxonomy): domain Eukaryota; kingdom Metazoa; phylum Chordata; class Mammalia; order Chiroptera; family Pteropodidae; genus Pteropus; species Pteropus vampyrus. The sequence goes on along the minus strand of NW_011888822.1, from coordinate 5,565,852 downwards.
TGACCTTATGTTGAAATTTCTTTTATCAACTCATTCACTCAACAAAGACTAACTGAATGCCTACTATATTTGAGATACTGTGCTAAATTCAGGGCATACGAAATTCACTTGGATCATCCCTGTGCTCAAGGAATTTAGTTGAGGATTAGAGAGCAGCACATAAATGTGTAAGTACTGTGATTATAGGATCACTGGGGGCTCCTAATCCAACCTGAGATTATAGTGATGTGAATAGTCAGGGAAAACTTCTTGGAGGAAGTAATGGCTGAGAAGAGTCTTGCAGGATGAGTGAGGATTATCTATATGAGTTGGTGGAAGTAAGGAGTAGTATTCCTTGGTGTCCAGAGGTATAGGAGAAGGGGCTGGGTCCAGACCAGTGAAGATCTAATGTATGCAAAAACTGTTATTCTGTCTGCACGACATCCTTTCTGCTAGTAGAACATATCTCTTTATTTTGTGTTACTGTACCCCCACTCTCAGACTAGTAGTTTGAATGTGATTGCTTCTCACTTCCTGTTATCTGGAATGGACATGTTATAGAGGCCTGGCTAAATATATCTTCTTTCCCATTGACACGGTGATTGATTCAGTGATGGGCATGGGACCCAAGTCAATTCAGGAAGAGTCAGCTGCAAGATATACGATGAATGTATTAGAAAAAGGAGCTTTCTCTCTTTCTGATGGTGTTGCTAAGTCCATCAGCATCTGTTGGTCAGCTTGCTACTATGAGTAGAGCCAGCTACCATCTTAGAAAACAGAGCTGAAACATGACAAAAACAGATTCCTAAAGAATATCATCTGATCATCTAGATTCCACTGTGCTGATGCTCATGAACACTTTGGCTTTTTTAGTAATGTGAACAATATCCCTTTCAGTTTAAGTCAAATCAAGGTGAGGTTCTGCCATGTGAAAGTGAAGAGACCTGACTGGTATATCTTATCTAGAAGAATAAGCCACCAGGATTTTGGGGAATAATACAAATTAAGAAACAGGTGGATGTAGGGAACTTTGCCAAGGATGTAAGGATGGAAATGTCAGAGAAATGGGAGGAGAATCTTTGTTGCTTGTACATAGAGCTTTCTGCCAATGTGGATATAATTTGTTCTCTTAAGTTTGAAAGTAGAGTCACTTTTGCATACTGACAAGGCATATAGACTCCTGTTCCTGTTGATGTTGGTCATATTCAATCCATATAATCTGCTTTCTACTATTTTAGTTGTTTAAAAACACTTTAAAAAAACCAGGAGTTCAAAGAGAAATGTTGGTGAGGCATTTTTTTTTTTTAACACTACTGGATCTGAAGTAGTGGATTTTGATTTCAAGATGTTTTATCATAATGCCTTAAAACACTGTACTCCCTTCCTCCTTGGTAGCATCAGTTTATCTGGGGACCACTTCATTTGTCATTAGTGCTTTGCATTTCATGACAGGCTAACTTAATAATAATGTGGTAATATCAACAATAACAATATCGATCTCTTAATCCATGCCAAAGACTGTTCTAACCTCTCCATATGCAACTGGCTTTTGAAGATGGCAACCATTATTAATCTTATTTTAGAGATGAGCAAACTGAGGTGTAGAAGGACTGTGAAATGTGTGCAAACTCACACAATTAATAAGTGACAAAGCTGGGCACTGAGCTCACTTTTATTCCACTTTCGTGGGAAAAATTTTTTTTTCTATTACATAGGTCCATATGGAAAAACTAACCTTCAAAGGCCTAGATTTTTATGTTCATTTTATATGATTTTTAATTTCTTAGTTTTTTGATTATGTTTCATTGCTCTGTGTGTCACCTCATGTCAATAACTTATAGGGCCTCTTATTAACAACAAATAATAACTCTTTATTTCCGGGCAATTCTGATGACCAGTCGTTCTGGCCTTTCCCGCACCTGTTAAAAGTTATTGCCTTCCATGGATCATTTTGTGTGATTTTGCAACCAATATTTTATCCTTGGTTGCTTAATAAATACAATCAACACCACAGCCCTTAATATTTTGTCAGAACTGCTCTCTGATTTCTCAACAATAATGAATCTGTCTACCAGAGGAACAGCCTAGAGGGACTCTATTTCTTGCAGAATGAAATGAAAAATTTTGTCCAGAAAGCAAAACCAGAAAATCTGGGGCTTCTCTGATGCTATTGCATGATTTTTTTTTGCCACTCAAATGGCTTTAAGCTCTGTGATTGTCATCCCTCAGCATCATGACAGAAGCAAATAATTTCTCAAGAGACTTAGAAGATCCAAGCTAAGACCAGGTCAGATTTTCCATAAGTATTAGAAGTTGGCCAAAATTTCTCTAGAGAAGAATTCCTTGCAAAATGCCAAAGCAAAACATACAAAAGATGAAGTCTGTCATATATTTACAATTTAAATACTTTGTAAAACATGTTTGAGTCAAGTCCCCTACCTAGTTTTATTTTTATTCACCACGAGGAAATTGTTTTCACCCAAAATACATATTTTCTGCCCTGACAACTAAAAATGAAATATGACACACACCAAAAAAGCTTCCTGGGAGAATTATCGCAGAACCTCTCAGTTGTTAGAGGTGAGGAGAAAGCAGAGCAGTTGTCTGTGATGAAGTGATTCCTAGCAGCTGCCTCACATGTGAGAACTGCCTATCTTACCATAAAAAGAATGCTTCTTACAAGAGAGTTTTCAGTCATGGTTGTGTTTGAGGGAAGACAAAAGTTCTTGGCCATTAACTTCCTCAGAATGGTTGGTTCATCCCTTAAGTGTACCCACATTGATTTTCTACCACTTAGGATAAAATAGCTGGAACATTCTATACAATTTTAAAATTTTACACTTGAGTCTCTGTATAATCTGAATTAGAATGAGTTTGAAAAGCTGTCTCCAGATTCCAGAAAAGTAAAATGACCCTGGATTATGGCAGCTTTTGTAATTTGGAATAACTCTATCACTAATGATGACCGGGAATCTCAACAAAATATTATAAATAAAAAATTCTGTTTGAAGGCTTAAGAGCGCTAACTAGATTATGAGAAAGTATTTGGGCAAGATGCAGGAGAAAAAAAGAGGTGAAATCAACATTTTTGCCTGCCTTAACTATTGGTGCACTTGCTGATTCTGGAAGAGGCATCTGAGGGCTGAGCACAGCTTCTGACAGCCCGATGGGTTAGGGGGGTAAAAATTGGATTTTAGGACCCATTAAGGGTAGAGAAGAAGTAAAAGTTCTACATATTGGATTGGAAACATAAAGGGCTACTCTTTCATTAGAAAAGATAATCCAAGAGGAAATCTGCCTTCTTAGTGTCTGCAGCTCATCTTTGAATTATCTGGGTGGTTCCTAAAGTTGGATAGAAGGGATTCTAGATTCCTAATGCCTTTCTTTAGCTGCCTGACAAAAGCAAATGGAAAATCCCCTTTGGAAGAAGATAATATGATTTGAGTTGTCAAATTATTTCTGTAAACGCTTTTTCAAACATATTTATATCCACAGATAACCAGATTCACAAGGAGACTACACATAACTAATTACAGACAGAACAACAGAATAGAGTTAGGCCCTACCAAAATGTTAGAAAGAGTAAACACATTTTAAAGTACCTATGCGTGAAAAATTAAAAATCTTGTCAGGAAACTGGAAGGAGTACACAATAGATTTTTAAAGAACCAAACATAACGTAGGAATTAAAAACTACAATAATCAAAATTAACATCTTAATAGATAAGTTTAACAGCAAATTAGATACATATGAAGAGATAATTGATGAAGTGTAACACGTCGGAATAAAAAAATATATCTCAAACTGCTGGGGTCCATCGATAATGGAATGAGCTCATGGAAAGTGTAGATAACTCCACTAGGCTAGATTCCATTAATATAAAAAATTCAGAAGTTAAGTTTTCATACCGGTGAGATCACTTTTTAAGTTATATAAATGTCTAACCACTATGTTGTACACCTGAAACTAATATAATATTGAATGTCAACTGTAATTGAAAAATAAAAGTTGGAAAAAAAAGAGAAAGTTTTTGTTTGTGGAGCATTGTTCAGAAATCACAGTGGATAATTGTATTGGTTGGGGTCCAGTTGCAGATAACAGAAAATAATCTACCTGATTTAAATAGAAAGGGGTCAAATATGCAGAGAGTTAGGGGCTTACAAAATCTTCGGGAGGACTACAGGAACAGGTTGTAGGCTGGGCTTTGATGGAAGGTCTCCAAGACTACATTGCTAATTAGTTTACAAAAGGAGCTGCTACCACTATAATGATTAGAAAGCCACCATCACACCTGTTGGCTCAAAGATCAGATTATTTCAGGCATGACACTTTCTAGCAAATTAGATGCTCTGAACTATTTTCTTGTTACCCATGAAGCTGGGAACCATCTCTAATTATCTCACCATGAATGCACTGCCAGAATAAATAATATTAGTTGCTAATTTTGCATGAGTATGTCTTCTAGCAGAAACCACCTTTGCAAATATGAGCTGTAAGGAAGACTGGTATGTGAAGTTTCTAGCTTTGCAGCCTCTAGCATCCAGTAGGACATGCTACAAGAATGTTGGAATGGAAAGTCATGAATCAACATGCAAAATCGACCATATCTGTTGTTCTTGTTTGCCTGGTACCACATTATCCTATTCCTTCTGGAAACAGAATTCCTTCCTTCCTTCCTTCCTTCCTTCCTTCCTTCCTTCCTTCCTTCCTTCCTTCCTCCCTCCCTCCCTCCCTCCCTCCCTCCTTGCCTTCCTTCCTTCCTTCCTTCCTTTCTTTTTCTGTAAGGGAAAAATTCACTCAATGGTAGACACTGACTCAGATCTGCCAATTAAATAAAATTGTCCCCTAGACACTGTGATTGGTTTATAGATGTGCATTTGATCCATCTTAGTTCTGCAAGAGTCTTCCCCAATGCTCCTCTGCCAAAGCTATGAAAAAACTTGTTTTTACTACTAAGAATCCTAAACATTCAGGATGTGAATGTAGGGCTGCTACTGATGGTTTGCCACAAGGAAGAGAAGACCTATCTGAAAACGAAGCCAGATTCAGGAGGATATAAGAAATGGAGAGAGGTACAGCATTACCTTCTTTTGGCTTGAACCTCTGGATCAAACTATGCCTGTCTATTAACTTTTGATTCCTCAGTTATATTATGCTATACATTCCCTTTTGCTTATACTGTTTTCAGTTGGGTTTCTGTCACTTACACTACAGACTTCTGACTCATAATTATGTAAATCAACATAATTTGATGTGCCCTTTCCTCTATTTATAGCTAGAAACCATCTCTTTTTTATAAAAATGATCATAGAGGTTGTATAAGGCCATAGCATTTTATTTTTCATTCTACATTTCCTTGATAAAAGGTTTGCGAGAAGGATTCTGAGAGGCTCACTTCAGGCATAAAATGGAGCTCCCTGTGGATGGGAGTCTGGACAATTCAGCCCTTTGTGGCAGTAGAGTAAGTATTAGGTAAGTGAGGTTATATAATTTAAAACTGAGATGACCATATCAGTAATGAAGGCTAGATTGTTTCTTGCACTTTTCTCAAGAGTCTTTTTAACAGTTACCTGTTTAGGTGTAAGACTAGTTTATTCATTTTATTCATGCAACATTGTGGAATCTCAACTCTGTGGCTTAGTGCAGTTACTTTTCAATAAAAGCAGTGGTTGTATAAATCCACTATTTACAAACTTTTAATGGCTAGGGGAAAAAAAAAGTCAAATTTTGGGTCCTTCTCGATCCAATACTAACCTGTCTTTGAAACCATAGCTCCAAACATTTTTTCTCAGAGAGTCTTAACAAGACTTGGTTCTCCCTCCCCCACTACCATCAATACCTTTGCTTATATGAATCTCTTGGATATGGATGTATTTTCTTGCCGATTCATTTTTCAAGATTTGGATCAGGTGGCACTTATTGCACATCCTGATTTTTACATTAAGATCAAATCCACCTTTGAACTCCCAATGTATTTTTTCACATTACCTTTATTAGATTAATCACACCATATAAAGCTATTTTATATGTGTTTTTATCCTTTATTACACTAGGAGTAAGTGTATAATCCATCCATTCTGTTATCTTCAGTGCTCCAGACTAACTAGGTCAATTCATTTATCATACAGTCTATTGTGGTATCATATTTTCTTTGCAATATTTGTCATGATTGGAATTTTATAGCTGCTTGTGTGACTTCTGCATTAATGTGTGTCTTCTTTATTAGGTAAAAAGTCTAAAAGGGCTAGGATCAAGACTAATTTTGTTCACTAACATATCCCTACTACCTAACATAATCTCTGACACACAATAGGTGCTGAAAATATTTATTGAATAGATGGGTGAATTTTTATTGAATGGATGAATCAATTAGTCATGGATAATAGAATATGTTAATCCCCTTTAGGAATATTAATAGTTTAGAAATAGGGTGGAGAGAAGATAAAATTTTCTTCTAGTGGACAGAATTAGTAATGTCAATAATAGCAAAATTTCAGCATGAGGGGTGATTTAAAAACAATGTTTAAATTTTCATCTTACAAAAGAGTTGAAGAAACAGTACAAAGAACTTTTTTCCCTCACTAATCACTTGAGAGTAAATTGCAAACGTAGTGCCCAGTCATCACCCAATACTTGAGAGTACATTTGACCTAAATGACAACATTCTCCTATATAACTACAATACATCCAACAGCATCAGGACATTAACATTAATCAATGACTACCATTTAATCCACGAGCCCCATTAAAGTTTGGTAATTTTTCCATTAGTGTCCTTATAGCAAAAGGATCTAATCCTGAATCACATGTTACATTTGATTATCATGTCTCTTTAGTCTTCTTTTGTTTAACAGTTTGTTAGATTAATTTATAACATAGACATATAGTATGTGGATCTTCATTTACACTCTTGCTCCAGGCCCTGCAAATGTTAGGGGAGGGCTTTCTCAAGATCTCCCTATCTAGCCCACTACTTATATAAATACTGAAATTTATGATTATTTTGAACTCTAGAGAAAACTCAGACATTATTTTCAAATTCTGTACATTGGAAGGGATTGCATTTGTTTGTCTGTATAGCAGCCATTGCCATCTGCTTAATCTTAGACATAGCCTTGTGGACTGCCAGGGGGCTTCTGTGTACACTGTATCTTTTTTTAGTGAAAGTCTGATGGCACTTGACAGTTAAAGCTAGACTTTAACAAGAGGGTTAATAAACCGGAAGAGTAAGCCCAGTGTTTTATTTAGAGCTGCCCAGATAATTGTTTAATTATCTTTCCACTGGTTGGTGTTGGTCTGCAGTCTAAAGTTGCCCCATGAGTTCCTGTGGAATTGCAATTTAAACAGCACAGTGTGCAAGCACTACAGCTCTCTCTTCTAGTAGGAAGCTAATCAGTATTAAAAACTGTCTCCTCTCTACTTTTCTCTGCAGCTCAGCTTTGATTGAATGTGTTTTTTTTTTCTTATCACAAAAGCAATACATGTTTATAGAAGAAAAAGAGAAATAAGCAAAGATAAGAAAATAAAAACACCAACAATCCCACCAGATAGAGACAGCTGCTAATAAACAGATGAGTTTATATCTTTAGAATCATTTGGGGAGCTTTTAGGAAATATAGTATTCCCTCTTCCATGGGGGTTATGTTCCAAGACTCCCGTAGATGCCTAAAACTGTAGAGTGTACCAAACCCAATATATACTATGTTTTTTCTGATACATACATACCTCTGATAAAGTTTAATTTAAAATTCGGCAAAGTAAGAAATTAACAACAATATCTAATAATTAAATGAAACAATTATAGCAATATACTGTAATAAAAGTTCTGTGAATGTGCTCTCTTTTTCACTCTCTCAAAATATCTTACTGTACTGTACTTACCTTTTCATTTACAGAAAGAACTTTACGGCTTCTCTTTGGCATGTCGGAATTGCTAGCATCACTACTCTTGCACGGTGCAGCCATTATTAAGCAAAATAAGGTGCCTTGAACACAAGCACTGCGGTACCAGGACAGTCGATCTGATAACCGAGACAGCTACTAAAGGACTAATGGTTGGGGAGCCTAAACAGGGTGGGTACACTGAACGAAGGGATGATTCACATCCTGGTTGGGAGGAAGAAGGACAGCGTGAAATTTCACCATGCTACTCAGAACTGCGTGCAATTTAAACTTATGGATTGTTTATTTCTGGAATTTTCTATTTAATATTTTTGGAACATGGTTGATCACAAGTCACTGAAACTGCAGAAAGCAAAACTGAGGATAAGAGAAGACTGCTGTACTCTACCAATGCCAGTACTTTAACCTCAGAGATTCTGACTCAAGTCACCTGTAGTGAGCCTGAGCAGGGATCATTTTTTTAAGGTTTAATGTGCAGGTGAAAACTTCAGGTCTACACATTTAGTATATAAAATATATATTTTACCAAAATGGGCCTTCTATAATATAATTCTATAACCTGATTTTATTATTTAACAGTTTATTACAAATATCTTTCCACAAAAGGATGGGTATGTAAACTTTCTTTTTAATGGCCACATAATATGATTTAACTTTCTTAATCATTCTCCTTGCAGTTAGATAGGCAGGATGTTTTCACCTGGTAGAGGAGGCAGTGTTGGGGTTGAAGGGGAAAGGCAGAGTCAAGAAAAGCATCAAAAAGCTCACTGGTGCAGAGAAAATGAAACCAAGCTTGACTTATGACGAATGACATAAAGACTGAAATTATTTGGCTACAAAGCTATGTTTTTCAGTGGGATGGTCTCCCAATGATTGCTTATTAGCCATAGACACACCTGGAAATTCACTCAGTTACATATTTCTCATTCATTCATTCATTCATTCAACCAACACATACAGAGCATTACTTAGGGCCTACTATAGGGATAAAAGATGAATAAGATTTTTTTCTTTACAGAGCTTATAATGTAAGAAGAGCTGAGACAAAGACTATACAAATAGCTATGTGGATATTTATTGAGCACTTATACTGTTCCATGTACTCTTCTAATCATGTTTAGTGAATTTCTTCAGTTAATGTTCAACACCACCTGATGAAATCAGTATTACTATTATCCCTTTCTACAGATGAAGAGCCTGAGGCACAGAGAGGTTACCTTGGCCAAGTAATTGATAGAACTGAGAATGTAGGCAAGGCCTTCTGGCTCCAGAGTCCAAGCTCCTAACTGCTATACCCTGCTACATCAATGAGCATGTCAAAGGACAGCAAGAACCATAATAGAATGCATAAAAGAGGAAGCGATAAATTCTAATGTAGGGAGTAAGGAGGAGGAGTTTTCAGAAAGGCTTTAGAGCTCACACAAATTATTTCGTTTTATAAGGGTAAATACCATAAAGAAGAATAATATGTAGATATTTGTACATACACATAGTGCAGTAACTCCTGTTGGGAATGTTTTATTTCTTCTCTAGATCTCCTATATCTGTATATCTCATGGGAGCTTCAGGAAGACCAACTGAGGTAGTCTGGTATCTCTTGGAGTGTGGGTGGATCCACTGATACACGATTCCAGGTGGGACAATGGAGCCTCCAAGCTAAGAAGGATAATACACCTGCAGTGTGAGAAAGGCCAAGGCTGTGGCCTTTCATCTAGGGGCAGATAAAAGTGCATACAAAGGGAGAAGGGCAGCATCACTCAAAGCCTCTTCTCCTAAAGGGAAGTCCCTGAACCAACAGCAGAGAAAGTAAGACCCAAGAGAATTTCTAATTTATTGCAAGGAGTCTGATCAATGTATTTATCTAGAAAGATATTCCAGAATGCCTACTGCTAAAACCCACACTGCTGCAGGTGCCCTGGCTATCTGGGAGTAGATACTTGTTAGGAGGAATTATTGAACTCATAAAGCAGAAATAAGCACAGAAATAGATCTTGCCAATAGAGGGCAGAAAATCACAGGATGAGGATTAGAAAGCAGACCACCACTGGAGAGTGTTTAAAAAATTCTTATATACATCGATAATCTTTTTTTAATGTAGTGGATCCTGGCTTTGGTTCTGTGAACATCTTGATGGGTTTATTTATATAAGTATGAAAGTAGGAGCTACAGAAATATGAATTTCTCTGTTTGATGTTTTGTACTGAAAGTAACAAAAGGTCTTGCCCCAAATGGCTTAACGATTAAGGAAAACTTAGTTCATAAGAGAAAGTCAAGAGGTAGAAAAACTTAAGGGTTGGTTGATTCGACACTCAAAGAATTTGGTTGTATTATTCAGTGTAAGAAATGCCATGTGCTGTGTCTTAGTCTACTTAGTCTACTGGGCAGCTTAAAAACAACAGAAATTTATTCCTCAAAGTTCTGGACACTGAAAATCCAAGATGAAGGTGCCAGCATGGCCAGATTCTATTAAGAGCCTTCTTCTGGGTTGCAAGATGCCAACTTCTCATTGTATCCTCACATGGCAGAAAGAGAGAGGGATAGTATTATGGCTTCTTCTTATAAGGACACTAATCTTATTTATGAGGGCTCCACACTCATGACCTAATTACCTTGTAAAGACCTCATCTCCAAATACTATCACACTGGGGATTAGATTTCAACATATGAAATTAGGGAGGATACAGACATTCAATCTATAACATGCTATAACAAACTCATACTGAGATCTCAGTGGCTTACCATAATACAACATTACTACTCATTCATATAATTGTTCTATGGAAATGAAAGTTTCTACTTCATTTAAGGACGTTGGCTTCTTCTTTGTTGTAGTTATGCCATCTTGAACATGGTTTCAGATCACCTTGGCATGATCCGGTCTGCAGATGAAGAAAGAGAAAAAATGTAGAGGACCAAGCAAGACATCTTAGAGGCCAGGCCTGGAAGTTATTAGCATCATTTCCATCCATAATCCACTCATCAGGACTTGATTTTGTGTCACTGACTAACTTCAGGAGAGTCTGTTGATTTTGGTTTGCTGTGTGTCTAAGAAGAAAATAAAATGAGTTTAGTGAGCTTACAATTACCTCTTTCGCATGATTTTTTTTCATTTTTCTACTCTGTCATTCTTAAAGTTACCGTCCACCTCTTTGTAGCAAGATGGCTGCAGTAGTTCCAGGTGTCATATCCAACAACCATGGCTGAGGGAAGGAAATAGATTGTCTCTTCTTTTGACTGTCTTCTATGACTAAGGACATTTTTCTCAGAAGCTCTCCAGCAAACCTTCACTCACTTCTCTCTCTCTCGGCATCACCTGGGAATTTGTTAGAAATGCAGAATCCCAGATCCCATTCCAGACCTTCTGAATAAGAACTCTCATTCTGAGAAGGCCCTCTAGCAATTTGATGCACATCAAAGTTTGTAAAGAATTGCTATGGGGTTTATTGGGTGGGAGCAATATTGTAAATGGTCTTGTCTGTAATGGATATATGTTTTATCTAACAGGTGATGGCAAGCCACTTAAAAGATGTAGTTTAGTGAGTAGTGTGGTCAGATATTTTCTTTAAATTTGAGATACTATTTAAATATTTTTTGGTCAGTATTCTTCCTGTATTTTCCCCTTCTTTCTGTTCCAAGAAGTAGCCAGGTCCTTAATATTTCCTTAATATTCTCTCTCACCACCCAGATCGATAGCCAACTAGTTGCCTAAAGACAAGACTGTTCTTGCCTTGTCAAGAAGCGTAAGCTTTTAGAAGAGATGAGACTAAGGGTCCAAGTTTGTAGGGTAGAGGGAAGGTGTTTGAGGTCAAGGATAGAGAATAAAAAAATAATTCTAAGAACCAGGAAGTGTCTAAATATGGTAAAGTGCAGTAGGGCCTGAGATTAGCAGATCCATTCAAGGCTGTATCCCTGGGTTGGGGAAGGGTGATGCCTATCCAGGGATCCCAGGGACAGAGACATAAGTTCAAGGGATTCAGGACTAATCCAAGATTCCCATGTCCCTAGCACAGCATGGCAACCATGGAATCTCTCCTTGGAAGCAGTGTACCATAGATGCCTAGGAGATAAACAGGTCACTCCCGCCCTTTTCCCCATGCTTGAGATTGGGTGATACACTGGGATCTTGGCATGACCTTGGGCGAACAGAAACACCAATAATAACAGATAATTTTTAATCACATGGCAAACCGGACACTAGGAATCAGATCATTTGACAAATATATAAATAAACATAGTATTTATTGCTTTCCTGAGATTAAGAACTAGATGCATTTTTGTAACATTTAGAAGGTTCCCCTTGATGCTTCTTTTGCAAAATTCAGGAGAGGCAAAAAGTCATAGTGATGTAAGACACGGTGTTTTTTTTTTTTTAGAATGAGAAAAGAAATCACAATGAATTATAGATTTCAAAAAGCTGACAAATATCACAAACATTACACAAAATGCAGAAAAATAACAATATACTTTTATTAGTTAATTGCCTTCCACATCTCTACAGTTGATCTCTTCTTCATATAAGTTTAAAATACTGTTGTCAGTCTTTTCTTTTGCAAACTTGATTAACATTTAATTTTTATTATGATTTATGAAAATTAATTTCAACTTCACACATAATTTTTTGGCAATATACACTTTTAGAATTGTTATTAAATTTGGAGAAAATTCTAATAAATTTCCTTTATGTACGAGCTACAAGAATTGAAAGAATTTTTTACATATAAATCTTTGGCTCTATACAATTCAATTTTTTTTTTCTACGTGTTTGTGGTACAGGGTATTATAGGACAAGTTTATATTGGGATACTACCTCTGACCCTATACTTCATGTCACATGTCACTACATGGAAATGACTGTGAACACATAAATGCATCCTATTAAATCTGAACAAAATGTATTTCCAACTTTAGCTCAATCCCAAAGATGTCCATTGTCATTCTAATACCTTCAAAAATAGAATCCTGATGGAGGTAGAATGGAAAGAGACAGAAACAGAATGGTTTTGATGGTGGGTTTCGGCTGTCTCCTCTTGTTTCCTCACCTCAGCAAAGCAGAAGCCTTAGAGAAGCAATCAGAGCTCCCTCCTTTCATTTTGGCATACTCAGGGATGACAATGCCTGTGGTAGTCGGTACTGCTGCCATGTTCACATCATCCATCTGCCCCCATTTCCCTTCTCTGCTGAAAGGTTGAAAGTAACACTTCCAATAGCAACAGAATATGCTTTTCCATTTTACCAATTTGTAGTTCTAGAACTACAGGGTTGTATCAAATACAAACTTCCTTTCTGTTTTCCATCAAGAAGTACTTTATTCTTTTTTGGTGGCATATCAAAAGCCTTCTTGCACATTTGTGTTTGGTTATTGTCCTTGGAGATCTCTAATAGCTTACAGTAGGTGGTTATCATGTCCATGTAGTTCGTTAGTTAAGAATGACCAATAATTTTGTGTTTATCTGGGGCTGGGTATGTGGATGATGTCACATATATGTTACACTAGTGTTCATTTCACAACTACTTACACGTAAAATGCCACCGCTTCTCTGAAGCCCCTCTCTCATTTCTTTTTCTAAAGGCAAATAACCTCATACTTTTCTGAATCCCCATACCTGTCTAGCTATACAAGTAGTTCTCAACCTTGGCTACATATCAGAATCACCTGAAGGTTCTTTAAAAAACTCACAAATACTCAGGGCCTTGCTCCAGATAGATGGAATCAGGTTTTCTAGAGGTGGGACAAAGATATTTTGCAATTTTTAAAAATTCTCCACTATGAACCATTGATACCTACCTCTGATGGTACTGATTTTTTCCCACCTTGTGAAGCAGTGGTTATGACTGTAGTTATGACTCTAGATATGACCCTTCTCTTCCAAATTTAAAACTCATCACTTTCTGCTCCCTTTTCTATCCCTTTTCCCACCCTAACACATGTACATTATCTACATCATTGCTACATATAGAATACATTGATTATTACCCTACATTAAATAGTAATAGATACTGCTGTGAAAGAAAAATGTCCATAAATATGGTAAAGAAAGTAAAATGATTTCAACGTACATAATTTTGATCCGATATTTTGATACAAAATACTTAAAGAAAAAAATTGCAAGTATTCAACCCCATAAAAAATTATTCTTCAATTTAAATTTATAATTAAAAACATGCTTTTCTTAAATTGCAAAAATCTTTCATGTTCATTACCAAGAAGTTAGTAAATATAAGCCAGTCAGGAAAACAGAAACAAAAACAAAAAAATCCAACACTTTCAGTGTTCCCTCCAAGATAAATATTGCACTGTCATTTCTGTTGAAGGCAGACTACTTGGTTTATGAAGTGTGTCCCACTTTGCTTCATGAGATAGTAAACCTGGCCTTTCAATGTGTCAAATTGGAGACCTGCATATGACTGTAAGATGAACACAAGACATATCCCTTTTCCAGTTCATTCTTACCTAAAATGCCACCAGAGTTTATTCCTTCTGCCTAAAACTTTGTCCCATGATCAAAATGCAAATAATAGCTGAAACTATCCTGCTATGATACTCTAGGCACTGTACCATACTAAGTGCTTTACTTTTACTATCTTGTTAATCTCACAAAAGCTTTATGAAGAAGATACTGTTAATATTTTCACTTTACAGATTAGGAAACTGAAGATCAGAATGAAACATTAGATTTGAAGTCAGGCCATCTACAGATTCAGTGGGTTCTGTGGTCTACCAAGACTCCAGAAACTCCTGTGATTCACCAAGCTTTTATCGTCACTTCTCCATGTAACCAAGTTTTATCAGCTGTGTGGTCAAGTTGCAGTTTTGATGGGTGGGGAGAATTTCCAGGTGCAGAAATTTGTGTGCACTGAGAAAGGTGGTACCAAGGACCAAGAAAGGGGACTCTGATAGTATAATTAGCATAAGAGTTCTTCCTCTCTTTTGAAAAATAGTGTAAGATTTACTTTCCCGTTTTCATCTTGTGATACTGTCACCCTCCTACTTATTTGCTTTTAACTATGTTTTTAAATTCTGCCAACACATTGAGCTCCTTCTTTTATTCTGATTTTGACCTTTGCTGTACTTTGCACTGGCAATGATCCTCCTCTCCTTCCCCCACCCAACATCAGGGTCCCCTTCCTCAGGGAAACCTATCCCCATCTGCTAAACTAGTCAAAATGACTCTCTCATAACCTCTCAGAACATGTTTACCTGTCTGTCATAGAACCCTAATGGAGTTCTGGGTGAAACAGACCAGCAGGGAGCACACAAGTCAAAACAAAAACCAACAAACAAGAGAATAAAGGGAAAGGGAGCTTCTTGGTAGTTCAAGACATTGGGACTGTCCAGAGCCTTAGGCAAAGCTGAAAATTCTGGACTTGGTGAAAAGAGATCCTCAGAAAGTAACATATGGCCTAAGAGGAGCTGAGTAAAGGAGGGGAAAAGAAACACATGAGCTGTGTGTGTGTGTGCGTGTGTGTGTTTTAAAGGCACCCTTACTAAGTACCCAATCCTTAGATATCTCTCACGGGCCAACATGTTCATCTTCTGAGACAATCACAGAGATGGATGCTGGAGTTAGAAAACCAAATGGAAATGGAACAATTCTCGGATGATCTGTAACCGGAAAAGAGAAGAGCACACCTCCAGAGGTGTTTATACAGTCCCTGTCTGTTTCACGTATCTTAGAGTTTAGCTTGGCTGCATCCTTGCTTCTTCTGTGATTTATAGGACAACCAGGGTTTTCTGGATAATTTTCCTTCCCATTAATTTTTGCCTGAGTGCTTAGTGGCTAATCAAGAGAAAAATACTAAAATCTAATTTTTGAGCAAGAAATAAGACTCAGAAAGTGGCAATTTGTGTGTTATCTGATGTTAGGTTCTACACTTACATTACTTATTCTTCGCTAGTAACTTTTTTTGCAAACCAGAATCACTGACCATCAATTTTATGAGCCACGCTGCTCAGAAGTCTCTGGAGCATGCCACCATTAAAAAAAATTCTCTGATCTGTCTTCTTGAGTTTAGTTTTAGGTTGTGATTGGGACTTCTAATTAATCTCTGCAAATGTGGAGATGTGGAAAGGAACTCAGCAGAAAAGCAATTAAAGGGCTCTCTATGATTGTTTTTCCCATTAACCAAGTCTATTGAAATCACTAAGCCAGCTGTGGCAAGTCTATTTAATAACTTTCTTTTCATTTCCTGATTTCTTACTCAGTTTCTCCTGCTCTCCTCATTCCTGGGCAGCCTGCATTCATTGTTTGCCATTTCCGTCCATATGCTACTTTAAAATAATCACATGTGGATTTATGTTGAAGTCTGCCCTTAGAGTCGATTTTTCTGGCCAGCGGCTATCAATGATGGAAACCAATGTAACAAAAGACTGGGATAAATGATGAAGGGAGATAAACAAGAAATATGTCCTCCCCTCCCCAGCATAAGGTTCAAATTATAAATTTTATTTTTAATTAAAAATAAATCTTTCCCCAAAAAGGCCCCTTGCATGGTGAAGCACAAGAGGGCAGTATTACGTTAAATTATGTTAAATTAAAGTTTATGAAGATCTGATTAGTAGTGAAAACCTGGAGGGATTAGATTAATCATAATGTTGAAAATGAGATTGCTGTGTCAGCGGCAGTGAGAATGTGAATAATGTAGGAAGGGTGACTGGAACCCATCTCTCAGTGTTCAGATCCACTGACCACGCTTCGTATTTGCCAGTAGACTAATCTGAGAAGAGGTAGGGAATTAGTCCTCAGCAACTGAGCCATATCAGGGGTTCTGCAGGCTATGACGGCTCTCAAATCCATTTTTAATGACCTTTAGTTTTTAAAAGTCATGCTTATCTTTATAATTTCATACTTCTCTGGAGAGCTCTCAAGAGATGGTGCAAAGCCAAGGAAAAGCTGGGGGTGAGGGATGGGGACATGGATATTTGAGATGAGAAGAAACTTCATTATTGCAAAGGTTTGCATTGCAGTGTTCCAGGATCAGTGGACTTCGGGGCTTCACTTAAGCATCCGGGCAGCTAAATGACTCAAACTCCAGAGCCCAGAGGCATTACTGTTTCAACTTCTGTAAAGTGCTAGCCAAGGAGTATGATTGGCCTTGAACCAAGCAGACTTCATTGTCTCTTCTTTGTCCCTATCCGCCTGCCTCTCCTTCTAGCATCTTCCCCATTCCCTTTGATCTCATGACTTTGTCTTCCCTCGGCAGCATACTTCCACCTACCGCCTGATGATTCCTCAACAAGCCACTTCCGTCTTTGGCTTTATTTCCACATCTGTAGAAAGTGGTCAAAAATGAAACTATAAAGTTTATATATGAAACAAAATGAGGAAAGTCCCTCCTAGCATAATGACTAGCATATTTGCTTTTTAATAAATGGAATATAATTTTACTATCGCTATGATTCTGTCAATCTATGATATAAATAATATTTAAAATGAGTTCCATTTCTCTTATAATTTTAAGAAATTTTCAGCATCAAAATACCCTTAAACTTTTTTTTTTTAATTTTAGAGAGTTTACAAAATTAGATTGAATTTATTATTCAAGCTGGGACACCTTGAAAGGTAATGCTATTACTAATTACATTGGGTAGTAGGCATAAAGCAGGGCTATCCCAACCAAATCAAGATGTATGCTCACACTAATATAATGTACAGGTTTTGCTGAAACAATAAATTCAGACTGAAGTGCAGGGCGACTGTCAAGTGAAGCTTTACGTCACAAGCATGCAATGAGAAAAGTCTATTGCAGAAATTGCAGAAGAAGAAAATACAGCATTTGAAATTGTTTTCCCAATATTATTGGAATAGAAGCTCTATCCTTATGGTTTTTTGTATGAATATGCCCAATACACAAGCAAGAAAACCATGACTATCTCAAGTCCCCAGTCCCAATGCCTTAGAGTCTAGGGTTTACAGTGCCTCCCTGATCTCTCAGGCCAATTTTCACAGCCCTGAAAGCAGGATGGGGAGTTTTGCTTTAGTTTTCTAACTTGTAGAGTGGAGTTTGCAGATCTTGCTGGGGATGGAGATGGGCCTGGGGAGAGGTTGTCTTTCAAACGATCAACTATCCAGGTTAGGGCTACCAGAACTCCGGCTGCCTCAAGGAGCTGAGTAAAGGAGGGGAAAAGAAACACATGAACTGTGTGTGTGTGTGCGTGTGTGTGTTTTAAAGGCACCCTTACTAAGTACCCAATCCTTAGATATCTCTCACGGGCCAACATGTTCATCTTCTGAGACAATCACAGAGATGGATGCTGGAGTTAGAAAACCAAATGGAAATGGAACAATTCTCGGATGATCTGTAACCGGAAAAGAGAACAGCACACCTCCAGAGGTGTTTATACAGTCCCTGTCTGTTTCACGTATCTTAGAGTTTAGCTTGGCTGCATCCTTGCTTCTTCTGTGATTTATAGGACAACCAGGGTTTTCTGGATAATTTTCCTTCCCATTAATTTTTGCCTGAGTGCTTAGTGGCTAATCAAGAGAAAAATACTAAAACCTAATTTTTGAGCAAGAAATAAGACTCAGAAAGTGGCAATTTGTGTGTTATCTGATGTTAGGTTCTACACTTACATTACTTATTCTTCGCTAGTAACTTTTTTTGCAAACCAGAATCACTGACCATCAATTTTATGAGCCACGCTGCTCAGAAGTCTCTGGAGCATGCCACCATTAAAAAAAATTCTCTGATCTGTCTTCTTGAGTTTAGTTTTAGGTTGTGATTGGGACTTCTAATTAATCTCTGCAAATGTGGAGATGTGGAAAGGAACTCAGCAGAAAAGCAATTAAAGGGCTCTCTATGATTGTTTTTCCCATTAACCAAGTCTATTGAAATCACTAAGCCAGCTGTGGCAAGTCTATTTAATAACTTTCTTTTCATTTCCTGATTTCTTACTCAGTTTCTCCTGCTCTCCTCATTCCTGGGCAGCCTGCATTCATTGTTTGCCATTTCCGTCCATATGCTACTTTAAAATAATCACATGTGGATTTATGTTGAAGTCTGCCCTTAGAGTCGATTTTTCTGGCCAGCGGCTATCAATGATGGAAACCAATGTAACAAAAGACTGGGATAAATGATGAAGGGAGATAAACAAGAAATATGTCCTCCCCTCCCCAGCATAAGGTTCAAATTATAAATTTTATTTTTAATTAAAAATAAATCTTTCCCCAAAAAGGCCCCTTGCATGGTGAAGCACAAGAGGGCAGTATTACGTTAAATTATGTTAAATTAAAGTTTATGAAGATCTGATTAGTAGTGAAAACCTGGAGGGATTAGATTAATCATAATGTTGAAAATGAGATTGCTGTGTCAGCGGCAGTGAGAATGTGAATAATGTAGGAAGGGTGACTGGAACCCATCTCTCAGTGTTCAGATCCACTGACCACGCTTCGTATTTGCCAGTAGACTAATCTGAGAAGAGGTAGGGAATTAGTCCTCAGCAACTGAGCCATATCAGGGGTTCTGCAGGCTATGACGGCTCTCAAATCCATTTTTAATGACCTTTAGTTTTTAAAAGTCATGCTTATCTTTATAATTTCATACTTCTCTGGAGAGCTCTCAAGAGATGGTGCAAAGCCAAGGAAAAGCTGGGGGTGAGGGATGGGGACATGGATATTTGAGATGAGAAGAAACTTCATTATTGCAAAGGTTTGCATTGCAGTGTTCCAGGATCAGTGGACTTCGGGGCTTCACTTAAGCATCCGGGCAGCTAAATGACTCAAACTCCAGAGCCCAGAGGCATTACTGTTTCAACTTCTGTAAAGTGCTAGCCAAGGAGTATGATTGGCCTTGAACCAAGCAGACTTCATTGTCTCTTCTTTGTCCCTATCCGCCTGCCTCTCCTTCTAGCATCTTCCCCATTCCCTTTGATCTCATGACTTTGTCTTCCCTCGGCAGCATACTTCCACCTACCGCCTGATGATTCCTCAACAAGCCACTTCCGTCTTTGGCTTTATTTCCACATCTGTAGAAAGTGGTCAAAAATGAAACTATAAAGTTTATATATGAAACAAAATGAGGAAAGTCCCTCCTAGCATAATGACTAGCATATTTGCTTTTTAATAAATGGAATATAATTTTACTATCGCTATGATTCTGTCAATCTATGATATAAATAATATTTAAAATGAGTTCCATTTCTCTTATAATTTTAAGAAATTTTCAGCATCAAAATACCCTTAAACTTTTTTTTTTTAATTTTAGAGAGTTTACAAAATTAGATTGAATTTATTATTCAAGCTGGGACACCTTGAAAGGTAATGCTATTACTAATTACATTGGGTAGTAGGCATAAAGCAGGGCTATCCCAACCAAATCAAGATGTATGCTCACACTAATATAATGTACAGGTTTTGCTGAAACAATAAATTCAGACTGAAGTGCAGGGCGACTGTCAAGTGAAGCTTTACGACACAAGCATGCAATGAGAAAAGTCTATTGCAGAAATTGCAGAAGAAGAAAATACAGCATTTGAAATTGTTTTCCCAATATTATTGGAATAGAAGCTCTATCCTTATGGTTTTTTGTATGAATATGCCCAATACACAAGCAAGAAAACCATGACTATCTCAAGTCCCCAGTCCCAATGCCTTAGAGTCTAGGGTTTACAGTGCCTCCCTGATCTCTCAGGCCAATTTTCACAGCCCTGAAAGCAGGATGGGGAGTTTTGCTTTAGTTTTCTAACTTGTAGAGTGGAGTTTGCAGATCTTGCTGGGGATGGAGATGGGCCTGGGGAGAGGTTGTCTTTCAAACGATCAACTATCCAGGTTAGGGCTACCAGAACTCCGGCTGCCTCAGGTGCCCCTCCTCCATGGTACCACAGCCCTTTTCTGCATTACATTCTGATCACATTACATTCTGTGTATTGCCTATTGAGGGAAAGGAAATCTGTCTCATTCATCACTGTCAGCAACCTATGAGGACAATGCCTGGCACCTAGTTCAATGTCCTTGAGTTAAAGAAGAAAGAAAATACTGACTTGAGACCTCGAAAAGTTAGAAAGGAAGAGGCTAGTCAACACAAAGACACACAAGATATCAAAGGAAGACTTAAAAATTATAATTATAGCAATTATACATTTATTGAGCTCTTACTATGTGCCAGAACTTGCTAAGCATTTTATATTTTGATTTCTTTTAATCTTCGCAAGTCTTATTCTCAATTTCTAGATGAGGAAACTGAGGCTCAGAGATTTTAGGTAACTTACCCGAGACCATATGGCTGCTTAGTTAATTTAGAAAAATATGAAGGTTTCAGACAGAGCTGGTGAAGTAATTGCTGAGAGATAACACAGAAGGCGAAGCCTCAAGGGTGGGTGAAAGCAACTCCTATGCTGCAGCAAACATGGAACCATCATTAACCAAAAATTCTACCATACTTTCCAGCTAAAAACTGCAGACCTATCTATCAGGCTATTCTTTCTCTGTTTTCAAAGAATTTTTTTTCCACATTGAATTTAGACTTCGAGTGACTGCTTCACTTTTAAATGATTTCTTTTTGGAGAGGTCACTTGAGTTCCTTTTAAAAATCCAATACTGACCTTGCCACAATAGGTAATGCTTGTGGAGCTGGTGTAAAGGGTTTTGAGTAGTTAAGAAAGATTTCCTCTTAGTGAAGAGCAGTCATTTATTTCTCCAGCTGATATTGCTGATGAATTCACTCTAATTCCACTTGCCTGTTATAAATTCTTGGAAACTTCCCAAAGGCCAGGTACGTTTACCCCTTTTATTTTCTCACAGTTAGAATTAATGAGCAATGATCTGCTTTATAATGTTCTGGCTGCTTATGTTCCCCTTCTGAGTCATGGACTTTCATTTAATAGGACAGGTTCTAGCGTTCTGCATAGGTTCTTGCCTACTGCTCTGACACCATTTTGGAACACATTCTTGGATGATAGGAAAGTAAGAAATACAGCAATTGGAATAGTTTTCTCAATATTACTTAACAACACAGGTTTGTTAAAAGAGTGAGCACATTGTATTTGATATTGGGCCATAATTTAACTGGTCATTTGAAACAAAAAACAAAATTAATACTTTCAGCCTGCTCTGAGTGTGTACTTGAAAGCTCCTATCTAAGAATGGTCTTTGAAATTAAACTTATATGGTTAAATTCTCCAATTTTTAAGAAGACAGAGAAATATTTTTCCTGCACAGCATCGATTTTGTATCAATCAGGATGATCTAAATATTGCTGCTATAACAAACAGCACTCAAATCTTAGAAATGTATAATAAGAAAAGTTTTTTTCTTGCTAAATGCATGCCCAATGTGGTTTGACTGAGGGTTGTTCTCATACAGTCTCTCATAGACCCAAATTGAGAGAGGTTTCATATGAATGTATTCTTTGTTGATTGCTGCGGGAGTAGGAAGGGGACACGGAGAGTCACAAATAGGCCTAAAAAGCTTCTTTCAGAAGTGACACTAGCTTACATCTCACGGGCCAAAGCAAGTCATCTGTTTACATCTAAATTCAAAGAAAGAGGGAAGAGTAAACTCATCATGTACCTTGAAGATGGAGAGCTGAGACTACTTGATGAATAGCACTAATGACCTCTATACTCTCTTTTTTCCAAATTTTTATCATAAAAATTACAGACATATAGAACTGATGAAAAATCATACACTGAAATGAACATACACCAGGGTTTTGTCTGTAGGAATGAGAGAGGAAGGGGCCCCTATTTTCACATGTTGGGTAGTAGCTGCATGGTGGGTGGCAGCTGGGTTGTGTCATAACTGATTGTGTACCTACGACTTTGTGTTTCTTATTGAAGAGGATAAAGAGATAATTAAAAAAAAAGACATAAATTATAGAGAAAAATGTGCTAACTCTGTTTTGGATTAGTGGAAATGAAATAGGTGGAAAACATTTGGTTGTTTGATCATAAGAAGAGTTATTTAAAAAGTTCCAGGTTTGTATGTTCTCCAGAATGTTTCTTCTAATAATAATGCCATGGGAGTCATGTGAGGTAGGAAAAAGATGTAAGTTGAACTTAGATGAACTGGCTTTAGTCTTGACTCCACCAGGTTTTGTTACGTGAATATGGGAGATCTCTCCTAGAGTTGTCAGCTTCAGTTGCCTCATCTGCAAATCAAGGCAGTGTTCTGCCTTCTTTCCAGGATTTTGATGTGGGGGATGGGGATCAAGCGACATAATGAAATATAAATTGTTGTAAGAGTTATTCGCTCTGTAGGACAGCGCAATGAGTATTGGACACAGGATTCAGGGGGAGTATGTGGTCGTCAAGACAGCTTAGGACATCATATCACAGCATGGAGCTTTTCTAACTATGATGTGTACCAAAGCCTGAAATTTACAGCCCTGTCTTTAGGGGATGACTTGTTTGCTGTGAGGGTATTTCAATATTATGTTTTTCATTTTGATGAAAATTTAACAAAAAATGATATAGGCATGTTTTGAACCATCTGGTTCTCCTTATAACCAAATATTGCCATGCAATGCCAGTGCCCACATTTGCATTGGTGTTTATGACTGTGTTGGAACCAAGAAGAACGACTTTAATTGTCACAGAGTAAAGAGTGGAGGCAGAGCTTACACAATAATTATGAGTTCTTGCCAAAAGAAGACCACAAAATATCATGGGGTACATTATGAACAATTCAAGGAAATTTGCAAGTAGTGACTTAGGGTCAGCAAAAATCATCATCTCTTATTATTATTTATAGTAGTGTAAATTTTTAGTTTTGTTTGGATTGAATTTTTAATTTTTATTGTCATATAAAATTTATAAGTAAAAGAAATGTTTTCCTCATTTTATGTTGATATTTTATTAATACTATAAAAAATAAATATCACTATTAAAGTTATTTAAAGTTTGAGGATTGGTACGATTTTATTTTTTCATTTAAAAAGAATCATATATTTGGATGAGACGCAGTGACATTGAATGTAAAATCTTGCACTTGAAGTAAGCACATGAAAAGATGCTCAAGATCATTAGTCACTAAAGAAATGCAAATTAAAACCACAACGAGATAGCACTACATATTCATCAAAATTGTTAAAATTAACAAGACTAAATCATACCAAGTGTTGGTGAAAATTCACAGCAACTGAATTCTCATATACTGCTGGTGAGAATGTAAAATGGTGCAGCCACTTTGGAAAGCAATCTAGCAGTTCTTCAAAAAGTTAAATACAGATAGCATACGACTCGATCATTCTGCTCCTATGTATTTACCGAAGAGAAATTAAAGAATGTATTCACACAAGTATATTACGTGAATGCTCATAGTACTGTTATTTGTAATAGTCTCAAACTGGAAACAATTCAAATGTTTATCAGCAGATGAATGGATAAATAAATGGTGGTATATCCATACAATGAAATATTACTCAGCAATAAAAAGGAGTGAACATTAACCACATAGATGAATTTCAAAATCAATATACTGAGTAAAAGAAAGTCAAAAAAGGCACACAATCTGTGATTCTTTTATGTAAAACTCTAGAAAATGCAAATCAAGGTATAGTGACAGAAAGATAATGATTGCCGGTGGGGGGGGGGGGGGGGGGGGGGGGGGGGGGAGAGAGGAATGACAGAGTCATAAGAAAGCTAATTCAGACTCAAAATTCCAAGTCGACTGGACACAGCTTCTCTGACTGGAATGTGGACAGAGATCTGCTCACAACAAGTTCAGGCTCCCTTCTCGCTGTGGCCCAGATGACCAGATTCCCTACTGTCCCCATGGGGCACTCAACGAGTACTTCAAATCCTTGGTTTAATATCATTTTCCCAGGAGACACCTATGGTTTTCCCAGGGCCCAGGAGCTGGACTGGTGGTTGCCTCGAGCCAGAAGTCAGGCTTGGAAAGAAATGTGTGATCACAGGACAGACGGCCTCCTTGCAGGACCCAGCAACCACTAGCTTCGCTCGCCAGGGAGAGGGTGCATGGGCATTCACACAGGAGGCAGTTATGGTCATTAAAAGGGCACAAGGAGATATATAGAGTCATTTTCTTGATTGTGGTGATGCTTTCACAGATGTAGACATACTTTGAAATTCATCAAATCATATCTTTTAAATATGCACAGTTTATTGTATGTAACTTATACCTCAATAAAACTGTTAATAAAAAACGCCCTTTGCCAAACCTTGCCACCAGATAGACTTGGTTTTGGATCCCAGCTTCGCCTCTCACTGATATCTTTAACTTGGGCAATCACTTCATTTTCTGAGTGTCAAATGTGAAATGAGTATAATGAAACCTACTCTAGAAGGTTGTCTTAGGGTCAAGTGAAATATATGTGCCTTCTAGCAAAGTACTTGATACATAGTAAATACCCAATATGTAGCGGTTGTTCTAGAGTGGGGATTTTACCTGACAAAAAGCAATCTGGGCTGCATGCGTGAACATCTATTCTCTTGTTTCTGGGGATCACAGTACATTCTGCTCACTTATGATATGTGAATACTTCAAGAAAAATGTGCTGCCATTTTCTAAAAATCTTTTATGTATAGCTACTAGCAACAAAAGCACCCATTGTCCCAGCTGCACCCCGAATTAGTGAAATCAAAATCTCTGGGGATGAGAACTAGGCATCAGTATTTTAACAGCTCTAAGGAGACTCAAATGTATGAGACATTTGAGAGCTAGGGCTCTGTTGCTGTGCTACTCAAAGTGTGATCCTTAGATCAGCAGCATCACATCACATGGGAGTTTCTTAGAAATACAGCATCTCAGGCTCAACTCTAGATCTGTTAAATCAGAAGCTGCATTTTATTTATTAAGAAACCCAGATGATTTGTGTGCACATTAAAGACTGAGAAGCACCAGGAGGGATGAATATGGAAAATCCTTCCTTCTTTCAAATATTTTGCCAAATTTTTGAGTATGATGTGATAATGTCATATCCCATTTTAAATCTTGTTGGGAGGAATCAAGGATACCAAAAGATTATATCTCAGAGAAGGAGAGAGGGAAGGAAGGAGAGAGAAAAAGAGAAAAGAGAGGCAGGTCAGAGAAAAGTTTGCTAGAGGGGATGCTTACTTCTCAGAACAGAAAGCCCTCGATTAGCCCTTTATAAAATGATAATTTGAGATGACTGAGGACAAATTGACCTCAACAGGAACTCTGTATTTATATTCTTATCAAAAAGCTCCATTTACGTGGTTCATTTTCTAAGTTTCCAAATCTTGCAATTAACACAATAATTTTTTCTATCAGAAACCTGATTTGATGGGCCAATTTTTCAGTTCCATTATAATCAATCAAACTAATTTGTTTATATGTCAATCTTTGTGCAAGAGCTTTTGCTACGTTGCCTTATTTAATTTAACTCTTACATTAAGTCTATGCAATAGTTACCATTAGTAAATCCATTTTTACAAATAAAGGCAGTATGGCTTAGGAAGCATAGTGATTTGTCAAAGGTTCCATCCAAATAGAAATTGGCAACACAGAGATTTGAACCCATGTCTTTGTAGATCAAAGCTTATGT
>NW_011888822.1:5530183-5537833 GCF_000151845.1 Pteropus vampyrus | reverse complement strand
AAAGTGAAAATTAAAAAGAAAATCAATTCTTTTTACTAGGGAAAAAAAAAAGGACATAGAGGAACATCGCAGGGATTGATGTTGGAAGATCTCACCCCTGCCTATCAAGACAACATGATTGCTGATGGATGAGTTCCCCTCTAGCTGAGAAAAAGATGAGCATTTGGGAGATCCTAAATCAGTTTCATTATAAGGACATTGATCACGTGTGCTGCATTCAAATTACTTATGAGAAAGAAGAGAGAAAAAAATGTGCCTGCTGACTTAGACTATTTTAAGGACTTTAAATAGTCTCCAAACGGCTCTCCGGGGAATTCCACAGCTTATTTGCAGCAATAACTTCAGTTTTGTGGCCCAAAATGGACCTCTAGCCTCAAAACCCAGCAGCCTTGTGCTTCTTTAAGGCTCTCGTCTAGCCAGCAACAAAGGGAAGTAATCTAACCCTATAGCAAAATCGAATTTCTGAAGTCAGCTTCTTGTTTATAGCAGTTGGCCAGCGTAAATATTTATCACATGACCTTCGTAAAATACTTATATGGAAAATCCGAAACTAAAAATATGTTAGAGATGGAAACCTAAATTTTTTGTTAAATGGGAAGACTTGTCCGGGCACTTCCCCAAGGAGGATAACCAAATGGACCATTAATATTTGAAAGTTTTTGAAAGGTGTCCAACATCACTAATTACCATAGAAATGCAAATTAAAACAATGAGATACCACTATAAACCCACCAAAATGGCTAAAATTTACTGTATGTCAGAGGCTGAATGTATGTATACATTTGTAATGATCCAACAATTCAGCACTAATGTGTTGAATATCCCAAAGGAATGTGTTCATATATTCATTGAAAGGCCGATATAAAAATGTTCGTAGAAGCATTGCTGTTTAATAACCTCAACACTGGAATCGATCCAAATTTTTTTAGCAGTCGAATGAATAAATAGTGTTACATTTACACAGAAATACAAAAGAACAAACTACTGTGTACGCATCAACATGGATGAATCTCAGAGATGTAATGCTGGGCAAACAAGCAGACATAGAGTAAATACTATGTGATTTCATTATATATATTCAAAACAGGCTAAACTGATCAGAGATATTAGAGATCAAGATAATGGGTGAGAGGGGGCAGGAGAGAGATTTCTAAAATGTTGGTCAAATTCTATTTCTTATCCGATTACATGAATGTGAACAATTTGTAAAAATTCATTGAGCCACACATATATATTAGGCACTTTTCTGTATCTATGTTATTCATCAATGAAATCATTTACTAAAAAAGAAATAAAAGGTCACAAAGGGAGATGCCTGATAAATAAGTAGGCTATCTCATTTCATTGGTGAAGAAAAAGAATGTGATTGATTCATGGACAATAGTTTTTATAATTATATCTTATTTTCTCCCTAAGTGTGGGTAAACACATTTTGTTAAATTGGGTAAACACATTTTGTTAAATTGAATTTTGTTCTTTAAGGAGACTTTGTGATGAATCATTTTGAGAGGGTCCTAGTGCTCTAATTCATCTTGTCTATGAATTAAGACTTTCATTCATTAAGCTTGCTCCCAGAGATGAGCACCTAAACTGCTTTAAATATGGGTTATTTGCTGTTGTTCTTTATTTATGTATTCATGCACTCATTCACTCATTCATTTAAAGGTAAGCTGTATTCTCAAATAGCATCTATATTCACCACTATATTAGTTCCCTAGGGCTGCCATAACAAATTACTATGAACTGGAAAGCTTAAAACAATAGAAATATATTCTATCATACTTCTGGAGGTCAGAAGTCTAAAATGAAGGTTTTCAGTGATACTACACTCACTATGATGAGGGCTCTAAGGAGAATCCTTGATTCTTCCAGCTTTGGTGGCTCCATGCATTTCCTGGCTGTGACAACAATCTGTCTTTGTGTCTTTACATGGCCTTGCCCTCTGTGATGTTCTGTGTCCTCTCCTCTTAGAAGGAAGAGGGACCACTCTATATTTAATCTTGAGATCCTTAACTAATTATATCTGCAAAGACCCTATTTCCAGATAGATCACGTTCTGAGGTTCTGGGTGGACATGAATTTTGGAGAGAAGACCACTCATTGTTCAACCAAGTATAATGGGCTAAACCCACCAACACCACTGCACTGCATGCTCTTGACCACGTGGACTGGGAACTCCCGGGAGTCACATTTGTTAGAACTGATTTTTCCTTCCAGTCATTCGACAAACATTTTTGAGCCTCTACTGTAATGCTTGACATTACCCCAGAAACAGAAGATAAAGAACTTAACAACTAATGTTAGGATATAACTAAGTGCCAGGATTTTTATCATTTAATCCTCTCCACAAACCTGTCATTTAATAGATGTTGCAATGGTGAAACAGATTGTGTAAGTAACTTTCTCGAAGTCACACAATTAGAGTGATTGAGTTCAGGTCTCTCTGCTCCAAAAAGCTGATGCCTGTTTCTAAAACTGTACCATATGGCAATGAACATTAATTGCATGCTCACTATGGATCAGGCCCTGAATTAGACTACCAGACACAGAGATGAATGAAACATAGGCCCTGCCTCTCAGAAGCTCATGACCTATATATTTACTTAAACTAAGAGTATTAGTGGCAAGACATTCATTCAACAAATATGCAATAAAAGTCATATACATACTGGGCATGGTTTTAAGTGCTGGTGTGTTATTGATGAACATGACACATACGATTCTTGCTATTTTGGAGCTTACAGTCTTTTGGGGGAAACAGAATGATAATAAGTAAGCAAAGAGGCATTAAAATATATCCACATTGTGATAAATATTATGAAGAAAATGAATTTGGAAATCAATAAAGGTTCAGGATCTCCATTTTGGACAAAGAGTGATTTAGCAATGATCTTTGAGACAAAAACCAAATGTAGGCCCTTGAGGTAGAGAGTCTAGTGTTTAGGTTATAAAGCACTATATAAACTCTGACAAAGCTATTATGACGTGGGTAACTCCAGGCAAGTCACCAAAAAGCTTATCTGTAAAATAAGGATAATAGTAATCCCTACTATGGAGGGTTGTTTTACGAATAGACTTAGCTTTGCACACTACCTGGCACATGGTGAAGGGGCTCAACAAAGATTAGGACTCATTACTTGGGCAATATAGTTAGAGAAGGGGATGGGGTAGTAAGGAGTTGCTAAACCTTTTCTGCTTCCTCCTACCCATGAATACCACTATGTTTTTGGCCCACCTCCACTAGAGGCTGGACCTCATAGTAAGCTCACATTCAGTTTAGGGAGACTGTAGCTGACCATGAGGGAAGATGAATGCAGTGTGTTCTCCCTCTTAGAATTCTGCTTTTATTCCACCTGACAGTCAATAGCTTTTGAACCAAGCCTTCTTCTCATCCTCTGTTCACCGAGGCTGTTTCCTCTCACATCAAAGCTGCTCATAGCCCAGTGGAGCCTCCCCTGCCTGTAGACTAGGACTGTGTTGCATCCACAGGTGTTGATGGTAGCATCGCATTATACATCCAGGGGAAATTTTAATATTGATAGCAGCGACTGGTCACTGGATGCAGCACACAATTACAGAGCTGATTTTTCTCTCTCCCCCTACAGTGATATGATAGAGTTTATTCCTGGAGAGCTCTGTGGGCAAGATTTAAGTATGTTTTTCCCTGCTGTGAGTCTGGAACAAAGTCTTCACAGATTGCCAAGCAGGTTCAGTGAATCGTTTTTGCTTACTGGTGCTCCTCGCTTCTCTGCATGGAGGATACAACCTGATTTAGTAAATGTCACTCTTACCTTCTATTCATCACAAGCCTTAGACACACTGCCAGGCAGTGATACTCAATTGCAGATGTTCCTATCAGCCCATTACAGTAGCAAAGAGCCTTTTCCCAATGTAAGCTTTCCAATGGGAGATTGTCTTTCTGCAAGAGATGGAATCATAACATCCAGGGTCACTCTGTGACCTAATAAGCCAGTGATTCCTGGGGCCAATACAGAAGCATCAGCTCTGAAAAAAATCTGTGTCAAAGCTGTTGATTGCTTCTATCAAGATGTAGAATTTTCTTTCTTTTTTTGCGTGTGTGGAAGAGGTGGGCTATCTGGATTGTTTGGATAAAATATTTACAGAGGTTAAAAATACTGGTTTAGGAATGATGTGTCTTACTTTTTCTGTAGCTTTGGGCAAGTTGTTTAACCTCTCTGATCTCCAATTTGTTCATCTGTAGAATACTACTTAATTTTGTGGGATTGGGGTTGTTAACATGACTTAAGGCATGTAAAGTGTGATGCCTGGCACCTAGTAAATGATAAATAAAAATTAGTTGTTAATACTGTTGTTATTGCTGCTGTTTTCGTCTGATCATTTGATGTTGTTATTTTCAACCATGCTAGTGGTTAGCCCAACTCTATTTTTCTTATCCTGGAGAGGTTGGAGAGAAGATCTTTCAGAGGGGGACCAATTTGATCTATCTGGGCCAAATGTCAGGGGAAATTGTACCAGCCAGTTAGGACATTGTGGAGGTAACACATTCTGATGTTGAAAAAAGGAGCACTGGACTTCAGAGTCACAAAACTTGATGCTGAGTTCAAGCTTCTCCACTATCTGTTGGAATTTAAGCATGACGCTTAGCCCTTTTGAACTTTCCTTTTCCTTCACGCCTCTTCCAAATAGTTGCTCTGAGGATTATTAATAATGTATGATGCCTATTATTGCATATCTACTATTCATTGAGTGAGAATATAGCTCAGGCATTTGCTGAGTTCTTAACAAGTGTCAACTTATTTAATCATCTCAACAGTCCTGTAAGATAGCTAGAATTATCTCCATCTTCAGGTGACCCCAAAGCCTTATGTTTAACTACTCACAGTCTAGTCAAATGAGATTATGTCTCTAAAGATGAAAATCTTCTCAAAAATTTTTTTCAGTAAAAGATTTCTCAAGAATGTTTTGTGGTCTTGAGTCATTCACATGACAGTTAGTGACCTTTGAAGTCAGCCCCAAGCCACATTTCCATTCTCATGTCCTATCCATAGCTGGGATCTGTGCTCCTTATTGTAGTCATAATTTTATTGTCATTTCCCAAAATTTGCCATTCTCACGCAGGCCTCTGGGCCTTTGCATATCTGTTCCCTCTGACTCTGATGTCCTTCCCTTGTCTGCTTGTCTATTTGGAAATCTTCTACTCTTCCTTCAGGCTCTGAATAGGTGACCTCTGTGATTTGTGACTCTGACTTCTCAGGTAGAGCCTGTCACCTTGTCATTTTTGTTTTCAGGGCACCCTGAACAAGACTCTCACGCAGCACATATCACACTCTTCTAGGATTATCTATCAGAATATGTGATTATCTCTGTTCAAATATTAGTCAGTAAACTTTAAATTGACAGCACCAACCACAGTGCCTGGCACAAAGTACGTGCTTAATACTTGCTATGGAATGAAGGAATAGAATGTGCCTGGGCTGTTTCCCCTCTTCGCCTCATTGATTTTTCCCAATCTCACCTGTGATGAGGAGGAGGTCTTTGTACTCAGTAATGTGTTAGCAGTATAATGTGTGCTAGGACAGAAGTTCTATATTATTTAGAGAAAATTGGCTTGCCTTATAGTTACTCTCTAATGCAAAGAATTCAGGCAAATGATTCTGGTCTGAGCTGGGGACAGGGAACACTTGGCATTATACGTATCACAAACTCATACTTGGTCCCCAAATTCCACATTAAAAAATTTATCCTGAGAATGTAATCAATTCTGGTAAAAATATTCTATCTTTTTGATTTTTATTATTGTGTTTTACGTAATAGCAAACAATTTATGAAAAAAATCTAAATGTCTCACAATGGGAACTGGTCGAATAAATTTTTAGCAGAGCTGTATAACAGAATTCAAGTAATCCATTAAAAATCCATTGTACAGGTGATTAAGATGGCATAAAATGTAGAGGCTGTGTATGCCTTCTCTCGTGACCACACCAAAATTATAACAAAATTACAGAGCAACTAGCACATGGAGTTGCCTGAGGTCTGGCTGAACAGAAGCCCTATAACTAGGGACGAAAATAACAGGTCACCTCAAACTGGAGGAGGGGCAGAGACATGAAACAGCCTGGTCTCACAACTGTGTGTGGTGATGGAGAATCGGGAGGGCCATCTTGGCTGCAGAGCCAATTCCCCCACCTGAGGAGAGAGGTGTCCCAGCCCTACAATGGGCACCAGGAAGAGAAGTCCCCAGAACCTCTGGCTGTGAAACCTTACAAAGGTTGTGTCTGAGTGAGATGGAGGGCTGTAGAAGTTGCAGACCTTTCTCTTAAAGGGCCCATGCCCAGCCTTACTCGCTGATGGACTCACTCTGAGCTCCAGTACTAGGGCAGCTGCTCGAGGAGCACAAGGGACATACAGGGAGGTGCTGTGTTGTCACACTTCAGGGTGAGGGCTGGTGGGGTAGCTTTCTCTCAGACAGAATTGCTGGCAGTATCCATTGCTCCTTTGTTGAGCCCTCCCCAATCCCAGCCTGCAGATGCAGGTGCCCAGGTATCTGAGTCACCATCCGTCTGGATAACACAGATTACTCTGCCCAGGGAATTCCCTGAGACTTCACCTCTCCCAAGCTGCTTCCAGTGATTTATTCCATACAAATAGACTATCTTTGCTCATGCTGCAGACTTTCCTAAAATCTCTCAAAGGCTCAAAATCCAAAGAAGCAGCATGTAGCCTCAGTGTGCCCTGTACCTCTTGCTGAGCAGTCTCGAGCTCCACATTAGCGGCAGCTGGCCTCGGTTTCTGGCTTGGCCCCTCGAGGCAACTATAAGCCCGGCATGGGTGACGGCCATTGTAGATTACTTGGTGACTTTTATCAGGTGGCTCTGGAGGTGCACAGGCTGTGGCTGAACTTGGCCTGCAGCTGGACCCCTCCCACAACTGTGCCACTGGGCCCCACAGCACGCCTACTACATAAAGCCACTCTACTAAGAACAGGAGACTTAGGAGCCTTACCTGATAAACAGAAGCACATAGAGAGGCATCCAAAATGTGAAGATAAAGAAGCATGTCCCACATGAAAGTACAGAACAAAGCTCCAGAAAAAGAATTCACCAAAATGGAAACGAGCAATCTGTCGGATGCAGAGTTCAAAATACTGGTTATAAGGATGCTCAAGGAACTTAGGGGAAGAGTAGATGAACTCAGTGAGAACTTTAGCAAAGAGATAGAAAACATATAAATGGAGATGGAAAACATAGTAGGGAACCAGTAAGAAATGAAGAATATCTAAGAGGAAGAGTATATTAGAGGGAATTATCTGAATGGATAAAGCAGGGAATCAAATCAGCAAGATAGAAGATGGGTAAGCAGAGGACACCCAACCAGAACACCAACAAGAAAAAAGAATATAAAAAATGAAGATAGTTTAAGGAGCCTCTGGGACAACATCAAGCGTAACAAACTTGTATCATAAGGAGAGAGAGAGTAAGGAATTGAAAACCGATTTGAAGAAATAATGACATAAAACTTCCCTAATTTGGTGAAGAAATACACCCCCAGGAAGTTCAGAGAGTCCTAAACAATATGAACCCAAAGAGACCCGCGCCAAGACACATTATATTTAAAAAATGCCAAAAATTAAAGACAAAGAGAAAAATCTTAAAAGCAGCAAGAGAAAAG
>NW_011888822.1:5529278-5530133 GCF_000151845.1 Pteropus vampyrus | reverse complement strand
TGAACCCAAAGAGACCCGCGCCAAGACACATTATATTTAAAAAATGCCAAAAATTAAAGACAAAGAGAAAAATCTTAAAAGCAGCAAGAGAAAAGTGATTAGTTATTTACAAGGGAGCTCCCATAAGACTGTCAGCAGATTTCTCGACAGAAAATTTGTGGGTCAGAAGGAATTGGCACAAAATATTCAAAGTGATGAAAACTCAGGACCTACAACCAAGATTACTCTACCCAACAAAGCTATCATTTAGAATCGAAGGACAGTTAAAGAACTTCCCAGACAAGAAAAAGCTAAAGGAATTCTTCACCACCAAGCAAATATTACAGGAAATTTTGGAGAGATCTCTTTAAGAAGAAGAAGAAATATGTATCAAACATAAAAATAAAAAATGGTAATAACTACATATCTATCAACAAATACTTCAAATGAAGAAGAATTAAATGCTATAATGAAAAGATAGAGTGACTGAATGAACAAGAAAATAAGACTCTTACATATGCTACCTATGAGACACTCACTTTAGATTAAAAGACATACATAAACTAAAAGTAAAGGGATGGAAAAGATATTTCATGATAGACCTAGGGGGTAGTGTGCTGACTAGAGTAAGTCAGATAGAGAAAGACAAATGCCAAATGATTTCATGTATATGTGGAATCTAAAGAACAAAATAAATAGAAAAAAAAAAAGAAACAAACTCATAGATACAGAGAACATTTTGAAGGTTACTAGATGGGGGGGTTTGGATGGGTTGGTGAGACGGGGGAAGAGATTAAGAAGTACAAATAGTACAAATTGGTAGTTACAAAATAGTCACGGAGATATAAAGTATAACATAAGGAATGTAGCCAATAG
>NW_011888822.1:5528865-5529228 GCF_000151845.1 Pteropus vampyrus | reverse complement strand
CGGGGGAAGAGATTAAGAAGTACAAATAGTACAAATTGGTAGTTACAAAATAGTCACGGAGATATAAAGTATAACATAAGGAATGTAGCCAATAGTATTGTAATCACTATGTATGGTGTCAGAGGGGCACTAGGTT
Source organism: Pteropus vampyrus (assembly GCF_000151845.1). Lineage (NCBI taxonomy): Eukaryota > Metazoa > Chordata > Mammalia > Chiroptera > Pteropodidae > Pteropus > Pteropus vampyrus. The sequence continues at coordinate 5,529,092 of NW_011888822.1, read as the reverse complement.
TATTGGGACGTTCACTTTGTGAGTTATATAGCTGTCTAATTACTCTGTTGTACACCTGAAACTAATATAATATTATATGCCAACTACAACTGAAAAATAAAAAATATTATTAGAAAAAATTAACATTGTAGGTGAACATTTTGAAACAGAAAAAATATATTCACATGTAGAGTAAGAAAAGCAGATTACGAAATGTAGGTATAGCATAATGCCTTATTTATAAAAAT
>NW_011888822.1:5526807-5528815 GCF_000151845.1 Pteropus vampyrus | reverse complement strand
TGAACATTTTGAAACAGAAAAAATATATTCACATGTAGAGTAAGAAAAGCAGATTACGAAATGTAGGTATAGCATAATGCCTTATTTATAAAAATGTAGATATAATTTTATATTTATTTGTAATTTTTATCATATGTTATACAAATATAACTATGCCTGTGTGTGTGTGTGTGCATGTGTATGTGTGTGCATATGATACACTTAGGAAAAGATTTGGAAGGTTATACACCAAGATGTTAAGAGTGCTTCTCTCTGGTTGGTAGAATTGTAGCATTAACATTTCTTTTTTAGTAATAAAAATATTCTGAAGTTATGTTTAATGTTGAAATATATTTACTTCTATAACAATGTTTATTAGAGTTTATTTTCTAAATGCTAATGTTTCCATTACATTAAAACACAAATTTTCTTCCAAAATGAGATAGTGAAATGATGCTGGTTACAACTGATCAAAGTCTCCTCTCTATTATATGTGACAAACTATTCTGCAAGTGACATCCTTTGGACAATTCACAATTAGATTGCTGGGGTGAAAAATTATCTCAGTACAGGCGGAAGGACAGGTTGAATTATAATTGCTTCTTTAAATGGATTTCATGTTGAGAGTTCTAGCTGATTGATTTATGGCTAAAATCAAGCTTTCAAAAAACTGCCCCAAATATATTAGCAGACAAAAATGGTTAACCCATCCAAGCTCCAGAGATGGTATTCTAATGAGACATTTAGAATAAAGATCATGAGAAACTGCTCAATGGCAGGCAAGTTGCCATCTGCAAGGCTAATGTAATTATATAAAACAAATCTCTTATAGTTTTTCTCTTCATATTCTTCTGGTAATTAAGGTCCTCCTTCACAATCTAGCCCTTGCTTATGCAGTATCTTATATTCTTTCCTTTTAATTATTTGGACTAAATTCTATTCTCATTATGTCATGTTTTTCTTTCCTAACAAACCCAAACCCAGTAGGCATTCATGAGTAGAAAGTAGTAGATGAGGAATCTTGACCTATTTTTAATATTTCAAAGTGTCAGCCATACATATTCCCCATCCTCAAACCATTTAGGCCAACCAAAATGTCAATTTTCTTTGCTCTTGGTTCGAATATGAACAAGGTGGTAATCTTAGTTATTTTTTGTTTGCCAGATGTACCATTTGACCATTGAGGCCACTATGGAAATTTCTGGGATATGTGAAAGACCAGTTATCAGAGCCCTGTGATTCGATAGAAGAAGAAATGCAAACCATTGGCCAAGGATATAGATGAACACAACGTTAATGTTTAATATATATCAGTTGTCTTGGGGAGGGGGACTCTCTTTTATTGAGATAAGTTATTTGGCTTGTTTGACATCAAATCAAGCAGACCAAATAGCAGGTTATTGACTGAAATTTTCTATTCTATTTGTTTGTTTTGAGACAATAGTTTTCCATAAGTCACACCAGAATCACCTGAGGAACATTTTACACTATAGATTCTCTGGCTTCCCTCTTCTCTGCTCCATGATTCTGATTTAGTAGGTCTAGGGTAAGGCCCAGGAATCTGAAATTTTAATAAGCCTCCACATAATGATTATGCACAGTTAAATTTAGGAACTGCTAATGTAGACCAATATTCAATAACTTCAGAAAAGTAATAATAGATTTAAATCTTTTTAAGTGTATATATGAAACACATAGATACCTACAAGTGATCTATCTTGGATGATTGCTAGAATGTTCTAGATCTTGCTGGCTCTTCTTTCTCTTTGATCTATCCCCAAGGACAGCTTCTATGGAATGTTCCCTGAATAAAATATGAAGATTGTGTTACCTGCCATGAAGTTAAAGGAAAATTCTCTGCAGATAATATGAATCTTTTCCCCCTGGATTCAAGGATGTAGAGGCTCTAAAGGCAATTAAGGGGGAAAAAAGTTAACCAGGTGGCTTTAGTGTAAATTCTTAATTCTGTAAGAAAAATAAAAGGTAGAGTTTGCTTCCAGATCATATTCCAATAGACACACATAACCTA
>NW_011888822.1:5523167-5525592 GCF_000151845.1 Pteropus vampyrus | reverse complement strand
TTCTTTATTTTCTAAACTTACTATGCAAAGCACACAATAGCTTTCTGATTGGAAAATAAAACGAATTGTTTTTTAAAGAAGATTTGCATATACATTGGATACTAACCTAACATTTATTTGTCCATACCCATACAAATGTTTGAATCCTGGATTAAGAATGCAGATCAATGTTTTATGAAGGACATGAAGTTGTTTGGTCAAATGAGAAGAGAGCTGGGGGCTGGGGTTGCAAGGTGGCAAGTGCCTGGCAGACTTGGGGTAATATACTCTCCACTATGTGAAATTCGTGGCAGGCATTACCATGGACTTCAGCCCTTTTCCCACTGAGCTCTCATCATCTCATCATTCCAAACATCTCATCATTTATCATCAGTTGATTGGAGAGGGCACACAGGGAGCAATCTACTGGTCTTTGCTGGCTTAAGAGTTCTTATCCCCAGGGCACTGTATATAATTGGGAGACATGGCATACATGAGAAAATTAAAGTATAAAGATTAATTTTCTGGTTCAAAATAAACAAAGAAAGAAATGTTACTAGGCAGTTCATGATTAATTACGAAATGAATTGGAGGAAGAATACATCAATATTTTTCAATATGTACCAGCTTTGTCTATGTGATGTCAAAATATGTGGAAGAAAATGTGCCTGCCTCCCACTTTGTGGCTCAGAGTCCTTTTCACTCCCGGGTGATCAGATCTGACATACATTTAGTCAAATAGTGAACCCCAGCATATTATTTTCTCTCTCTGGGTTTTCATTTTCTTTTACTTCACAGTGAGTAAATGTAATAACATGTAAATATTCTGAAACTTTAGGAGGTTACTTAAGTATAGTAAAAGCCTATTTAAAGTTTTATTTTCATAGACTCAATTTATTCCACATATCAAATGATGGCTTCTCTATGCTTTGGGTGTAATAAGGCATCTTTTCCACTCTACTTGAGGAGGCTTCTGAAAGAGATAGGTCGTGAGATGATAATTAAACTTAACTCCCCTTTAGGGTTTTTGTGTTGGTTTTTATTTATATACTGATAGTCATAGAACAGATTATCTTGTAGTGGTGGCCGCAAGATAGTTAAAATTATGCTGCTGTGAAACATGACAAAATACTGTGCTTTCACAAATTAAAGTGAAGTAGATATAGCTTCTTATTGAGAAGAAACAAAACTTTCATTCATTCATTAAATAACTATCTTGCGGCCACCACTACAAGATAATCTGTTCTATGACTATAAGTATGTAAATAAAAACCAACACAAACACCCTAAAGGGGAGTTAAGTTTAATTATCATCTCACAACCTATCTCTTTCAGAAGCCTCCTCAAGTAGAGTGGAAAAGATGCCTTATGAATGAATGAAAGTTTTGTTTCTTCTCAATAAGAAGCTATATCTACTTCACTTTAATTTGTGAAAGCACAGTATTTTGTCATGTTTCACAGCAGCATAATTTTAAGACTGCTTGCCAAGTAGAGGGAGTGATGAATATACCATATTATGCCAGGAAGCAGAATAGCATTTTCCAGGGCTGTGCTGGGAGTTAAAAGACCTAGGAGTTCATCCTTCTTTGGTCATTTACTAGTTATATGTCCTTGGGTATTGTGAACCTGTTTTTCTTCCCTGCCAAATTCTCACTTTTCCCTTACTAGAGTAACTACCCCAATTTTCATTTGAGTAACTACTCTTTCTCCATTTAGTGCATGTCCCTGATTGAAGGAAGGAATATGAATAGGCCTGGCCAATGAGAACAATAGTGTGAATGACAGATGGGCATGTGACCTGAACTGGACCAATGAGAATGAATCCTGAGACTTTGCTAGAATTTTTAGGAAAGGGGAATTTTCTTTTATATGGGAGGCTGCTAAACTTGTTCATGACCATCTTCTTACTGTTAGGAGTGCCTGCTTTAGAATGAAGCCAAACCAGAAAGAAAAGCAATGTAAAAGAAGAGAAAAATATATTTCAGTCAAAGATAATTTGATCATAAATTTAACCATTACCAAAACTGGAAACACTACAGTCCGGGCCTCAGAGTTCCTGTAAATCAGTAAGTTAGCTGATTTGCTTAAACTTTGAATTACGTTTTTATCACTTGCAGCCAGAGTTCTGACCAGTTGGACAATTCCTCTTCAGGACTTTAGGCTTCTCTTTAAAGGGTTAGATATTTTAAAAATCTTTACTTTGCTTTCCGATTTATAAAGTGATATATGCTCATTATAAAATTATAACATTATAGGAAAGTATTATTAGGTTCGGTCTACTCCACCATTATTAGGTTGTGTCAGTTAACGATTGCTATATAACAAGTCACACCTAAATCCAGTGGCTTGAAATATAAATGTTTATTATTGCTCATGATTCTAAATGTTAATTGGATAGCTCTTCTGATCTGGTCCAAACTTAGAAGATCACACTTGAAGTTACTTA
>NW_011888822.1:5500200-5521896 GCF_000151845.1 Pteropus vampyrus | reverse complement strand
TAAATCCAGTGGCTTGAAATATAAATGTTTATTATTGCTCATGATTCTAAATGTTAATTGGATAGCTCTTCTGATCTGGTCCAAACTTAGAAGATCACACTTGAAGTTACTTACGTGTCTGTGGTTGGCTGGTATATTGGCTGGAGGCTGACTGGTCTAGGATAGCCTCGTTTACAAATCTGGTGGGGCTGGCTGTCAGGGCAATGGGGTGTTAGAGTTATGTCTCTCATCATACAGCAGGCTAGTCTGGGGCTTGTTATGGTGGCTGATCAGGGCCTTACAAGAGCAAGTGGTAGCTTATTGAGGCCTAAGTTTATAAATGGCACGCCTTTACTCCTGTTGCTTCTATGGCCAACTTAAGTCACAAGGCCAGCCAAGATTCAAGAGAAGGAGAAACTGACTCTACATTTTCACAGGAGTTGTAAAATCACATTGCAAGAAGCGTATATACAGGAAGAGGGAATAATTGTTACTATTTTCGAAATCACTTCATAACTTTATTCCTTCAAAAATAATCAGTTAATACTTTGATGTACTACATTCTTTTAGATTTATCTAGAATATATATATTCTATTTATTTTTATTTTGGATAATAGTTATTTTCCAGAAAATTTATTTTCTATTTGTTATTTCTGTGGTTACTATGTTTATGAAAAATAATATTATGTGTATTAGTTTATAATTTATTGTTTTCAATGTGACAATATATCTTGGACAATTTCCCCTTTTAAGAGATTGAATATAGATCATTTTCTTAGCTCTAGTCTTCTGAGACTCTGGGTTTCTGTGACTCATTATGAACAAAATTTCTCTAATCCTAAAGCTTATTTCCCCAAAGTGACAGGAAAACTATTAGATTCCCAAGCAGATAAAAAGTAGAGCCTATAATCCTGACTGAGATTATGTGTCAGTTTTGAATGTTGAGTGATTGATTTCACCCTTGCTGGTTAGAAAATTGCTTATCATCATTATTATTAATTTTAACAATAATTTAAAGTCTGTTTCTGTTGAAATTTCAGCAATTGACTCTCATTAGCCCATGAAAGTATGTGCTGATTGTTCTGGATATACTGCTTGTCTTCTGGTTTGCACCAATTCAGTAAATATGCTAAATTGGAAGGCAGAACAACATACTATGAATAGGTAACCTGGATGTAGTAAGGTAAGTGCTCACCACATTGATTCCACACCATTAAGTTAAAGAAAGATGATAGACTGAGGATTACTGGGCTCTGGCTCTTTCTGGCTCTTGGGTTTTAAGAAATCATGAAGTCTTGAAAGCTGCTCATGTTTCTTCAAAGCATGTCCTCATAGTTCTTATGCAGCTTTAGCCTGAAGACAACTTATACTACTGTAACTGACTTTAGAAATTTGAGTAGATTCTTTTTCTGTTATGAATAAGAACTTCTGGGAAATTTTAGTTAATAGATGTTAACTAAAAAATGACAAGACAGTTATGTATCCTACAATAAGTGATTCATCACTGAAACAGTTGTTCCAAGCATTCTTTTGTTAACATAACCACGGTTTAACCATCAGTTACATTGACAGCATTGATCAGGCTAATGTGATATGCACTAAGAGCAAGTGGGCTTCTATGTCTGCTATAAGGCAGATTTTTTTCATCTATCCATTCAAAAGTATTTATCTTATCCGCTTTTTGCTGTGAGAATATAAAGATGAATAAAACAGTGTTTGTGCTCAAGATCTTACCTTTTAGTAAAGAAAGAATGATATCTACAATGTGATTTAAAGTGTCCCACGAACAGAAACTGATGTAATTGTTTAAAGGAAAATTGAGATGGCATATAAAGATACCTAAAATAATAAAATACATTGTAATAATAGCACATGCTTATGCAGTGTTATTACCAGTGAGGATTCTCCAGAAAAACAGAACCAATAGGAGAATATCTGTGTATTTATGTATCTATCTATATATTTATCATCTACTGGGAGAGAGAGAGAAAGAGTGGGGGTGGGAAGAGAAGGAGAAAGAGAGAGAAAGAGAGAGAGAGGGCTTTATTTTTAAGGAATTGGCTCACACAATTTTGGAGGCTAGCGAGTCCAAAATCTGTAAGGCAGGCTGGCAGGCAGAGACTCAAGGAAGAGCCAATGTCATAGCTTGAGACCAAAGGCAGTCTGGTGGCAGAATTCCTTCTTCCTTAGAGGACTTCAGTCTTTTTTTCTTAGGGCTGTCAATGGACTGAATGAGGCCCACCCACACCGTAAAGAATAATCTGCATTATTCAGAATCTACTAATTTAAATATTAGTTACATTTAAAAAATACCTTCAAAACAACATCTAGACTTGTGTTTGAGCAAAAATTAGGCCCCACAAAATTAGCCATCACAGTCCTGGTTAGTTGGCCAAGTTGACACATGAAATTAACCATCACAGTCATCCCTTGTCAACTTGGCATCTGCACATAACTCCTTAAACCATACTTAATCTTGAAAATAAAGATAATAACAAGATCATACTTCTGCCAAACATGATACAAAGAGCCATTCGTGACCAAAAATGCGCTGATACTTTCCCAAGAAAGGGTGCAAAGTCCTTGGGTGGTATTTACTCTTTGTGATATCCTATAACTTAAAAATTATGATGTAAAGTTAACAATACTTGATTACCATGATGTAAAGTTAATATATCTTATCTTATATCACAAGGGAATAAAAGTGGGAGGGAAAAAAATTTTTCTTAATATACACATACATTTATAACAAAATGAGGAAGTATGTTTGACAATTATGATTCCCATTTCTGTAACTAGTCACATGGTCATAGTTGGTATTTATACTCACCTTCCTCCATTCCATATTCTCTTTGTCCTCAGCAAGCACTTTAACTGGTTGTATATCTTTACCTGGTGGGGCAATCTAAACATTTATTCCTGAAGGGTCTGAACCATTAGTAGTTCTGCCTGAATTTCGTTGTTATAGTTTTTCATTGACTTTAATCACAAAACAAAAGAACACTAAAAGATACACTAAGATACACTAAGGGATCTCCTCTAATCCGGACCTACCCTTCTCTACCTCTATTGTGGAGCAGGAATCCAATTTCTCCTGAGTGATCAAGACCAATCATCGCTGCCAGCACAGTTACTCCCTTCTTTGCCTGTTGATTCTGAGGTGTGATGAGCTCAAAGTGACTGGGTGGCAGTCTTAACTTCCAGTTCAATGGAATCATTGTCAAATCTCCTGATGAAAGCATTTCTCCCTCTAGAACTAATACTGCTAGATCTTCAGAGGATAAGGTTGCAGGGACAGAAAGCATAAAATTTGCTAGTTGAGTACTAGGGGTATTAGCTAGTAGATCACCCCTTGATTCCTGGACTCATCAATCTTGGCTATGGGAGGAAAAGCACCATATATTGGTTGCTGATTCAGAGCATATTATAGCCTCTTGGAGAAACTTGACCCAGCCCTGCAAAGCACTGCCACCTAGCTGGCACTAACTGAGTCTTCAAAAGATCATTTTACCAGTCTATCAAGTCAATCAATTCAGGATGATGGGGGACATGGCAAGACCAATAAATTCCATTGCTGCACTTTATTTGCTGTGAACTGAGTTCCTTCATCAGGAACAATGTTGCATAGAATAGCATGTATGTGAACAAAACATTCTGTAAGTTCACAGATGTTAGTTTTGGCAGAAGCATTGAATGCAGGGAAGGCAAATTCATATCCAGAATAAGTGTCTATTCCAGTAAGAACATAATTCTGCCCCTTCCATGATAGAAGTGGTCCAATGTAATCAACTTACTATCAGGTAACTGGCAGATCACCCTGGGAAATGGTGTCATATTAGGGACTCATTGTTGGTCTCTGATGCTGGGAGAAGTTAAGGTCACACAACTGGTAAGGAAATGTGGCTTCAAAGTCTACGTCTCAACTGCTACATTCTATCTGATCTGTAATAATGACAAATGGCCCCAAAAGTGGGCACAAAATGAAGTAGTTTTCAGAGAAATCCTGCTGTTGAAGATGAAGTACTGAATGAGACTTTTTATATGACTTGAGTAGCTTTCTTTCCCTCCTTTACAGAGTTGCCTCAATCATAAAATCACAGGGGAGGGAAGAGAGGAGAGGAGGAAAAAATTAAAAAAATAAAATGTTAATAAATAATTAAATTAAAAAAATAAAAAATTAAAATAATAAAAATAAATAAAATCACAGTATCGACTTAAATCATGAGTCTTTAAATGTGTTAATAATTTTTGGTTATTCAAATGTTCTGGCTGTGAAAAGCCTCTGAGGGATAATTAAAGAGGCCAAACAGGTGAGTTTCTGGTTGTCTCTCTATCACCATCTTTACTTCAACCAGAGAAATTTAACTTCCATCTAGTTTCATTCTGGGAGGTTAAGGACCACTGGACCAGAACATCAGGTACTTCTTATCTTCAACATTATAAAGACATGAGATTGAGATTCAGCCAACATTTTCTGGAAGTTCCTCTACTTATAAGTTTTAAATCTAAAAATTGTTTTCAGTTATGTATTGCTTAGTGGCTTAACAAAACCACACATTATTTCTTACGTTTCTAAAGATTGGCTGAGTGGTTCTTTTGTTCCACATGGTGTTGACAGGGATACCTTATAAAGTTACATTTAACTGGTGGCTATGTAGGGCTCTAATGTTCCAGAAGTTTTGTCTCACATGCCTGAGGTCTCAGTGCTGGTTGATGGTTAGGGAAACTTGGATCTTCATCTTGCATCTTCTCATCCCACAGGACCTTCCCATGAGGCCTCTCTCATAGCAGGGTAGCCTGGACTTATGTAATATGGTGGATTCTTTAGGCATCATTTATGTTTTATTTGGTCAATGTGAATTACAATGACAATTCAGATACAAAAGGAAGAGAAATAAACTCCCACCTCTTGATGGGAGGAACTATATGTGTGTACAGGAAGGGAGGGATTATTGGTGGCTTATCTTTGATTTCATTGATTTTCTTTACTGTTTTTCTATTCTCTATTTCATTAATTTCTGCTCTAATCTTTATTATTTCTTACCTTTTGCTTGCTTTGGGATTAGTTTACTTTTTTTTCCCCCAGTGTCTTAAGGTGGAAGTTGTTAACTATTTCAGATCTTATATTTTAATGTAATCATTTATAGCTATATTTCCCTCTATATACTGCTTTAGCTGCATCCCATGAGTTTTGGTGTGTTGTGTCTTCATTTTATTCATTGTGAAGTATTTACTAATTTCATTTGTGATATTAGTCCATTGGTTATTTAGGAGTGGGTTATTTAATTTCTACATATTTATGAGTTTCCAAAATTTTTTTCTGTTATTGATTTCTAATTTCATTTCATTGTGGTCAGACAATGTACTCTGTATTATTTCAATCCTTTTAAATTTATTGTGGCTTATTTCATGGCCTAACATATGGTCTATTTTGGGGAGTGTTCAAGGTGTTCTTGAGAAGACTGTGTCTTCTCTGTTGTTGGTTGGAGTGTTTAATGAATGTTTGTTAGATCTACTTGTTATTCAAGTATTCTATGTCCTTGTGGATATCCATTATTGAAAGTGAAGTATTGAAGTTCCAACTGTTATTGTTGAATTGTCTGTTTCTCCTTTCAATGCTTGGTTTTGCTTCCTGTATTTTGGGGCTCTGTTGTTAGGTGTATAGATGTTTATAACCATCTTCTTGATTGACTGACAAAAAAAATGTATAATTTGTCATTATAAAATGCCCTTTTTTACTCTAGTAACATTTTGTATCTAAAATATATTTTATGTAATATTAGGATAGCTACTCAGCTTTTTAATGATTGCTGTTTGCATGGTATATCTTTTTTTTGTGTCTTTGAATTTAAAGTGTGCCTCCTGTCGACAGTAAATAGTTAAATCTTGTTGTTTAACATAGTCTGACAATCTCTGCCTTTTAATTGGATTGTTTGATTCATTCACATTTAATGCTATTACACCATTAGTTGGATTTATGTACACCATTTTATTTTTGTTTTAAATGTGGTGTACGTCTTTCTTGCTGTTCTATTTTTCTTTACTGCTTTCTTTTGCACTAAGTGAATATTTTCTAGCAAAACATCTCAATTCTTTTAATGATCTTTTACTATATTTATATATATTTGAACCATTTTCTTAGTGGTTGCTTTAGGGATTACTGCATACGTCTGATCTTATCAGAACTGACTTTAGATTTGTACAAATGCAATTCCAGTGATGTATAAAACATTAGAGAAGTAATGTTTTATAATCTAAAAATTGTTTCAATTTTACATATATCTATGTTACAAACTCAATGATTTTTTGTTATAATTATTGCTTTATATAATTTGCCTATAAACAAAGTCAAAAGAGGAGACAAATATATATTTATAGAGTTTGTTATATTAACCTTTCTATTTGTCATTTCTTTTTTTTTTTTTTCCATTTCTGTGAATTAGAGTTACTATCTGGTGTCATTTCCTTATTCCGTTGTAGCTTTGCTCCAATCCACTACCTTTGTGCTGTTATTGTCAAATAGTCTATACTTCCACATGTTATAGACCTAACAATACAATTATATACACATTTTTGTACAGTACTTTTTAAATTAGTTAAGGAAGTAAAAGCCATAAGCATTCATACTATCTTTTATAATTACATACTTACCTTAACTGATGTTAAGTACTTTGTGTGTGTATGTATGTATGCGTGTGTGTGTGTGTATTCAAATTACTATCTGGGAATACTTTATTTCAGCCTAATGAACTTCCTTTAATATGTCTTGTAAGACACGTTTGACCAACGTAGTGACCAACTTTGATATACTCTACCACAAATTGCTATAGAATTCAACAGAGCCATACAGTGGACTCTACCCACCACCAACAGATGGCATTTGAGTTTGTATTAACAACATCATAAATACCCTCATGATCACCTTGATTGGAGCTTTGATTGTAAGTAGAAAGAATTTCAATAATGCTGGGCAGTGTGCTAAGCAAGCTTTCTGGGGAGGAATACCAGGAAGGTCACAGGAAGCTATAGGGCTAGGGCCTTTTGAGCTGTCAAAGTGGCTGCCTTGCTTGGTATGACCTACAAAGCAGAGGAGAGAAGGCTTCTAATTCTGGCTTCTTCCCAAAGCAAAAACAAGGAAAATATTCCCAGTTATACTGTGGCTGCATAAAAATAGGTCATATCTCATCTCCGCTATTTTATGTTGACCCCATAATCTAAACCAGCTCTTTGCTCTCTATTTAATTTGGAAAAATCATTAAAACAAAACAAAACAATTGTTGAGTCAAATCTTCCAATCTTTATGCTGACCGCTCAATTTTAAACTTTTATTCCTTTATTTTCGGTTGGATTAAGTATGTTAAGTGTGTTAAAAATGAATGGCATATTTTGTGTTTCATCATTGGCAAATAGCATTTATATAAATAATTATAATTTGTTTTTGGCTAAAATTGTATCTATCTCTTTAGCTCTTTTTTGACCCCTTATTTCTAAAAGCATGTTGAATTAGACAGAACTCATTTTGCAAGTGTTAGAAAACAAACACAAACTAGCTTAAGCAAAAATGAAACTTTGCTTACTTACGTGTGTGAAAAGTCCAAGGAGATGGATCCTGGCTTCAGCATGACTAGATATAAGGGTTCAAATCAGGCACCATAACTCAGACACTTTCTCTGTCTCTCCAAATCCCCAACTCTCAGCTTTTAACACCTCTCTCTCTGCTCTCTGCATTCTCTTGTCTCATCTGTGTTTCCAGGCCAACTCTTTCTTCCTCTCAACAAAGATGTCATCTCAAAGTTGGAAAACTCAAAGAAAAGGGCAACATCTCTTCTTTCTAGAGTCTGCATTGATTCCGTCAAGGGTCTCTGATTGGCCCTGTTAGGTCATGTGTCCCCTGTCTTGGACCAATCACTGTCTGCAGATGTGATACTACAATTGGCTAGCTTGGACCACATATCTGTCCCTGAGCCAGAGGACCCTGAGTTACCTAGTGGACAACTCCAGAAAGATCATATGGAATTAGAAAGGGAAAGAGTTCCTAAAGGGGAAAAAATTCCAGGCAACTAAAAAATACCAGAGGTCCACTAAGTAGAAAGACAAAAATTTATTTCTTAGAATGTTATACTTATTTATTGCTATAAAGTCATGCATTGTTTAACATAGGGGATACATTCTGAGAAATGTATCATTGGGCAATTTTCGTCATCGTGCGAACATTATAGAGTGCACTTACACAAACCTAGATGGTATTGTCTACTGCACACCTAGGCTATATGGTATAGTCAAATGCTCTTAGGGTACAAACCTATAGCGCATGTTACTGTGCTGAATACTGTAGACAACTGTAACACAAGAGTTAGTATTTATGTATCTAAGCATATCTAAACTTAGAAAAAGTACAACAAAAATATAAAATAAAAGATAAAAAATAGTACACCTGTATAAGGTACTTAGCATGAATGGAGCTTGTAGGACTGAAAGTTGTTCTGGGTGAGTCAGTGAGTGAGGGGTAAGTGAGCGGGAAGGCCGAGAACGTTATTATGCACTACTTAGACTTTATAAACAGTATTCCATAAAACTTACCCTTATTTCCTTCCTACAGGGTCAGAAATAAAACATCAAAACCGTCAATGCTGTGGGATGTGGGCTGGCATGATCGGAAATATTGAGGAGAAACAGGTTGAGTGAGGCATAGATCACCACAATAGTCATTGTCAGGAAGGAGTGAAAGGTGGCCTGAGGATCAATAAAAATAAGAAATCAAGATGGAGAGATAAAAGAATATAGGAGACTAACATGGCAATGTGGTTTTGGCTACTGGATGTTAGAGCAATGGTCAGATTAAGAAATTTTGCGGTATTAATTTTTTAAAAAGAGGGTGTTTAACATGGAGAGGATGTAGAACTGAAGACTAAATATTTTGACTTTAGAAATTTATTTTTTGGTTCCACTGACCCCATCTAAACAAAAAACTCTCTCTGGCATTGAATTGATGGAAGGAATAAAACTTGTCTGTGCTATCCATCATTACGACATGAGAATATTTCCAAAGTACAAGGACAGGCTAGCTCCATACTACCACAGAAAGCTTTTACTAAAGTGGCAGTGGCACTTAATATTTGTTAGGGTAGCTCCTGTGGACCTATGTCCTTGTACAGGATTTTCAATCCTCAACAATAAATTTACAGCAATGTATTCTGCAGACCATCAAGCTAGATCTCGGCAAGGGTAGGGGGGCGGGAGAAGAGGGATCAGGCGCCTCTGTGCTAAAACAGGCCAGTGGCTGACTTGGATATAATCCATGAATTCAAAATTGAGGTGGTGTGAGTGAGAGAGAATCTATTGCCAAACCCCACAGATACTGTTCCTGTCAAAGAAAAAAGAATTCCTCCTGAACCACATATTTTTCCATTTTTTACAGGAAATTCAGATTCATTATTATCTTATAGGTCCACTGTTGTATATGTAGTCTGTCGTTGACTAAAACTTTTGTTATGCAGTATGTGACTGTCTAACAAATCATTCCAACTTCATGACATAAAACAATAATAATCATTTATTATTATCACCTCTTACAGTCCTGTGAGCTGACAGGATTCAGCTAGATGTTCCCATTTGGGGTTGTTAAAGCAGTTGCAGTCAGATGGTGGCTAACCTGGAGTTATCTGAAAGGCATTGTCACTCCCAGATTTGGTTCCTAGGCTGAGAAGACTCAAATAGCTGGAATTCCTTTTTCAACTCTCTCTCTCTCTCTATTTGGTCTCCCTAGCGCAGCAGTTATAAGGTAGTTGGACTTCTTACACCATGTCTCAGAGCTCCAGAGGTCTATTGGAGAGAGAGTTAGGTGCCTTTTATCATTCTAGCCTCAAAATTCACACAGTGTCACTTCTGCTGCCTTTCTTCCCTTTTAAGGAAGAAAGGGGAATAGAATGGGAGTACGCTCTTGGTGAGCGCAGCATCAGAGAATTTGCAGATACATTTTTAAACCATTACATGGAATTTTAAAAAATCTTTTTTGTCTTTCTGAGCCAGCACTTAATTGAGAATTATTTCTAGATGAGGTCAAGATATGACTGAGATCTATGCGTGTTTGACAGAGGAAGGTGTTAAAGTCACTAAATACAAGGGCTGCATTTGTAATTTCTAGAAAAAAATTACATGTATTTTCTTAATCAGTTCTCCAAATCTCAAAGAAACATGTGATTTCATACTGAGAATTTATATATGCACCAAACAGTGTTCCGGTGAAAGGAGGACAGTACACTTGCTCAGTTATAAATTATTGTATTTCCTGTGTATGTAGAGGATCCTGAATATCTGTAGGGGTTCATTTTCTTATGTAAATAATTATTTTTATTGAGGAACAATATGCTACATGGTAGAATGGCATTTTGCTCTCTAAATTTGTCTCATCTCCTTTCATGCCTTATTTGTCATATATTCCCTAAAGGTTTCTAAATTTACGATTGTGTGTGTGTGTGTATGTGTATATAAATAAACAGTTTAAAATGTTTATTAGCAAAAACAAGTGAAGCAGCCATTCTTTCCTGCCCGAGAAAAACTTTGATGGTTGGTTTTGTCAACTCTATTTGCAACAAATTTGGATTATGACTGGGCAAATCACATTGTCTCTATGTGCCTTAGATTCTTCTTTGGGCTACACTGGGCATGGAGTTCCATCTGTTTAGGAGCTCCTGTCTAAAAACCATAAACCTTAAAGTCTGCTCAGCTTCACACACACAAAACAAAAGTCCTCCCATACACGTATATCACCAAATTTTTTACAGATGCTTAATCCCCATAAATCTTAAAATAAATATGCTCAGCCTTTCAATAATTTCCCACTGCCTTGGTGTCACGGCCACATGCTTCCACTCACATGCTGATATGATACAGGAAGAGATGATTTTATGATCCCCTCTTCTTCTACTGGCAAGATACAGGAAGAGGAGATAAAAATACAGGAAGAGGAAAAAAGCAAGATAGATTTCAAGATATCATTTGGTCGTGGAGGGGGTGTAATCAGCTATGAGAGCAGGAGACGATAAAACATGAATTTAATGACACCCTATAACAACACGGGCTTGACTCCCTGCCAGTGCATCTCCAAAAGGAGGTGGGGAGGGAAGGATGGTTCTGAGGACTGAACCAACCAGGAGGTCACGCCAGTGAATTGGGGTGGTGAGAATTGTGGAGTTCAGATACCCCTCTGACTGTTTCTGAGCACCATTGCCACTCCTGGGATCAGGCTTATTCAGGGTAGCAGTGCTGTAGACAAGTCTCAATAAACTTAAGAAGATTGAAATTATATCAACCATTTTTTCTGATCACAATGGTATGAAACTAGGTATCAACTACAAGAAAAAAACTGGAAAATACACAAACACATGAAGTCTAAATAATATGCTACTAAACAATGAATGGGTTATTACCGAGATCAAGGAAAAAATGAAGATACCTATAAACAAATGAAAATGAAAACACAATGACTCAAAATTTATGAGTTACAGCGAAAGCAGTCCTAAGAGGGAAATTCATAGCAATACAGGCCTACCCTAAGAAACGAGAAAAAGCTCAAATAAACAATCTAACCTTACAATTAAAAGAACTAGAAAAAGAAGAGCAAACAAAGCTCAAAGTGAATATTAGGAAGGAAATAATAAAGATCAGAGCGGAAATAAATGAAATAGTCTAGGAAAACAATACAAAAGGTTAATGAAATCAAGAGCTGGTTCTTTGAAAGGATAAACAAAATTGACAGACCCTTAGCCAGACTCATCAAAGAAAAAAGAGAAAGAACTCAAATAAATAAAATCAGAAATGAAAGAGGAGGAATAACCATGGACTCCACAGAAATATAATGGATCATTAGAAAATACTACAAGCGATTATATACCAACAAATTGGGCAATCTGGAAGAAATGGACACATTCCTAGAAACATACAATCTCCCAAGACTGAGTCGAGAAGAAATAGAAATCTGACCCGACCGATTACTACCAATGAAATATAATCAGTAATCAAAAGCCTCCCCAAAACAAAAGTCCTGGATCAGATGGCTTCATAGGCAAATTTTACTAAACATTCAAAGAAGGATTATCACTTATTCTTCTGAAACTATTCCAAAAAAATTCAGGAATAGGGAAGGCTCCCTAACTCCTTTTATGAGGCCACCATTACCTTGATTCCAAAACCAGACAAAGATGTTACAAAAAAAGAAACCTATAGGCCTGTATCTCTTATGAACATTGATGCAAACATCCTCAATATAAATTAGCAAACCAAATTCAGCAATACATTAAAAATATCATACACCATGATCAAGTTGGATTTATTCCTGGGATGCAAGGTTGGTACGATGACCACAAATCAATTAATGTGATACACCACATTAACAAATTGAAAGATAAAAACTATATAATCATATCAATAGATGCAGAAAAAGCGTTCGACAAAATTCAGCATCCATTTATGATAAAAACTCTCAGCAAAGTGGGAATGGAGGGAACATACCTCAATATAATAAAGGCCATATATGACAAACCTACAGCTAATATCATACTCAATGGGGAAAGGCTAAAAGCATTTTTCTTAAGATCAGGAACAAGAAAAGGATGCCAACTTTCACCATTCCTCTTCAACATTGAACAGCAATAAGACAAGAAAGAGAAATAAGAGGCATCTGAATTAGAGAGGAAGAAGTAAAACTCTTGTTATTTGCTGATGCCATGATACTATATATAGACAACTCCAAAGATTCCACCAAAAAACTGTTAGAATTAATCAATGAATTCAGTAAAGCAGCAGATTACAAAATAAATATTTAGAAGTCAGTGGCATTTTTATACACCAATGACGAACTTTTAGAAAGAGAATGTAAGAAAACAATCCCATTTACAATTGCATTGAAAACTATAAAATATCTGGGAATCAAATTAACCAAGAAGGTAAAAGACCTGTTTTCGGAAAATTATGTCATTAAAAAAAGAAATTGAAGAAGATACAAATAAATGGAAACATATACCACGTCCATAGGAATAGGAAGAATCAGCATTGTTAAAATGGCCATACTATCCAAAGCAATCTATAGATTCAATGCAATCTCTATCAAAATACCAATGGCATTTTCAGAGAGCTAGAACAAATAATCCTAAAATTTATATGGAGCCATAAAAAAAACCCTGAATAGCCACGGTAATCTTGAGAAAGAAGAACAAAGTTGGAGAGATCACACTACCTGATATCAAACTATACTACAAGACTGTGGTAATCAAAACAACATGGTACTAGCATAAAAACAAATACATTGATCAATGAAACAGAACAGAAAGCCCAGAAATAAATCCATGCCTATTGGCTCACTTAATATATGACAAAGGAGGTAAGAATATACAATGGGGTAAAGACAGCCTCTACAAGAAATAGTGCTGGGAAAATTGGACAGAGACATGCAAAAATAAAAAAAGAAACTGGACCACCTTCTGACACTGTATACAAGAATAGACTCAAATGGATTAAAGACTTAAATGTAAGACCCAAAATCATAAAACTTCTAAAAGAAAACATAGGCAGTAAACTCTCTGATATTACTAACGGGAATTTCTTTTCAGATATATCTCCTTGGGCAAGAGAACAAAAGAAAAAATAAACAAATGGGACTACATCAAACTAAAAAGTTTTTGTACAGCAAAGGAAATCATTAACAAAACAAAAGACAACTGACTGGGAGAAGATATTCTCTAATGATACATTTGATAAAGAGTTAATATTCAAAATATATAAAAAACTTATACAACTCAACAACAAAAAAAAAACGATCTAATTAAAAAATGGGCAGAAGACCTGAACAGATACTTCTCCAAAGAGGAAATACAGATGGCTAATAGACATATGAAAAGATGCTCAAGGTTGCTAACCATCAGAGAAATGCAAATTAAAACCACAATGAGATATCAACTCACACCTGTCAGAATGGCTATCATCAATAAATCAAAAAACAAGTGTTGTCAAAGATGCAGAGAAAGGGGAATCCTCATAAATTGTTGGTGGGATGGCAAATTGGTACAGTTGCTATGGAAAACAGTATGGAGGTTTCTCAAAAAATTAAAAATGAATGTATCTTTTGACCCAGGAACTGTACTTCTGGATATTTACCCAAAGAAAACCAAAACAATAATTCGTAAAGATCTATGCACGCCAACATTCACGGCAGTACAATTTACAATAGCCAAGATATGGAAGCAATCTAAATGCCCATCAACAGACGATTAGATAGAGAAATTATGGTTCATAGATACAATGAAATATTACTCAGCCATTAAAAAAATGAAATCCTACCTTTTGCAGCAACATGGAGTTGTTATGTTGAGTGAAATAAATCAGAGAAAGATAAGTACCATATGATTTAACTTATATGCAGAATCTAAAGAACAAAAAGCACGAACTAATCAAAAGCAGACTCACAAATATAGTGGACAATTTGGTGATGGACAGAGAGAAGAGGGGTGGGGGACTGGGAGAATGGGGTGAAGGGTTAAAGAAGTACAAATTAGTAGTTGATAGTTGGTCACGGGGATGGGGTGCACGGCAGAGGGAATGCAGTCAGCATTAATACGATGGCTAGGTGGATGGCCAGGGGAGGGAGGGAGCAATTGGAGGATTGCTTTATGAATTATATAGATGTTTAATCAACGTACTGTATACTTGAAATGCAACCCTTTTAATTTATAGTCATGTTTATTTCATATTTGTTCAGGTACTTGTATATATACACATTTATCTGTACACATATCTTTATCTTTATAAGTATATGTATGCCTTTAGGTATACATTGCATATGTAGTATATACAAACTGGTATACATATATATTCAGTTATATAATGAAATATATATGTGTGTATACTTATATATGCGTGTGTGTCTTTTTGTATGTGGCAGTATCTTTAATGTTACATCTAAAAAGTCAAATGATTATATAGGTATGTATTATCAAAGTCATCATAGAGAAAAAAGCTTGATTTATGGAGTCAAATGAAGATAAATTTCAATTGGGAAAATAAAGAGAAATTATTGAAAATGTTTTTCTTTGTTGTTTCTCAAAATTGCTAATCCCAGTCCTGTCTCAGAGTCCCTGTGTTTGTGTCCTGACAGGAGCTCTCTTCCCCAATAACCAGATCTCTCTGGTTATTCAGGGATCACTGAGATCTCTGCTCAAATGTTACTTCCTCAGAAAAGCCTTCCTTGATCACCCTACTGACGAAGTCTCTGTTCTCATAGAGCTGACCTTTAGGGAGGGGATGACAAATAAATCGATTAAATATTAATGTTTAATATAAGAAACTAAGTAAGGGTAAAGGAGAGAGAAAATAATCTGAGTGAGAGATTGGGACAGGGCTATATTCAGCAGTTAGCAATGGCCTCCCTTTGCTGATCAGTGGACATTTGACCCAAACAAGGACAGGAGCTTGCTTTCAAAGTATCAACCTAGAAATGTCCAAACCTGTAGAGAATTTTTATGAGTTTATATGAGTGGAACTGATGACATATGCCAGGGAGCAAGGTCTCAAATGCTTCAGAGAATAGCAGTTTCAAAGCTTATTTTATACATTTGAATCAAAGGAGAAGATGTAAGGAAGATGCATGAAATTCGTTAGTGGTAGATTAAGAAAGCAGATGAAAGCAAAGTGGAGAAGTCTTTTGGACTGGATAAAAAGCAAAATGGAGAAACATACTTCTTTACATTGGTGATAACAGAATAGTTAACATTTAACATTTACAGTAGATACAGATGGTTTGTGGGTAACAGGGTAACAATGAGGGGTCTGTAGTCTCGTGCTCTGTTGGTTTTGTGTTCATGTGTCTACAGTTGCGTCTTTGAGCATTCTGGAAAAGAAAATTACTCTGACATTTCAAAAGTATGTTATCCTAGATCATAAGAACAATGGACAGGGCTCACTAAGGTAAAGATCGACCTTTGCTAAGGAAGCAACAGGCCTGGGACCTGACTACCCCCTATGACCTGGCCAGTTAGGAATTTGTGATCAGACCATCCTATGTGGTTACTTTTGGTCACTGAGCTTGTCAAGCCTGCCATGTGGCCCACTGAGCTTGTCAGGTTTATTGCATAGCACTTCCCTCCCCACCTCCTTTTTCTTTTTGCTCACAAAAGAAAAGAAAGAAAGCCAGAGGAATGGACTAGAGTCATTAAGAGAGCAAAGGTAGGAGACGAGATCAGAGATAGCTGATCATGGGCCAGATAATGGAGGCCATGATAAAACTTTAGATTTTACAGTTGTAACCAGAGGGGTAACATTTCTACTTGATCATTCCAGTTGCTTTACGAAAAATTGACTGCAGGAGATTAAGCGAGGAACCAAAGGGATCAGTTAGGCGGCTCCTCATTTGTTATTTCTTTGGGTGACTGTGTAAAGAGTTCATGTACTTGAATTCCCTTTTAACTTCTGGATTGTGTTCCACTGACTGCCATGCTCTAAACTCTGACAAGACTGTCTATGTCAGGCCACAGGATTCATTTAGTTTCCGTGTGCATCAAGTGCTCCCAATTTACCATCCTCAATGCTAAGCACCAGAGTAAGAACTTGTCAACATACTGTTATTGATAAAACCAAAGGATGGAATAATCCTGAATAGAGAAAAATCACAAGTTTTCAGATGGGCCTCTTTTAGCCAATGATTTATTTAGTTCCCTGAGGCTTATTTACCAGAAAACAAAATGAAGGCAGGGGTGTGTGTGAGAGAATGAGCTGCTTTGTTTTTCTTTTCCTTGCTCTCTTACTTGTAAAAATGTTTGTGAGACACGCATATGGCCCGAACATCAGAAGGAAGATTAGCAAGAAGGACAAAAAATTAGATTTATCCTCTGAGTTGTCTGGCAGGGACAGAGAGGCCTTGAGCTCAAAGGGGGCTCTTCTGCCTGAAAGAACTCAATCTTTAGGCTCAGTTCAGTGGCAAGAAGAGCTTGCAAGGCCAAGCTTGTGTCTGGGCTCCAGTTCACTTGAGGGAACACCTGAAGTTTTTCTTAGCAGGGACGCAATGCCACTGGTTCCATCTGACCCAAGGTGCCAACAGAGAAGTGTTCTTGTGGCATGAATATTATTTTCAGGTCCCAGTGGTTCTCAGCCAACTTAGTAACATCCTGTTACGATAACAATGAGGGGACCACACCTCCTATGACATTCATTGATGGCAGAAGGCAAAAAGACCCCAAAAGACCAAGCTATAAAAGCTTTTCAATGTTGTATGTAAATCTGCACACGTTCTTAAGCCTGTTTGAAACGGAAAATGAATTATAGACTTGTGAGAGAGTTGCTCTGGAGAAAATGCCTTTGGAATCTTAGAACATTCCTGTTCCCCCTCCCTCTTGTTATCAACTGTTAATGAAATGGCTCACATTTATCCTAGGAATTGCCTTGAGCTGGATTTGAAAGTGTCTGCAATTCTACCAGGACCAACAGTTGGGAAGATAAGAAGATCATTATACCAAGACCAACAAATAAATTAAGTCTGTGCTACAGTTACCCTATTTTGCAAACTCGGCCTGGTGCTCAGGTTAAAATTCATTTCACAGAGTCTCTCAAGGTCTTAATTCTTACGTAAGTCTTAATACCTCAAGATTTAAAGAACTGTGGCTTATTTTGCCTAGTTTCCTTGGCAGGCATGGGAGTAGAGGGGCAATGTCAGCAATAGGCATAATGTTAGGTCAAAAGTCCTTGGAATATATGATTCAAGGACATTTTGTAGAACAGGAATAGTCTTTACGTTGTGAAGGAAACCAGACTAATAGCAAGACTTTACACGTTGACCTCAGGACTTCAACTCTGCCAACTTCATTACTGCCCCCATTTTCTGTTCTGTTTTTGAAAGATGGGAAATGTAGACCACAGTGCAGAGCAGGCATTAGATCTCTCAGGGTTGATATAAACCAGACGTTGCAAGGTGATTGATCCTGGAAGAATGTGAACAGGGGCATCTGTAAAATAATGTTCACTGACTTGGGTAGTGGTGCAGACTGCAATCTAGTCAATGCGATGGTGCATAAATGTTTTAAAAGAATTTCGAAACCTTCTGTTCTAGCAGTATCCATTCACTTTTGATTTGAATCACTCTATTTGGATCCCAATATTAATTTGGAGCTTTTTGGTAATGGATGGAATGAAGCGGAGCTGCTGCGTTTGCACAATGCCAGCGCTCTGCATGCTCATTTTAGTCTATGTCACTGGTCTGCAACTAGGGATGATTTTGACCCCAGAAGACATTTTTACAATGTCTCAAGTCATTTAAGTTGTCATAACTGTGAGGGGTTGCTCCTGGTATTTAGTGGGTAGAGGTCAGGGATGCTAAACATACTACAAAGCACAGGACAGTCCACCACAACAAAAAATTATCTGACTCACAATGTCTATAGCGAGAAGTGCAGAAACCTTGCTCTACAAGAATGACCTCCCCACCTTCCCCACCCAGTGTCCTTCATGGTGACACAGGGAGGATTCAGGCCAGAAGATATGCCCGCATTTGCTTTTGCTTTCAGATTTTGTTTAATAGTCTCTGTCACTTGATGGACTATACAGTTATTATTGGCAGTTAATAGGCTTTGGAGTGAGATGAACTGGAGTTCCATCCTTTGGATCTGCCAAGTACTGGTTGTGTGGCCTTGAGCAAATAACTTAACTACTCTGAAGTTAGTTTCTTTATTTGTAAAGTGAGGAGAATAATATACATGGTCGGGATTAAACAATTAACTGGTTTTAAAATGAGAACACAATGCATAACCCATAGTAGGACTTAATAAGTGATAGTTGTATGACAAAGTCAGAGCTAGACCACATAAGCTAAACCTTTTAACAGTAACTGCCAGTAAGCATCTGTACTAAGCAAAAAGAGTGATTGCTGTATTTATTATTTTTATTGTCAGTGGTTAGAAAAATATATGGTAGTTTCTGTGTCAGATAAAGATCCCTTGATGTTTGGTATGGAGGCATCAGAATTAAGATAGAAAATAATTACAATCAAAAGCAACTGAGAGGAGAAGAAATGTCGAACCCATAAAAAAGTAAACAATCATTTGGATTTTGTGGTGATATCAATTTGAGAAAACTCTAATATAAAAAAATACCTTTTAGGGAATATTTCTCTAATCCTGAGTGATTTAGTTTAGTAGTCCCTGCCTGTACCTCTATCCCCAATTGACTCCTCAGAAATGTTTCTGAGATATCAAATTTTCAAGCAAGTTTCTCTGTGCTCACATGAGTGGGGCTTCTAAAAGGATTCTGAGAATGCCTTCAACATGACTTATAATGGATGTCTGTGATAGAAGGCCCCTGTGGTTTTCATTTTGGACTTGACTTAATAAAAAACAATCATGCTAACAAAAGAGAGTGGGAGGAAGTCGGCTTCTCCCAATTTTTCTATTGTGTGGCCAATTTAATGTCAGACTTCTCAAAGGACTTTAAAATACAAGACAGCAGGAAAAATAATTTAATATAAAAATGCCAGCATGAAGTATACTTAAGTAGAGTAAATCAAGCAAAAGTAGAGTATCTTAAGGGTATAAGTTTTACTTTTTTTTTTCCTTTTTAATTTCAATGTTCAATAGCACAGTACCATGGAGTTTGCTTTTCCATGCATGAATATAACTGCCAAGAGAAGACTTTCATCAGACGTACTCCAGTGGATACCAGAGAACCTCTCCCCAGCATCTTCAGCCAGTCTGATTTCCCTGTTGGTTAAATAAGACGAGAATATAAGACACAATACTGTCATCCCAAACCTAGACAGAAGAAAAAAACTGATTACATCATGTGGTATCCAAACTGATCAAAAATATTTTTTTCCACTCAGCTAGAGTAACTGAAATTTCTCTGTAAATATTTCCTTTCAGTTAAAGCATTGTAGATCTTAAAGCACAGATATAATATTCTATCTAAAAATGGCAAAACCAGTGGTTATTAATCTTGACTGCAAATTAGAATTCCTTGGGAAGTCTTTAAAAAATATTAATTACATCCAACATCTACAAGGAAATACAATTGAATTGGCATAGGGTAGAACTTGGCATCAGTATTTAAAGAATAAACTGTCCCATATTATTTTCTAACCTGCTACTAGGCTTGAAAATCATTTTAATAACAATTTAAACTCTGGTCCTTGGATTGTTTTTCTGAATCAAAATTCCTACAGATTACTACATACCTTCGTCGGTCACAGGGACTCACTTTGGTCACTTATTCACGAGATAGAATCTTGAGTTGGTGTAAGGGAACAGAGAAATGAAGGGAAGAGAAGGAATGGTATATGTAGCTTGAATAAGCTCCACATGCAGGGTGATGTGACATTGACAACTAATGTGGCATGGACACTGAGCTATCAGAACAGGTGCTACTTAATACCAGCTATGTTCATTGATATACCTCTAACTTTGAGAATCTGGGTATTAAGACACTGGCACCTACTCACTCTTGCACATTGTGAATTCATCCTATTATCAGCAGTCTCCTAGCAAAAATCCAAGTAGGGGAGTGGAGGGGAGAAGTTAAAATGCTTAAGGAACAAAGAGGCAGGGTGCGTGACTGGCTATCTATTGGGGGATGGAAGGGTTTAATATAGAGTAACACTGGACAGAGGGCTGATAGATTTGGAATATTAAAACAGATGTTATCTACTTCCCAGAGTTACCTTAGTTCAGCCAAGTTCTTGGATGTCAAGATGTTTTGTAAACATAGTGCCCTTTGTGAGAATTCTGGAGATGGCTTATAAAAACTTGGAGCTAAAAAGTCTCTTAATGAGAACTAATAGTTCTCAACAAACTCCCAGAAGTCACGTAACAATGAAACTATAAATTGTGAAGTTGAGCCCCAAGCAAAGTGTCACCATGACATTGTGTACATCATTAAACTAGTGACCCTCTGCTTGCCTGTTGATGGCCAGGGGGCCTCTCTCCTGCAGGACCAATCATCTGTGTCCTCTGGGAGCCCAAGAAGTTCCAGGGAACAGAGCAGTCCTATTTTCCTTTTTTCTTCTTTTAAAAAAAATTATTGGGGGAATGAAAAAATTACGTAGATGATAGAGGCTCTGTTCATCTCTCTGGTGACCAAATCAAGTCATGGTGGAAACAAGAAGCAGTGACAAGGAAAAATCGCCTGGGATCTAGACGAACAAGCCATACAACTACAGAGAAATCCAAGAAAGCACCCTGCAAAGGCAGAATGTAAGACAGGGTGAGGACATGGGGCTGCCCAGTCCCAAGCGGCTGAATGAGACGGAGGTTGTGTCCGCGGCAGCGGCAGACACCTCTTAAAGCGGCCGCGTCCACAAGTGGATTTTCCCGGTGATGGACCTGCTCACTCTGAGCACCAGTGCCCATTCGGCTGTGCACAGGGGGCACCAGGAACTTACAGGGAGATATTGTTGGAGTGAGGGCCGAGAAGAGACTCAGTCAGTACAGAAGTGCCGGTGATATCCATTCTTTCCTGTTGAGCCCTCTCCACTACGAGTGCACAGACACAGCACTGCCATAGCTGTGAAGTCAACAAACTGGATAACAGAAGTCATTCCACCCAGAAGATTCCCTGAAACCTCGCCTCCCCCAACTTGTGGTCCCACCTAAGCCACATCCAGGTGTATCCTCAGCGAGTCAGGTGCTCCTTGCTGAGACTCACACTGGTGCAGGCAGATGACCTTGGTTTCTGGTGTGGCTTTTTGA
>NW_011888822.1:5496696-5499555 GCF_000151845.1 Pteropus vampyrus | reverse complement strand
AGCCCAAGAAGTTCCAGGGAACAGAGCAGTTCTATTTTCCTTTTTTCTTCTTTTAAAAAAAATTATTGGGGGAATGAAAAAATTACGTAGATGATAGAGGCTCTGTTCATCTCTCTGGCGACCAAATCAAGTCATGGTGGAAACAAGAAGCAGTGACAAGGAAAAATCACCTGGAATCTAGATGAACAAGCCATACAACTACAGAAGAATCCAAGAAAGCACCCTGCAAAGGCAGAATGTAAGACAGGGTGAGGACATGGGGCTGCCCAGTCCCAAGCGGCTGAATGAGACGGAGGCTGTGTCAGTGGCAGCGGCAGACACCTCTTAAAGCGGCCGTGTCCACAAGCGGATTTTCCCGGTGATGGACCTGCTCACTCTGAGCACCAGTGCCCATTCGGCTGCGCACAGGGGGCACCAGGAACTTACAGGGAGATATTGTTGGGGTGAGGGCCGAGAAGAGACTCAGTCAGTACAGAAGTGCCGGTGATATCCATTCTTTCCTGTTGAGCCCTCTCCACTATGAGTGCACAGACACAGCACTGCCATAGGTGTGAAGTCAACAAACTGGATAACAGAAGTCATTCCACCCAGAAGATTCCCTGAAACCTCGCCTCCCCCAACTTGTGGTCCCACCTAAACCACATCCAGGTGTATCCTCAGCGAGTCAGGTGCTCCTTGCTGAGACTCACACTGGTGCAGGCAGATGACCTTGGTTTCTGGTGTGGCTTTTTGAGCACAGCATCTGTGGACTGCTTGCTGAATCTTAACAGGTGGCCTTGGAGAGGTAGAGGCTTGGGCTAAATTTGGGCTAAATTTGCCCCTCTCGGGACTGTGCCACTGGATACCTACTTCACAAATCCACACTAATAAGACCGGGAGACTTAGGAGGTTTGCTTCACACATAGAAATAGACGTGGAAAGACAGCCAAATGGGAAGCCAAAGAAGCAGAAACCATATGAGAGAACAGAACAGAGATCTAGATATCATGGAGTCAAGTAATCTAACAAATGCAGAGTTCAAACACTGGTTATAAAGATGCTCAATGAACTTTTGGGAAGTGTAGGTAAATTTAGTGAGAACTTCACCAAAGAGATAAAAACATAAAAATGGAAGTAAAAATTATAAAAGAGAACCAGTCTGAAATGAAGAACACATTATCTGAAATGAGAAGTATAGTAAATGGAATAAACAAAGGAATAAACAAAGTGAATAAAGAATAGGATCACATGTCCTATCTAGAGGACAGGAAAGCAAATCAGGACACTCAATCAGAATGGCAAGAAAAAAGATGCCAAGACTATAAAAATAATTTAAGGAAGATATGGGACACTATTAAGTTTCCAAATTTCATCTAATCAGTGTAATGGAAGAAAATCAAAATGTCAAACAGCTGTTTGAAGAAATAGTGATGGAAAATTTCCCTAACCTGGTGAAGGAAATGGACATAAAACCCTAGGAAGCTCAGAGAATTCCAAAAATCAGGGATCCAAAGAGGCGCACACCAAGACACATCATAATTAAAATGCCAAAGTTTAAATACAAAGAAAGAATATTAAAAGCAGCAAGAGAAAAGTGAATAATTACATATAGGAGAACACCCATACGACTGGCAGTTGATCTCTCAAAAGAAACTATGCAGGACAAAAGGGCTTGGCAAAAAATATTCAACAAGGTGAAGACCCAGAATGTACAACAAGAATAATTTATCTAGCAAAGCTATCATTTAGAGTTGAAGGACAGATAAAGAGCTTTCCAGACAAAAATAAACTAAAGGAATTTATCACCACTAAACCAGAATTACAGGAAATGTTGGAGAGACTTCTTTAAGAAGAAAAAACATGTATCAAAAACAGGAATAAAGAATAATAACAACTTCATTCCTATCAATGAGTACCTTAGATGGAAAAGAATTAAGTGTTCCAACCAAAAGATAGAGTGGATGAAAGGATAAGAAAACAAGACCTCTGCATATGAAAAGGAAGGGAGTGGAGAAAGATATTGCTCTGATGAACCTAGAAGGTATTTAAGTCAGACAGAGAAAGATAAACATTATATGATTTCATTTACATGCAGAATTTAAGAAATAAAAAGAACAAACCAATCAAAAACAGACTCACAAATATAGTGAGCAATTTAATGATGGACAGAAGGGAGGAGGATTTAGGGGCTGAGAGAATGGGGTGAAGGGTTAAAGAAGTACAAATTAGTAGCTGAAGGATAGTCACAGGAATGGGGAGCACAGCAGAGGGAATGCAATTAGCATTAATACATCGGCTAGGTGGAGGGTCAGAGGAGGGAAGAAATAATTGAGGGGGTTGTTTACTAACTATATAGATGTCTAACCAATGTATTGTATACTTGAAACTAATTAAAATTTTAAAAAAAAAATTATTAGGATAACATTAGTTAATAAAATTAATAGGTTTCAAGTGCACAATTTAATAATATGTCATATGTATATTGCATCGTGTGTTCACCACCCGAAGTTAAATTTCCTTCCTGTTTACAACTGCTCCTCTAACCCCAGCTTGACTTTAGTCAATATTTTGTCCCCTGAAACCTTCCCTCTGGCAATACTAGTCTGTTGCCACAAGGCAAAAGCTGGAAATATAAGTGGGTGTGTAATTGTTCTCTGACATAGGAAATTTGTCTTGTTCCACATTAGTCAGACACTCTTTAACATTTGTGCACCTTAGACTCATTTCAAGTTGATTCGAAAAGGTGATAAACACTGAAATAAATATGTTTTTGCAGATATCAAGTAGGACATTGCTGAGTTGTTATTTTTGTGATTTTTGAGATCAAGAGAATATTTGATCTCACCGTCACTACCACCTTCAAAGAAAAGAAGAGTTAAT
>NW_011888822.1:5481541-5495726 GCF_000151845.1 Pteropus vampyrus | reverse complement strand
TAAATGGAATAAACAAAGGAATAAACAAAGTGAATAAAGAATAGGATCACATGTCCTATCTAGAGGACAGGAAAGCAAATCAGGACACTCAATCAGAATGGCAGGAAAAAAGATGCCAAGACTATAAAAATAATTTAAGGAAGATATGGGACACTATTAAGTTTCCAAATTTCATCTAATCAGTGTAATGGAAGAAAATCAAAATGTCAAACAGCTGTTTGAAGAAATAGTGATGGAAAATTTCCCTAACCTGGTGAAGGAAATGGACATAAAACCCTAGGAAGCTCAGAGAATTCCAAAAATCAGGGATCCAAAGAGGCGCACACCAAGACACATCATAATTAAAATGCCAAAGTTTAAATACAAAGAAAGAATATTAAAAGCAGCAAGAGAAAAGTGAATAATTACATATAGGAGAACACCCATACGACTGGCAGTTGATCTCTCAAAAGAAACTATGCAGGACAAAAGGGCTTGGCAAAAAATATTCAACAAGGTGAAGACCCAGAATGTACAACAAGAATAATTTATCTAGCAAAGCTATCATTTAGAGTTGAAGGACAGATAAAGAGCTTTCCAGACAAAAATAAACTAAAGGAATTTATCACCACTAAACCAGAATTACAGGAAATGTTGGAGAGACTTCTTTAAGAAGAAAAAACATGTATCAAAAACAGGAATAAAGAATAATAACAACTTCATTCCTATCAATGAGTACCTTAGATGGAAAAGAATTAAGTGTTCCAACCAAAAGATAGAGTGGATGAAAGGATAAGAAAACAAGACCTCTGCATATGAAAAGGAAGGGAGTGGAGAAAGATATTGCTCTGATGAACCTAGAAGGTATTTAAGTCAGACAGAGAAAGATAAACATTATATGATTTCATTTACATGCAGAATTTAAGAAATAAAAAGAACAAACCAATCAAAAACAGACTCACAAATATAGTGAGCAATTTAATGATGGACAGAAGGGAGGAGGATTTAGGGGCTGAGAGAATGGGGTGAAGGGTTAAAGAAGTACAAATTAGTAGCTGAAGGATAGTCACAGGAATGGGGAGCACAGCAGAGGGAATGCAATTAGCATTAATACATCGGCTAGGTGGAGGGTCAGAGGAGGGAAGAAATAATTGAGGGGGTTGTTTACTAACTATATAGATGTCTAACCAATGTATTGTATACTTGAAACTAATTAAAATTTTAAAAAAAAAATTATTAGGATAACATTAGTTAATAAAATTAATAGGTTTCAAATGCACAATTTAATAATATGTCATATGTATATTGCATCGTGTGTTCACCACCCAAAGTTAAATTTCCTTCCTGTTTACAACTGCTCCTCTAACCCCAGCTTGGCTTTAGTCAGCATTTTGTCCCCTGACACCTTCCCTCTGGCAATGCTGGTCTGTTGCCACAAGGCAAAAGCTGGAAATATAAGTGGGTGTGTAATTGTTCTCTGACATAGGAAATTTGTCTTGTTCCACATTAGTCAGACACTCTTTAACATTTGTGCACCTTAGACTCATTTCAAGTTGATTCGAAAAGGTGATAAACACTGAAATAAATATGTTTTTGCAGATATCAAGTAGGACATTGCTGAGTTGTTATTTTTGTGATTTTTGAGATCAAGAGAATATTTGATCTCACCGTCACTACCACCTTCAAAGAAAAGAAGAGTTAATTTTATTTCTTAGCAGTCTACCATGACATTAAAAATAACCTGGTGGCAAAAAGAGACTGTTATTTAAAGGTCATTCAACTCTACTGTAAAATACTGTTCATTTCTTGTTCAGAATAAGTATTTAATGTCTGTACAACTGATTAGTGACAAGTTTTCACATATAGCTTTGAGACCATTTTCTCAGCCTGAGATCCACAGCTGTTCTGAAATTGCAGCCATGTAAGTCTTTTATTTATTTATTTAAAAAAATTGTTTGCTGTTATTGAATCTCCAGTAGAAAGAGTTCAGTTGACTACTTACTGGTCAGTTGCTGCCACTTTATCATTATGATTCTGTGAAATATCCTCTTTTGTGCTTTTTGTTCATCGTTTCACTCCATTTCACTTGTACCAGCTCTACTCTTTATGCAAATGATACTCTTTATTATTTTATAGTTCTTTTTTTATTTCCTACTTTTTCCCACTAAGCATGTGTGTATTTAAGATCCACAATGACAGGATGTCAACTGCAGGATCCAGTGTTCTCTTCCTATTAACTGGAAACTGGCTGGGATTGGGGTGGAGGGAGGTTCCTTCTTACTCTGCAGCTAGGTGAGCTGCACCCAGCCTCAATTTCCCAAAAGCTTCTCCAGGTGCTATCAGCATGAGCATAGAACTCCCCTGAATAGCGACCCCTTACACACAACCTATTTTTGCCCAATTTTGCCTGCATGGAAGGCTGCTCTCACAAGCCTTATAAGAAGGGGTTGATCTCCTTCTTGGAGCACAACCCATGATATATCTGGCCCAAGAACAACTCTCCATAGGATGCTATAGTAAAGGGTAACTGTGTGTCCAGCATCTTGCTGCAGTCATTATCCCTGGGACTTCTAAACTGTTCATGTGAGGCTTCCATAGTGTGTGACAAAGTCTCGAACTCAACAAAGATCTTCAATATTGCTACACGTAGTTCTTTGCTTTTAACTGTGGCATAATACTCTGAAATGTGCTTCCACTGCATTTTTCCTAATCTTCTCCCCCCAGTAAAGGACCCCCAACTTCTTGCCATGACAAACAGTATGCAAAGAACAGCCTTATATAAGTACCTTTACAGACCTGTGTAAAATTCTCCTTGGAGTAGAATTTCACGAGAATGCATACACATAATTTGCCTGAATAGTTCCAGGTTGCTCTACTATGAAAACATGCCCCTCTGTTGAAAGAATTCCATCTGGAAATTTGGAATCAGAAAGATAGTCTGTCTAAACATTTGAATTGAGAACCCTCAATCTAGTGAGTTGAGGGAATGACCAGTTTCTGTCAAGCATGCATAGAGTGGCAGAGAATGCTTTTCTACAAAGAGAAGGCTGAAGCTGACTGTAGAGAGATGGAGAGATGACAGAGCTTCATGCAGAGAGATCAAGAAATCCAGAGGCTGGCTGTCTAGTTTTTGGGTCCCATCCCTCCTGAGCTGTTTCTTTCCTTTGAGTCCCACAATGTTCATTCTCCACCCCAAAACGAGATTCAATACATTTTTGTTACTTGTCACTAAATATGCTTTTAACACAAAATGTGCTTCTAAAAAATGACAATAACAAAAACTCTAATCTCAATGTTTTTCTAAGTTTGCTGAAAGCTGTGTTCTAGATATTTTTTAGAAATAAAGGTTTGGGTTTGATTGAAGTTAAGTTTTATCAGTGACTTTTTAAATGACAGTTGGAGTTCTTCTATCAGATTAAGTAGTTCGTGAATTTCTGTTAAGAGCTTGTAAAAAATAAGACAATAGTGTACATGAGAGGAGTTTTGTAGGACCATAACCCTATAGAAATTAGATACAAGATGCTAACATGAAGATAGTTATTTTAATGTACAACTTTCAAGTAAACTGTTTGGCATAATGTAGGCATAGTACATAGTACGTATATGATGAATTGAACTTTTCATATTTAAATTTTTTGTATCATGTATAAATTGTTCTACTTTTAAAATCATGAATTTTAGCATCACTTTTAAAATTGTAGGCATTTCCTTAGTCAATTGACTGTGTTCTTTCCTGCTCTTTCTATCAAATGTTTGGATGAACTAGACTTCAATTTGAGTGGACTTTAGTTTTCATAGCCTCTTTTCTTTAAAATGTATTTTAATTAGTTTCAAGTATATAGCACACTGGTTAGACATCTTATAGTTCATAAAACAATCCTCCTAATTGTTCCCTCCCTCCCTTGACCCTCCACCTAGCCAATGTATTAGTGCTAATTGCATTCCCCGTCCCCATGACCATCCATCAGCTACTATAGCATCTTTTTGTAAGGCTGGTTAAAAACGTCTGGTAAGTTTAATTTCAGGGAAACACATAGTGTTGGGTCAGGAGTATAAGAGTTGGTGGACTTAATATCGTTGAAAATGGTTGCTCTCTTTTATGGCCAGAGAGTACACAGAGAGCAGTGAAAAGAAATTTTTGATAGCAGGTCATAAAAATATGGTTGACATAATGCCAATGCTTCTTATCTCTTTCTTGGTTGCAACAACACTAAAGATGAATGCAATTGTTTCTATAGTTTTATTAAGAAAATACATAGGAGAACTGGGCAAAATGGCATAGATGATGGCAGCTTCACTCATCGCCTCTTGAAACCACATCAAAGTTGAGATGGAAATCAAAGTTGAGATGGAAACATGGAGCAAACAGCAAGCAAGAGTAACCTGGGGTCTAGATGAACAGAAGCACTACAACTAGGGAGAGAAATAAGAAATCACTTGCAATAGTTGGAGGTAAGAAAGGGCAAAGACGCGAGGCTGCCTGGTCCCTAATAGCTGAGTGAGACAGAAGCTACGGCAGGGGCAGCTGCAGATGCCTCTTAAAGTGGCCCTATATGCAACCGGACTTTAGCAGTGACGGACCCGCTCTCTTGGAGCACCAGTATTGGGTTGACTGCTCGGGGGTCACCAGGGACTTATAGGGGGACACTGAGTTGTAGGAGTGAGGGCTAGAGTGAAACCCTCCCAGGCAGAAGTGCCAGCAGTATCCATTGTTCCTCTGTTGAGCCCTCCCCACTCCCAGTGTGCAGAGGCAGCCCCGCCATAGCCAAGACATCAAATAGATAACAGAGTTCGCTCGGCCCAGAGGACTTCCTGAAATTCCACCTTTCCCAACTTGCGAACTCACCCAAACCACATCCAGTTGTATCCTCAGTGAATCCAGTGCTCCTTGCTGAGCAGCACCAAGACACGATGGTGGCAACTGGTTTTTGGCATAGCTTCTTGAGGCAACTATAAGCACAGCAACTATAAACGCAGCATCTGTGGATTGCATGCTAAATCTTAACAGGTGGCCCCGGTGGGGCACAGGCTGGAGCTAAAACTGGCCTGCAGCTGAACCCCTCTCAGGACTGTGCTGCTGGACACCTACTACACAAATCCACACTAATAAGACCAGGAGATGCAAGAGCTTTGCTTAGCACATAGAAACAGACATAGAAAGTCAGCCACAAAGGGAAGACAAAGAAGCAGAAACCATATGAGAGAACAGAACAGAGATCCAGAAATAATGGAGTCAAGCAATCTAACAGATAGAGTTCAAAATACTGGTTATAAAGATGCTCGACAAAATTGAAGGAAGCTTAGATGAACTCATGAGAACTTTAACAAAGAGATAAAAATATATAAAAATGGAAATGGAAATTATAAAAGGAAACTTGTCAGAAATGAAGAATACATTATCTGAGATGAAGAGTATATTAAAGGGAATCAATAGAGTGGAGGAAGAAGAGGATCGAAACACTGACAAAGAGGATGGGGAAGCCAAGGACACCCAATCAAAATGGAAAGAAAAAAGTAACCAAGAATTTAATAATAATTTAAGAATCCTATAGGACAAAATTAAGAGTAACAACATCTGTGTCATAGGGGTACCTGAAGAAGGAGAACAAGAAGTGGAATATATATTTGAAGAAATAATGATGCAAAACTTTCCTAACCTGGTGAAAGAAATATACATAGAACCCCAGAAAGCTCCCCAGAAATGAACCCAAAGAAGCCCACACCAAGACACATCATAATTAAAATGCCAAAGGTTAAATATAAAGAAAGAATCTTAAAAGCAGCAAGAGAATATCAATTAGTTACCTACAAGGGAGCTCTCATAAGACTGGCAGCCAGTTTCTCAAAAGAAACTTTGCAAGACAGAAAGGCTTGGCACAAAATATTCAAAATATTGAAAACCCAGGATCTACAACCAAGAATACTTTATCCAGCAAAGCTATCATTTAGAGGTGAAGGACAGATAAAGAGCTTCCCAGACAAAAATAAGTTAAAGGAATTCATCAACACCAACTCAATATTACAGGAATTGTTGGAGGGATTTCTTTAAGAAGAAAAAACATGAATAAAGAATGGTAATAACTGCATATTTATCAACAAGTACCTCAAAAGGAAAAGAATTAAATGCTCCAAACAAAAGATAGAGAAACTGAATGGACAAGAAATCAAGACTCCTACATATGCTGTTTACAAGAGACTCAATTCAGATCAAAAAACATACACAGACTAAAAGGAAGGGGATGGAAAAAGATATTGCCTTGACAGATCTAGAAAGCATTGTGCTTAATGAAGTAAGTCAGATAAAGATAAATACCACGTGATTTCATGTACATGTGGAATCTAAAGAACAAAATAAACAATAATGACAACAAAAACAGAAATAAACTCATAGATACAGAGAATATTTTGAGGGCTACTAGATGGGAGGGGGTTGTGGAGACAGTGAAAAAGGGCAAAGGGATTAGGAAGTACAGATAGATACGAAATAGTCATGGAGATATAAAGTGTAGCATAAGGAAAATAGTGAATAGTATTGTAAAAATACATAAGAGGAAGTGAGGTACTTGATTTAGTGCGGTGACCACTTCGTGAGTTATACAGATATCTAATCACTATGCTGTACAAATGAAACTAATATATTATTGTATGCCAACTATAATTGAGAAGAAGCTCATTGAATTGTACAATGTAAACATGAGCGACTAATTGTCTATTATACTTCAATAATGTTGGGGAGTGGAAATAAAAAAAAAGAAAAAAAATACATATATTTTTCCATTTAAAATTAGTTGTCAGATCATTTTTTGTTTCGTTGGGACTACTTCTTCAAATCATTATATCCTATCAGAGAGTTGTTTCATATTCTGTATAGTTTTTGCCTGATAGCTTTTATCTTTTCTTTCCTCCCATTGTATTTTTCTTGGTTCATAGCTCGTGTGTTGTGATTCCCAGATAAAATATAGTAAAAATTTAGATTTATGCCAAGGAAACATCACAATCAGGCAGTTTGCAGTTAAAGGAAAACAGATTTGTAATGGCAAAATTTTGTAAAATCACATGTAAACCTAGAATATATTTAGTTATCTTTCACAGAAAAGAATAAGAAAGATAAGTGAAAATGACCTTGATTTTTTTTTATTTGAATATTTCTACATGGTCAAGGCACAGATCAGCAGAAAGCAGTTGAGGTTGTGGGGAAGTAGTGACTGGAGTTTGGTAAACTCTGGTGAGTTTATTAAAAGGAAACTTATTTTTTCCAACTTGTTAGCTCTTGCTTTCCACATGAAGGTAAAAGGCAGAATTTCAAAGCCGCAATTCTCCTTTTGCTACCAGCAAATGTTTTTGTATTCATGTTCTTGTTATACAACTTAACTTTTTTCTTTCTTTTTTCTTTTTCTGAAAAAAAAAAAAAAATTGACCAAATGAATTGCTGGGGTTAAACCATATGTTTAAGTTTTAAACCTCTTTTAAACTCCATGAAATGAATCAGAATAAGTGGATATGGAAACTCCAATGTCTGGCTTCTGAGTTATGTGATAGCCTTTTTCACTAAACTTCGACTTGTGTGGATACCCTTTGCTTCCTCTGAACAGGACTTGTCTTCTGGAAGCAGAGGTCTTGGAGGTGAGAGAGACTG
Source organism: Pteropus vampyrus (assembly GCF_000151845.1). Taxonomy (NCBI): domain Eukaryota; kingdom Metazoa; phylum Chordata; class Mammalia; order Chiroptera; family Pteropodidae; genus Pteropus; species Pteropus vampyrus. Next base: position 5,488,111 of record NW_011888822.1, on the reverse strand, counting down.
GTCATAACCTGTCAGCAACAAAGCCCTCCTTCCTCTCTGAGTAGGTGGACTTGAGGGAGGAGCTTCCTGGAACAATCTCTTCCAAGGCCTAAATTAAAGCTGCAAAAGAGTGGGTAAACATTCTGTTTGACCAACCTAGGGTTTCAAAAAAATTTTAAATATCAATGCACTCTCCACCACTTCTTTTTATTAACGCCTAGCAGAATTCACACATTTCTGCCACCTGGTTGGCCCCTGTGGTGATTTTGTAATGCCTTAGATTATTTTGTAAATGACATCTCAAACTTCATTCACTTGTCCATCCATATCCATCCATCCATCCATCCATCCACAATTTTTTTTATTTTTTCAATTGCGGTTGACATTCAATATTATTTTATATTAGTTTCAGGTATAAGCATAGAGGTTAGACATTTATATAATTTATGAAGCGATTTCTGCCCCCTGCTCCTTGATTAGTCTAGTGTCCAGCTGGCACTATACAGTTATTGCAATATTATTGACTTATTCCCTATGCTGTACTTTACATCCCCTTAAATATTTCATAGCTACCAATTTGTACTTCTTAATCCCTTCATCTTTTCATCTGGCGCCCCAACCTCCTTCCCACCTGGCAATCATCAATTTGTTCTCTGTATCGATGAGTCTGTTTCTGTTTTGTTTGTTCATTTATTTTATTCTTTAAATTCCGCATATAAGTGAGAGCATATGGTGTTTGTCTTTCTTCATTTAACTTATTTCACTTAGTGTAATACCCTTCAGGTCCATCCACGTTGTTGCAAATGGTAAGATTCCATTCTTTTTCTTGATGGCTGATTAATACTACATTGAGTATGTGTATATGTATGTGTGTATATGTGTGTGTGTGTATGTATGTATGTATGTATGTGTGTATGTGTGTGTGTGTGTGTGTATCACATCTTCTTTATTTATCCATGGTCATTTAGGTGGTTCCATATCTTGGATACTGTAAATAATGCTGCAGTGAACATAGGGGTTATATATATCTTTTTGAAGTAGTGTTTTGGATTTCTTTGGATAAATAACCAGAAGTGGAATTGCTGAGTTATAAGATAGTTCTATTTTTAACTTTTTGAGGAATCTCCATACTGTTTTCCATGGTAGCAGTACCAATTTGCAATCCCATCAATAGTGCATAAGGGTTCCCTTTTCTCCTCATCCTCACCAAGATTTTTTTGTTGATTTACTGATGATGACTATTCTGAAGGTGTGGGATGATATCTCATTGTGGTTTTAATTTGCATTTCTCTGACGATTAGTGATGCTAAGCATCTTTTCATATGTCTATTGATTATCTGTATGTCCTCTTTGGAGAAATGTCTGTCTATTCTAGTCCTCTGCCCATTTTTAATTGGATTGTTAGTTTTCTGGTGTTGAATTTTATGAGTTCTTTATAAATTTTGGGTATTAACCTTTTATCAGATGTATCATTGGTGAATATCTTCTCCCATTGGGTAGATTGTATTTTCATTTTATTTTTTTGATGGTTTTCTTTGCTGTACAAAAATTTTTAAATTTAATTTAGTTCCATTTGTTCATTTTCACAAAAGGTTATTTATTGTCTTCTAAATGTTAGGCAATGTCTTGCATGTTGAGAATGTAATGGACAGCATTAAAATATCAAGTCTCCGCTATTCAGGAACTTACAATCTAGGACAAAAGACAAGATTCCTCAAGCAATCCTACCGAATGATAGGGTTATTATTGAGTCAAAATAGGGCACAATTAGAAACATTTAGAAACATATTTAAACCCTGTGAAACAAAGGAACTGGCTCTGGACTTGGGGAGGAAATGTGGTCAAGGGCTCTCCTCAGTAGAGCAATTAAGCTTAAATCTGAAGAATGTCAGGCGTTAATAGTGAAGAGTGGGGTGGAGAAAACACTGTAGGCTGAGGGAACCTTCATGTAAGGTCACGTGACACCAAGGGCTTGGCATGGCCGTAGGATAGTAAGATGGCCAGAGTGTTTGAGCACATAGGAATTGGCTCCAGTTGAGATGGATAAAGTGCACAGTCATCATCTCTACAAAGCTCTTGTAGATTACTTAAGGCTTTTGTTCTTTATCCTAAGAACAATTGGAAGTCATTGAAAGCAGGAATGTAACATGGCAGATTTTTCGTAAAGGACACTTTGGCTGCTGAGTGAGACCTTGAAGGTCCCAAGTAATCAAAAGTATGGATTGTTTAAACAACAGAGAGAGAGACAGAGAGACAGAGAGAGAGAGGGACAGAGAGAGAGAGAGACAGAGAGACAGAGAGAGAGAGGCCCTTCTACCTGGTGAAAGTGGTAGGCACAGCGCAATAGTGCATATGACAGACAAGAGATGTAGCATGGTCCTGCCAGATCAGGGCTTCGCTGCTTTCACTTACCTAGGCTTCTGAAAGATTTTTGTTTGTTTGTTTTTGTTTTTTACAACTTCCCATACTTAGAACTCGATAGTAAAAAGAGGAACTTAACTGGGGTTTGTGTAGTACTAATAAAGCAGAAATTGTAAAGGGACAGGGAAGAGGGACTATATACCTGTGGAAATGAGGAAGGTGGTCTTGAGGGAGTATATTTGACTTCATATATATTTTTGACTAAAGTCCTAATTTATCCCTTTTCTTTTTTGCACTTGACTCTTTGGTCTAGAATAATTTTATTTAATTGCCCTTTCGTTCCCAGTAGTTCCTGAGCTTACTTTTTGACCAGAGTTATAGAAAATTACCATATGGTAACCAAATTCTTCAAGTCACCAATGGAAGTGATTTTTCCTTTATATTTACCCAACTGCCTTCTCCAGAGAAGGATGAGAAAAGAGGTTAAGGTGGTTTGTAAGAAATAAGATAGCACAGTGAAATAGTTTTATGGCACTGGGTACCCAGCCTGCCTTCTGTTCTAAGATGTATTTTGGTACAAAGATACCCGATGAGTCTCTTCTCATTTTTTTAAATTAAATTTTCTCCAGTCTCCTTTACCCTGACTAATCAGAGCATTGTTTCATCATGTTGTAAGTTCCTTCTGTGAGCTATAAGAAAAACAGGCCTCACAAAGAGCTCTATCTCATTTAATAGCTTGCTTAAAGGGAAGAAAAGTGTCAAGGAGCATTTTAATCTTTCCCGTTCTCTAAATACACTCAGCTGAACATTAATTTGAGGCAACTCCTTAGAAAGGAGATGATGGCATTCTTATCTCAATAGCTTTCTTGATAATTTGAGTTCTGTACATGTTCTGAGATCGGGAGTTTCTTCTCTGGCGGTTTTGGGGACAGTAAGATTGGTTCTATCTTGGAAATGAAATAATCTCCCACTTGGACACTTCTGTTATTGCAGATGTTCAAACAATAGCTTCTCTTGGTCTGAAGACAGAAAAACATAAATAGCTTTTCAATTAATTTTGAAACAGATTAGCCACCCTTGATTTTATTGAATTGGAGCGTGTGTGCACATTTGGTGGGGAAGGCAGAAGAAACACAGTGCCATGGAAAGAACAAGGAATTGGGAATTCCAACTTAGAATATTGGCTCTGTCTGTCCCCATACTAGCTGTACAACCCTGGGTAAATCACCCCATTGCTCTGGTCTCAGTTTCTTCAACTGTGAAATGGAAATAATAATAATTCCCACCCATCTTCATCAAAATGCTGGTTTGAGGGTATAAACACATGCTTTATACATATGAGAAGATTATTATTAGAATTGTTACTTCTCCTCCTATGGATTAATCATTCATTGATTCATTTATTCAATAATGATGAGAGTGATATGATCTGACTTGCTGGGTGGAGGGTGAGCTGGAGGGCAGCGTAAATGGAGCTGGGGAATCGTAGTGTGGTGGCTGCAGTCATTCCAGAAAGAGGGTCCTAGACCATGATGGTGACTAAGAAGGTGGAAAGAAGTGGATGATTCAAGATAAGATAAAGAGGACTGATTAGAATCTTTATGGGGGAGGTAAAACTTAAGTTTATATAATTAAAGGACAAAGATGAGTTTTTGGGGACAAATATATAGAAAAGTATGAGAAGTCAGTAAGGCTTCAGTGGGAACTGCTTTCTGTTTTATTTTTGTTTTGAATCTTTGAAGTCATACATTTAGAAAGACAAAAGAAAAAAGTTGCTTCCCCATAAAAGACCACAAGCCATTGTGCTGATGGTTTTTCATTTTAAGTAACACATGGCATGAGTAATTTCTTTCTCCATTAACTTTCAATTACTTTAAATTAATTACTCAGGGTGTGGTAATAGCAACCTCAAAGCCTCAAAGAAACTTAGACCTTATAGTATAGTTCAAAATGACTTTTATGTTTTATTGAACAAAGGTTGACTTGTGAGAGAATCACAATATCCTTGAAATGTGTAAGGAAAACAGACTCAGAATGGAGCTGCTGACACTTTCATTTGGTTGTTATACATTCATTGTTAACATAATTAGAATAAACACATCATTAACAATCTATGCAAAAAAGCCTGCATCATAAATTTGCATAATGGTAATAAGTCTGTTGTCTGACTAATTTGTTCTCTTTTTTAATATTTCTGAGAAACAAATGTACAGCATGTGGATATGAGCTGTGCTGATTGAGAATATCACAACGGCTGACAACACTCTTTCGAGACTGTGATTGAATTGAATTAACTACAATAAGTATGTATATTTTCATTACGTTCTCTACTTCTAGATCAGCTAGTGGATATTTTTATGAAAAAAGTTAATAAACTATTATTATTCTATCTAAATAAATGAAAGGCACCTATTTATGTCACTTTTATTCACATAGTACTGTGATTATTTAACTATATTTCGGTGTAATAATTGATTTCTTAATTTCCTAATTATTCATGCATTTGGTGAACATTTGTTTTACCATATGCTAGGCCTTGTTTTAGGCATGAGGATTCATGGAAGACAGGCAGACATTATTTCTGCCTTTCTGAGTGGGGAAGACTGACACATACTCCAAAATGAAACATGCAAATTAGTAAAATAACTGCAAGTTGTAACATCATGCAGGGTCTACTATATTGTAGAAGGGATTTGGATTTTAGTCTTAAGTGTAATGGGTAGCCTTTGAAAGTTTTGGGTAAGGGACTATTGAGATCTAGGTTAAAGATTATACTTTTCTACTGTGTAAAAAATAGATTGAGCAGAATAGGAATAGCCAACAGCACAATGAAAGACGCTCAATATCATTAGTCATTAGTGAAATGCAAATCAAAACTGCAATATATTTAATATTTATATCTCACTGTAAAATACCACAGTGAGATATAAATTCATATCCACTAGGAAGACTATAATCAAAATGGCAGACATAATAAGTGTTGTCAAGAATGTAGAGGAATTGGCACCTTGTATATTGTTGGTGAGAAAGTAAAATAGTACAGCCTCTTTGGAAAACAGTTATGCAATTCCTCAAAACATTGTAGCATTAATCACATTCCTCAAAAAATGTAGCATTAATCACATGACTCAACAATTAAAACATATGTGCACAGAAATACTTGTATATGAATGTCAATAGCAGCATTATTCATAAAAGCCAGAAAGTGGATATAATTCCAATGTCCATCAACTGATGAATGGCTATGTAAAATGTGGTATATCCATACAATGCAATATTACTCAGCCATGGAAAAGATCGAAGTACTGATATATACTTCGATGAGGATGAATCTTGAAAGCTTTATGCTAAGTAAGAGAAGCCAGTCAGAAAAGACCACATGTTGTGAAATTCCTTTATATAAAATGTTCAGAATAAGCAAATCCATGGAGACATAAAGTGCATTAGTGTTTGTCTGAAAATGGGGGGTGGAGTTGAGGGCTGACTGTTAATGATATGGGCTTTGTTTTTGAGGTGATGAAAATTTTATATAATTGGATTGTGGTTGTGGTTGTACAACTCAGTGAATATACTAAAAACAGTTGAATTATACATTTAAATGGGTGAATTGGATAGTATGTGTACTATATCTCAATAAAGATGTCAAAAAAAAAGAAAAATGGAAGAAGAAAACTGAAGGTAACCACTAAGAACATGGATTTTATGAGTGACTTTTCTTCTTGCTACTGGTCAGAACTGGCCAGGCCTTGCAATTGCTCTTGTGGAATAAATGTGCTGAATGTATACATAATAGCAGTCAAGATTCCCTCCACATCACCCCCTGTACCTCATATACCAGCCCCACAAAATCACCTCCATTTCTCTGAACCAGCCAGGCACTTTCATTTCTACTTGACTTTGCTCAGGCTCTGCTATGTTTTTCTTTTTCTTTTTTCCCTCCCATCTCTTTCAGTTAGGAAAAAAAAAAAAAAAGTCCTAATTCTACAAGCTCAGTTCAAATTCCTCCTGGAAACTCACCTTAGTTGCCTGGCCCTATATTATAATATTTTTGCTTTCTGAGGGTCTATTACATGTAGTTTGTATCTCTTTAAGATCTTAACCATGTAGCATTTCAAAGACTCACTTTGAATTCACTCTTTCTTTCTTGCCTTCTCTTTCTCTCTTCTGCTACAACTCCTGTCCCTTCTCTTCCTCCTTTCCTTTTTGACAATCAGGAGGAAGTTTGTCTGC
>NW_011888822.1:5438364-5481491 GCF_000151845.1 Pteropus vampyrus | reverse complement strand
TGCACAGAAATACTTGTATATGAATGTCAATAGCAGCATTATTCATAAAAGCCAGAAAGTGGATATAATTCCAATGTCCATCAACTGATGAATGGCTATGTAAAATGTGGTATATCCATACAATGCAATATTACTCAGCCATGGAAAAGATCGAAGTACTGATATATACTTCGATGAGGATGAATCTTGAAAGCTTTATGCTAAGTAAGAGAAGCCAGTCAGAAAAGACCACATGTTGTGAAATTCCTTTATATAAAATGTTCAGAATAAGCAAATCCATGGAGACATAAAGTGCATTAGTGTTTGTCTGAAAATGGGGGGTGGAGTTGAGGGCTGACTGTTAATGATATGGGCTTTGTTTTTGAGGTGATGAAAATTTTATATAATTGGATTGTGGTTGTGGTTGTACAACTCAGTGAATATACTAAAAACAGTTGAATTATACATTTAAATGGGTGAATTGGATAGTATGTGTACTATATCTCAATAAAGATGTCAAAAAAAAAGAAAAATGGAAGAAGAAAACTGAAGGTAACCACTAAGAACATGGATTTTATGAGTGACTTTTCTTCTTGCTACTGGTCAGAACTGGCCAGGCCTTGCAATTGCTCTTGTGGAATAAATGTGCTGAATGTATACATAATAGCAGTCAAGATTCCCTCCACATCACCCCCTGTACCTCATATACCAGCCCCACAAAATCACCTCCATTTCTCTGAACCAGCCAGGCACTTTCATTTCTACTTGACTTTGCTCAGGCTCTGCTATGTTTTTCTTTTTCTTTTTTCCCTCCCATCTCTTTCAGTTAGGAAAAAAAAAAAAAAAGTCCTAATTCTACAAGCTCAGTTCAAATTCCTCCTGGAAACTCACCTTAGTTGCCTGGCCCTATATTATAATATTTTTGCTTTCTGAGGGTCTATTACATGTAGTTTGTATCTCTTTAAGATCTTAACCATGTAGCATTTCAAAGACTCACTTTGAATTCACTCTTTCTTTCTTGCCTTCTCTTTCTCTCTTCTGCTACAACTCCTGTCCCTTCTCTTCCTCCTTTCCTTTTTGACAATCAGGAGGAAGTTTGTCTGCTACTTTAAAGCCCCAAAACCTGTCTCATCCTATCCAATACCTATAGATCTGCTCATAATTGGTTTCCCAAATCTAGTTGTATAACAGATGTTGTTTTCACAGAGGTTCACCCTATTCCCTTAACAACATTCCCCTCCTTCTAGGACTAAAGTTTTTCTGGCAGTCTTAAGCAGAATATAACAAGCACTTTTCTTTTCATAATTTATTCAACAAAATTCTCCAATATTTATTGACCTCCTACTATGTACCAGGCATTAGTTCCAAAAGATACATCAAGGAACAAGACAGTTGGGATTCTTGATGTTATTCAAGATCAGAAAATGACAAGTGCAGTGCGGAGACTTAGATTGGGTAATTTCAGAAAGAGTGAGTGCGAGGCATCTTAAGATTGAATGGCCGTGGAAGGTCTGTGAGGAGATGTTATTTGAACTGTGGTTCAAATGACACAAAGGAGCAAAAAAGAGGTAGCAGAACAGTTGGAGAAATATTCAGGGGCTAGATCTCCTGTGGTTTTGCAAGTCAGTTTGAGTAGTTGAGATTTATTTCAATTTCAAGGAGAAGCCACTAAAGGAAATTTGACATGAAAATCGGTTTGCAAATTTGTTGAATCTGGGGGTTTCATGTTTTTAACTACTATTTTGGCCTTTAAAGAGTAACATTACCAGTCCAGAAAGTGAAAAAAGAAAGTGAAGAGATGGTCAAGAGGAGTTGAAGCTCTTTACTTTAGCTGAGCATCAAACTGGTAAACAATGAAACACACAAACTACTGAGCTTCAAGTGATGAAAAGATAACATCTTGGGATGCTATTGCCAGAGGTTGCATAATCAGTATCTTGGGTTTCACATTTTTGCATAATCTAATTACAACTTAATGACAATAGGAAAGGATTCTTTTCTACCAGAAAGAGTTTTAAAAGCTCTTCCTGTCGACACACAGAAGAAAATGTGGATCTCATAATGGAACTGAGAAAAAATCCTATTGGTTAGAGAGACAAAGACCTGTAGCATCACATATTCCCAGCCAGGTATTTAAAGAGCATTTTGGAAGAAATAATGTATTGTAATAGAAATCCATTGAATATATCAAAAGCTTTCACAATATTTTTCCTTTTGGATATTAAAAATTCCACTCCTAGGAATGTATCTGAAGAAGAGATCATAGATCTGCACAAACAATTAGCTCCAAGGATGTTCAACCATTTTTAAAAAAACAGTAAAAATTTAGAAACCTTCAAAATATCCAGTAACTGGGGAATAGTTAAATAAATCCTCCTAGACAATGTAATATTCTGCATAGTGATGTTGGGAAACATTTAATGACAAAGATGTTTTTCCCCATAAAGTATGATTAAATGAAAAAAATATGACATTTTTCCCCAATAATTGGTGGTTAAGTTGAAACAAATTAGGTTACAAAATACCGAGTACACTTTGGTCTCAGTTCTGCAATTATATATTTAAAAAGAAAACTTTTCTAAAATATTAACAGTGGTTATCTCTGAGAGGTTAGATAACAAGATTTTAAATTTTCTTCCTTTTAATTTATTTTCTGAATTTCTAAAGTGAATATAAGTAAAAATTAATAAAAGATGTCCATTGATCAAGAATTAATAAAAATAGCTATAGATTTTACTGCTACATGTCAGGTGCCAAAGTGCTTTCTTTACCTTATTATAAATAAGTTTAATATTTACAATCATCTTCTGAGACAGCTACTCTCATTAATTCCATTTACTGTTGACAAAATTGAGACACAGAGATGTTAACATATCCAAGTCATAGATCTAGCAGATGGATGTTGGCGCTGGGTTTAGAATCCCAGGCAGTGCCAAAGTCCACTCTTTTAACTATGATTCTACACTTCTGGCAAATACCTAAGCCAAAGGAATAAAAGTTTCTCTGTTACTAGACATAGTATGAGAATTGTTTCCTCAACTTCACTGTTTAGAGGTTATCACCAATTCTTTAGTGACTAGAGACTATGAGTCTTTTATTATCTATTTTATAGAATATGGATTTCCTTGTAGAATATGGATTCCATCTACTTCTATGAACCTCTCAGCTTTTGTGATTAAAGAACACATCTGGTTACTCCCATATGTAGGTACTTAGACAAAAGAATCATACAAGACTTTATAAAGCAAGATTTTGATGTCTCTCCAACGGGAAAAACCTGGTATGCCGACTTTGCACAATTATCTTAACCAGGGTTCTCTCTATCCGGATTTGCAATGCACTGCACTCAATCCATTTACCGTGGGCTTGCCAGTTGGCTTTGACTAGCCTTTGTCATGTATAAGGCTAGACTCTATTTTACAAAGACGAGAACATAATAAAAGGCATGAAAGCAGATTTTACTCCAGGAATGAAACAGGAATGAAATGTCAAAAGAGGCTATAATGAGAACTGCCAATATACTGTGAGAATCATAATAGCACGTATTATGTAACGTGTATTATTAATAAGTGATATTTAAGTGCCAGGCATTGTACTAAGTGCACATAATATATGCTAATCCCATTATTCCTCATTCATAACAACCTATGAGATGGGTGTTATTCTCTCACTTCATACAGGAGGAAGTTGATGCATGGAGAGGTAAATTGCCCAAGGCCGCACAGCCGGCCCCAGTTCTTTTAATCATAAGGCTATCTTTGCTTCCACAAAGGCAAAGGGCATCTTTCACAGTCACCCGTATCTCCCTGTTCCTTCCTCAAATGTAAATCTTTAAATTATTGTTTTTTTATTGTTTTACTTCTATTGGGTGATAAAAATAATTAAACTTGTTTTTTTGTTTTTGTTTTTGTTTTTTTTTTAAGCTTTCAGTGTTCTTTGGGAGAGAGAAAGACTCTTTTCCCTTCTATTATAAAAACTGCATGAAAATGTCGATGTTCCTTTGACCATTCCTGGGGATTCAGGATCCTGAGTTTAAGTGGCAGAATACGTGCTGCTTCACCATAAGGACTCTGGGAGTAGTCAGATCATCATGAAATGATTTTAGTAGGCACTGAGTCAGAGTGACTGGAAGCCTTTGGAATCTGACAAATTCACACTCTTTTTTACTTACCTGTCACTGCAGCTTACTCTGGGTATTCCTAGGCAATGGGGCTGACATCCTGGTTACTCTGGCATCTGAAAATGACAGAAATGCTTTCTTGCTTTGCATCTGTCTAGCTTGTCCTCTGTGCAGCATCTGAGGCTGCCGCCAGGGGAGGAGCCCGTCATTGTCAGAGGATGGGGCTCTTTCTTGGCCTTTTGGGAGATCAGGGCGGTGTTGTTAGGATAGCCTCTCTGCTGCTTGCCAGAACTCCCTAGCTGGTTGTCAGCAGTTATGCTGTGGTCCATTTGAATACATTATCTTTTCAGTTTGGGTCATTTACAGCTAGCTTTTATTGAGCATTCTATACTGATCTCCACTCTCAAGTCCTGAAATAAAAACTCTCTTTCACTTAACTGTTTAACATGTACTCTAAGAAATGACAGTGTTTATACCCTCGCTTTTGGCATTGTCTTTCTCTTTTAGCCCATTCTTCAATGAATTATGATGTATTTTTCCCAGCTTTATTGAATTATAATAGAAAATTAGTTGCCCATATTCACATTGTACAATTCAATGAGTTTTTTTCAATTATGATGTATTTTTAAAGGATAATCACCCTTTCTTATAGCAAAACAACAAAAACAATGTTTTTTTTTTAAATCAAAGTGGTAAAAAAGAGAAAATGGATATTTTGTGCAATTGAAATGTCCAGAAATTACTACTGTAATTATACAAGTGTCTTCCCTTTGTATTGTGGCAAGTATCCTATATTTTATGGAATGAAGTATACATACAGCCACACAGCTGTGAAAATTTATTTTATAAATTGGTTGCAACTTTAGCTAGTTTGTCAAGGAAGATGGACATATTCATTTGAGATAACTGTTGTTTTGTTTCAGCTAATGCTTATTTGCTTCCTTTAAAAGAAGTTATAGCATATATACATTATAATGCACAAATATTCAGTGTACAGTTTGAGAAATTCTTGCATATGTATATAATGACTGCCAGATGAAGGCAGAATGTTTTAAGCATTCAACACCCCTGAGGATTTCCTCATGGCCCTTCTCAGTCAATAACCCATCTCCCTTAAGAGGAAACCACTACTCTGACCTCTATTACCATAGATTAGTTTGTCACTCTTTGAACTTCATATACATGGAATCGTATAGTAATTATCCTTTGGTGTCTGATGTCTTTTGATCAATATTATGTCTGTGAAAGTCATCCATGTTGTTAAATTAACAATATTGTTCTTTTTTTAAAAAGTATTATTCCATAGTATTTCTTGTGTAACTATACCACAATTGATTTTGTTGATGGACAATTTTTTGTCATTCCCAGTTTTAGGCTTTTATGAATTAAGATGCTATCCTGAATAAGGCTGAGGCCTTTTTAGTGTTTGCATTGTTATCCAACTTCTCCCTCTACCCAATCCTGTTCCCTTTCTATCCCCCAACACCATCAATATTGAAGTTCTTCAATCTTGAAGATCTCCCTAATAATCTCCTCTCATGGCATGGCAATAATCTCCATCTCACAGCTCACTTCCTGGGTACCCGAACTGCCATAACATCTTCGATGGATATATCATTTCAAATTGGCTGTGCTGTTTTATTTTGCTCTAAGACTTAGAAAAACTAAACCTTAGAAGTCAAGATTTCATAAAGCCCTGGTCACAAAGGGGCAGAAACTGGCATGCCAGGTGCACTTTCAGATTGAATGTCATGGTCAAAGGTAATTTTCCAAATACAAATGAGTGTTCTTTAGATTTTTAGGCAAAAGCTTCATGTAAAATGAGAAAAGTTTTAGAAGGTGTAATCTGGCTTTGTAGATACAAAATGAATTGGAGGAGAAATCTTTTTTGAACAATTACAATAGTTCTGACATTTAAAAAAATAAGGAAGCAGGGAATGTGAGAGCCTTTGTGAAAGAAAGAGGCACAGCTTGAGGGCATTGTGGCTGTGTGTAGGATTGTCAATGCAGAAAATGGAGAAGTTAATGGTGACACCAATGCTCTGACCCCAAGTAGCTGGGATTGCATTTCTCTTACCATTCATTCGGGCTTTGGCGAAGAGGAAAAAGAGTGTAAAAAAAATATGCTTTTGAAAAATACAGATATCAGATGAAACAGTTGTATGGGTGTAAGAAGATGCAGACTTCAGTTTAAGAGCATAGTGCAAACATTAAAAAGATCTATCAAGGAATAAGAGAAACAGGCCTTTATGTATGAATGAATTAAAAAAGGAAGATTTGGAGGTCATATCATATATTAGTTATCAATTATTGCTGTACAACAGATTATGCCAAAACTTAGCAGCTAAAATGACAACATATTTTTTACTTCACAGATTCTGTGGGTCAGGAATCCAGGAGTAACTTAGCTGGGTCCTCTAGCTTTAGATCTCTCACAGGACTGCAGTCATCTTCAGACTTAACTGGAAAGATTCCCTTCCAAACTCACTTACGTGTTTGTTGCCAGGATTCAGTTCCTCGTGGGGTTTTGTACTGAGCTTTAGTTCCTCGTGAGCTGTTGACCATCCTTGATTGCTTGCCATGTGGGCCTCTCCATAGGGAAACTGTCAACACGATAGCAGAAATCAAGAAGGTAAAAGAAAGTGCCAGCGACAGAGAAAAAGAAAGCAAAAGTCAGGCTCTTTTATAATCTCATCATGGAAATGATATCCCATAACCCGTGTTATATTCTGTTTGTTAGAAGTGAGTCACTATGTCCCACATACACTCATGGGAAGGGGATTACACAAGGATGTGGGTCCCAGGAGTCAGGCATCTTTGGGAACCCTGTCGGAAGCTGCCTACCACATCTATATAAAGTAATTGTTGAGAAAATGTTGTTGATACACTACAGACAAACTCTCTAAGCCTTTTTTTTTCTTTTTTTTGCCATCTATAACTTTGTAGTTAGGAACTTCTATAAGAATAATAGAAGTGTTTTCTTTTGATAGAAGGCCATAGGTCAGTGGAGGTGTTTTTGGCCTTTACTAATGCGCTCTTTAACTTGATTTGAAAAGTGAACTGTGCAATACTGAATGATTTCAAACATTTTTCTAGCAAAAAAATATTATCTTTAATTAGACTGACTTAAAGCTGTTAAGATTCTTGTCAGAAATAATTTTTAAGTGTATGTGTCAAGATAAAAACAGCAGTTGTCAAGTGAAGAAAACGATAATTTGTGCATGTGCTGTCTGGCTTATAAGCAATCAGGTCTTTAAATACTGAGTATTTGTGCTTACAATTTTTTTTATAGAAGTCATTCTGACAGTTAGGGATCCAAATTGTTGGAATGCTATTGTTTGTGGTAAATATTTGTCTTATGCCTAGAGAATGAAATTTGGGTCCTACCCTGTAATATAGACAAAAGCATCGCTATAAGAGAAAGCATCTAAGCAATTCAGTTCACCAATTAATTGGTGAAACACATAGCATGAGCAAAGCATTCTGGGTGATTATAAGGTAGAATAATAACAACAATAATGAAGACCACTCTGACGAAAGCAAATCAGGTGACTTAAAGCACTTGAAAAAGCTTGAATTCTATTTCAGTCTTTTAAGGCTATTAATTTCTTTAGCAAGCCTTTGTTATTGGGCAGTGAAAAGGAAGTCTTTTGCCTGATCTCTGTTGCAGGGTTTCTTAGTAGTGGCACTGTTGACATTTGGGGTCACATAATTCTTTGTCGTGGGGGGTGTCTTGTGCATTGTAAATTGTTTAGCTGCATTCCTAGCTTCTGCTCACTAGATGCTAATAGCTCTGCTCTCCCCACCCCAGTTGTGATAATGAAATATGTTTCCAGACTTTGCCAGATGTACCTAGGAGTGGGGGAAGGAAGGCAGGCAAAATCACTGCACTATGGAAATTAACACAGCTTTTGAATTAGAGAATTCTAAATTAATAAGAGTTAATGTTATTTTACTCTTATACATTGCATATAAATATGTTGTCTTTTCTCTTAGTCCTCAAAAGCAAAATTCAATGTGCTATATAAAAGATCATTCATTCTCCTATTCGATGAGTCAGTAAATATTCATTGAGCACTTACTCCATGCAATTGACTTTACCCAGATATTGTGAGAAATACTGAAAAGAATAACACAGATTGTTGCCTCGAGAATTATGAAATCTGAGATGGGGTGGAGTGGGGATTGAGGTCATGTATACACATAACTATAATGCAAACAGGCAGCACTAAGTTTGACAAAAGAAAGAAGTAAAATTTTACAGGATGTTTTAAAAGAGAGAAACTTTAATTTTTCCTTTGCAGACCAGCAGTGGGTTAGAAGTTCATCCCTGAGCTGAATTTAGTCTGAGTGAGGTTGACCTATGGTTTTGGGGTATGAGAGTAGTTTGGAGATAGAGTTCGGCCTCTGAAACAAAACATAAAATCTAATGGAGCTAGGCAGAGAGATGGAGACCCAGCCTGAAGCCAAAGGTTTTGAACTAGAAATAGTGTGAGATGGAGGAAGCATGTTCAAAAGGAGCAGTGCAGGAGAAGGCTGGAGAAGATTCCTGAAGTACTGATAACAGTACCTGGTACCTTTTGTAGGAAAATGCTAATAACCACAAGGTACAATAGTTGCTGCAAAGGCATTAAATTCATTTGATGGGTGGGAAGCCTTCCAGTGGGACCGAAATCATTCTCTTACCTGTGGTACCCAGTAACTTAGCAGTTTTGTATGGAAAGCAATTCCAAGCCAGATACAACCAGTGGAAGACAAGCTATCAAAGGGTCCTGCTTCCATGTACCTACTACTGGCCAGCCACGTGTCCAGCATCTCCACTATTAGATCTTTGTTGTTTGGGTGAACCTTTCAAAATAAAAGATACAAATGTTCCTAGAGATGGCATTATTAACACAAATCGTATGGTGTTACACTCTCAAAGTATATTTTAGACTGTTAATAGGCATTAACTTGAAAACTTTTATCAACAAACTAGTTTTGAAATGCCAGGTAAATCAAATTAAACACATTTCTTTACTAAAGAACTTGTCAAAGCCTTTAAGACACATCGTAAATCACAAATGCAGGAATGTAATATGAAACATTTCCCAAATTTATTTAATTACAAAGCCTTTTATCATGTAACATCTCATGAGAACATGGTCTGTACTACATGTTTTGTATTACCCTGACTGTGTATGAATGAGGTCGCAAAATAGTGCCAACTGTCTGGACTTTAAGTGAACAGGATACGGCAGGGAAAATATACCAAAGTAAATATTCACAGACCTCTTCCTCCTTCATCTGCTAAAGAAAAATTTGACTTTGTCAACTTGGTTCCACCACTTCTACTTCAGCAGATGTATTTCTCTCTTAATCACCAGGTTTTTGGTCTTTAGTGTATACCACTATAAATGGTGAGGTCTGGAGATGCTGACTTACTAGAGTAATTTGAGTAAGGTCAAGGAAGAAATGGTAGGAGAAAAATAATAGAAATATTAAGAAAAAAGTAAAAAGGGAGACAGGTTTGGAGAGCAAGTGTTGATGTTTGAGCAGGGCAGGTGACTGACCTGGAGAGCAGCCTTAATGCATCTTGGAGTTTGAGAGAAAAGGAAATGCTTCGTGAGAGACTATTTTCTGGGTGTTACAAGAGTAGTTCATAAGGTTGTGTTTTTCCTTATCAAACTGTAGTAAACATTGAAATTGCTTTTTATTTACTTGTGATTGCTAAGATAAATTTCTTTAAATATGAAAATGAGATTAAATCTTGGGCTTTAAGGTGGGGTCCAAATCCAAAAGATCTGTCTTTAGAAGGGTTATTACCAGGAATATTTAATGGGAAGTAGAAGTTGTATGTTAAGGTGATAGTATTTGACTATCTTGGAAATAAAGGCTTAATGGAATGTTCTGGTGAGTATCTGTTATTTTTGGCTTTCCACTCACTTTCTCAGAACAACAAATACCCTCTTTCTTCTGTGAACTGTTCCTCTTCCACTCCATGTGGTTCTAAGGAGCTGCCAATCATAAGACATAGCCCTATGGCCACAGGAATGGGCACACAAGTAGGCCTGGTCAATCATATTAATCTGTTTCATGGCTACAGAGATAAACACATGACCCCCTTCAGGCCAATCAGTATCTTTTCCTGCTATTTTATATAGAGAGATGATGGCTTAGAGACACTCTGGTGTAACTAAGCAGAGATGGTGGAAGTCTGGACTTATCTACACTCACACTTCTTTTACCATTCTATTCCTCAATCTAACCACAAGGAAGAAGCCAACCTATAGCACAGAAGGAAGACGTTAGGTAGAATCTGAGCTGGGAGATGAAGGGAGATGGTAAAATATAATCATATTGTCTAAGTTAGTAGGCAACCTGAGGCCAGCTTACCTCTGGACTTCCTCCATTATTTAAGCCAATCATTCCAGTCTAGCTTAATTAATTTTAGTTTCTGTCATCTGTAAGCAAAGGAGACCTGATGAATTATCCCACAATGTTCTGAATGCCTTGAGGACAGAAAAGTATAGATAGCAGCGATGAGGGAGAAATGCGAGGAAGATGGAGAGAGAAGGTGTTGCTGTAAACTTTCTCCTCAGCTCTATTTTCTTAGAGCTGATGTGAGGAGGGAGTGAGAATTGGAAAGTGAGTAAGGATTGAAAAATTAATTTCTTCTTCTCACCCTGAGTTGGCTGATCTTCTGAGGTGATAAGGCAAGGTGAGCTAGATTCCTGGAATGGTGTTTTGATTTTGAATCACTTAAATTTATGCTTTAAAGATTGATCCATTTTTTCTCCTCTGATCTGCTTCATCACTGTAGTCAGTATACTATATTTGGGTTAAAAAAAATATAGGGCTATAGTTTTTATCAGTTGCCTATTTTAACCATTTCTTTTTGATTAGAAGAAGCTATAGGAGCAGAGAAAATGTGATACTTCTTCATGATACACCTGAAGAGGTATTCGAGCTATCAATGTGAGCATGATGAAATGATGACACGAGCGGTAGAATCTACCCACATCTGGCTGAGTTCAGGGCACTGTGCTTTCCTGTGTTGGCATCACAGATTCTTCTCATATACACTCCTCCTGTATTTCTTTTAGAAATTCGGTTCATGCTGCACAAATTAATGTCTCATTTTGTGTCTTTGTGAAAGGCAGTAACTAAGCAGATGATAGCTTTGAAGTAGGAAGCATTTGAGTTCTGGAAAGAAAAGACAGAGACTGTATTGATTTTTCACTGTGAACCTGAAACACAAATGAAAGTACTACATCAGGTTTTTTCTTCTTGTTATTTATTTTATTTTACTTCTCTATACTTCTGTTAAAAAGAGAGTTCTTATGCAGATTCACCAGGTCTTA
Organism: Pteropus vampyrus; assembly: GCF_000151845.1. Taxonomy (NCBI): domain Eukaryota; kingdom Metazoa; phylum Chordata; class Mammalia; order Chiroptera; family Pteropodidae; genus Pteropus; species Pteropus vampyrus. Next base: position 5,470,049 of record NW_011888822.1, on the reverse strand, counting down.
GCTTGTCATCTACCTTCTTATCTATTCCCTATACATCTATAAGGTCGATGTAGTATAAACTCCAGCTGTATTAGAAACCAAGTTTTAAAGGTAACTGAACTGGAAAATTAATTTACCCTTTGGTCCATGGGCATAGGTGTGAGGTGTGGACCTGGCTTACTGAGAGGAGGTGGGGCAGTAGGCTTATAGTCCTTGTCAGTAAACTCATAAACTTGGCGGCAGTGCTAAAAACCTCTAACCATAATCCATGACATTTTTCTGCCCATATAAAAGGCCTTGGGCCCTATGTCCTGTAGGGACTTGAGTTTTTAAGTAGTTAATACTACCAGGCATTAGTTGAAAAAACTTGGGGTGTGTAGCTAAGTGAATGGAAGTTATATGGGAGAAGTGATAAGGATAATGATAATGACTAACATTTATTGAACACTTACTATGTGAAAGACACTGACTGACTGAAGCACTCTACATATGTTCTTATTTAACTGATACGGCAACGTGATGAGGTTGCCCATCTCGTGAATGAGGAACCTGAGGCTCTGAGATAGAGCTCACACAGCTGGTCTATAATAGAATGGGATTTGGACGCAGATCTCTGTAGTTTCAGGAGTGGATTGAGATTCAACTAGTGACTGATAATTTGATGTACTTATCAATGTTGTCTTGCCAAGCTATTTCTGGAGATGCCCAAGCCTGGGTTGGGGGTTATTGTCGGGGATGTCATAAAGAGAATTTTTGTAAAGAAAATTCTGACCAAAGAGGACAAGATGAAGACTCAGAGCTGAAAGACCCAAGAGTTTTGGGTAAGTAAACCAAGGTCATATGTTATTAAATGGATTTGATGTCTTAATCCTGGAAGCCTTAGGAAGTATTTGAAAGGCTTAAAGCTGGAGAAGTACTTGAATTTTTGTAAGATTACACAGCCTTCATTGAAAAAATGTATCCAAGTGGCCAGACTAGGTCAGCAAGAACTTTTAGGAAGTCATTTCATTGATACCATTGACATAAGAGAGCTAATCATGGCTTGAACTAAGCTACTTGATTAAAATAAATTTGCCAGTTTAGGCAATATCATCCTCTGGTATTTAGTCTGCCACATTTCCAGTCATCCCTCCTGCCTTAAAATTCTCTCAATGCATTGCTCATCACTTTTATCTGGTTAAAAAACTTGAAGACTTTTGAAGAAGCCACTCATTAAACGGGGTACTTAGGGAATATTAGTGCAAATAAGTGACTTAATCTTGTCCCTTGATAGGGGTGTCTGCGTGAAAGAACAGTTAGATCTTTACTTGAGATGGAGGAAGGTTGGTTTGACTGACCAAGTTCACTGTAGGTGGGAGGTGGAAGAACTGAAGTTGGCATTGTTCCCAAGTCAGGCATCCAGGGAAGTAAAAAAGCTGAAAAATAAGAATCAGGAGGCTCTTCTTTTTAAATTATGGGACCTTGGCCATGTCACTTATATCCTGAAGCCTCAGTAGTTTTGTCTAGAAAGTGGGAATAATGATAATGCATTCCTCTTGTTTCTCATAGATTCCTGGACATATCTAATAAAGTGGCATATGTGGAAATGTTTAAAAAGTTTAAAAAATGTTTAAAAAGTTTTAAAAAATGTTTAATAATCAATATGTTATTATCAAATTCTATATACATTAACTGTCATGTCCAGTCATTGAGATGAGAGACAATTTACAGATGCAAACAATTTCACTGGGAGAGCATACTTATATTTTAAAATTTCAATTTTCTCAAGTATCTGTGTATCGAAATATCATTCCTAGAATCTAATTGTACTTTCCATTGTAAATAGCTATTTAATAGGTGGTGTTTCTATTTTGTGGAAGCAGTACAGCAAAGCGCGAAGAACTCTAGACTTAAGAGTTATACAGACACAGGAGTATGAATTTTGGAGTCATACAGATATAGGTTCAATTCTATGTTCTGCATTTTGACATCTACATGACCTTGGTAAAATTATTTAACTTCTCTGAATCTTGGTTTTAGCCTCTGCAAAATGGATCTATTGGTATAATTGACTTCGTGTGTTTGTTTTGAGGATTAAATGAAATATTACATGGCAAGTTGTTAACACAGTGAAGTTCATGTGAAGAAATCACTACGTGCTAGCTCTGTTTCTACCTGCTTTAAATTTTACAGCACACTTTGCAGCTGCATTTTCTCATTTAGTCATCCTTAACGTTATCGATAAGATGTGAGGGGAATCTGATTATTATCTGTCTTAATTCATGTATCCAGTTAGGTAGGTTTTGCGTGGACACATGAAGGATATCTATTCCCCACTCCCCACCCCCACTTCTCTGGGAAATGCTCTAGAAGAGGGAGTCAGATGGGAGAGGAGTGGAGACAGCTTTTTGTTGGAACGGACAAATGACGAGAGCAAATGACATTAGGCCACTTCAAATTCGTGATGTTCCCGGGTCCCCTGGGAGCACCTACGACACTGAAGAGACGTTCCCATCAGCCCTTGCATCATCAGTGGCTCCCTCACCACAGCCCCATGGGAGAGCTCGCTGGTGCCATGTCCCAAGGTGATGCTGACGCACAGCCCTGTGAGATTCCAAATAGTTCCAAAGAGTCAGTGGGCACAGGGCCGAGCTAGGACTGGTGATGTCACAGCGGAATCTCAGCACTTGGAAGGCTGACAGACTGCCTTTGCCAGCTACACACTGGAAGTCAGAAGGAGATTTGACCTCCAGAAAGCACACTTTCATTCCAGCCTGGAGCTGGTCAAATTCATCACAAGGCTCTCAGCAGTTAAAGATTCATTCTGCTGAAAGTGAGGAAAACGCTAAAGAGATGTCTTCTGTCCTGAGTAGCACCAGCTGATCTTTTTTAAGCAGATGGATGAATCATTATTCCCATCAATAAGGGGCCAACACACAGCTCCCTTTTCCAGCAATCTGACCTGAGGGTTTTGGGCCTCCTTTGCCAAAGCTGAGGACATGGAAGGGACAAAATCTGTAGGGGGAGCTATTTTGTTTTGAATGCAGAGTGTAATTCTGCCTTTTTCAAGTAAGCAAGATATTTATATTCTGAGTTTCTTTTGGAGAAAAATTTCGCTTTCTGGGGCATTATGAAAATGCTATTGAAGGCAGCCCTAGGCATCATATAGGAAATGTCGTATAATATGCATCAGTGTGAATCTAAATTAGGAAATGAGACACATGCTCTCCCAATTCTATCAAATGGTATTTGGACATTTTAGGGGTAAAAGCAAAGGCTTTGAAGCCATACAAACCTGGGGTCAGATCCTAGTCAGCTAGTTACTAGCTAAGTGACAGGGCAATTTGCTCCATAACCCTGAAAAAATGAAAGAGGAAAGCCTGTGCCTAGGTTCTTATTTGGATTTAATTTGACAGTGCATTTAAAGATCAACCAGTAATAAGTGCTCAACAGATGACTTATTCATCCTCCTATTTCTCTGGAGTGTCAGACATCATACTCATTCATACCCATCTATGAATTTTGCTTCCCTAATTGTTTTTTGTTTTTGTTTCTTTGTTTTTGTTTTTTGTTTGTTTTTTGCTTTTTACATCGAAGGTGTAATTAGGTTCACAAAAAAAGGGCACATACTCAAAATTAGGTCTACTCTGAAGCGAGGCATCATTTATTCATGTCTTTGGCAGGATGGTTGGAGGCTGAAGTCTCCACGGAAGAGTGCCTGGTGCTGCGGAGAAACGTATTTGTGCTCAAGGGAAAGCAACGACAATGGTGTTTGCTTCAGTGGGGAGGGCTGGGAAGTGACTTGAAAGAGATTCTAGAACCAAAGCATATTTCCATGAATATACAGTGGTGGCAGCCCAGGGACTGCTCGGCTCTTTATTCAGACATAATATTCTGGTCAGGTTAAGCCTCCCTCAGAACCCCAAAGGCCATAGGCATAGCAAGCCAATTTCTCTGCCTGCAACAAAACAAAGATCGCTTCGAATCCATTTTGAAAATCACAAATGAGTCTTACCATCCAACGAAGGAACTGTAGTTAAACAATAAATGGAATCAAGGTGGTGGGGGTGGTGGGGAGAGGACTATAGACCAGCAACATATTACAAGGGACAATGTTCTGCATATTCTCTCTCTTTCTCCTGTGTTGGGTCTGGACATCTGATTCTCTAGAGAATTTACCTGAGAGAGTTTATCAGAAGCCTGGCTGAAAGTTTGCTTTCTAAATTTTTTTCTTTAGCTACATGTATACAAGAAAATTCTATATTTGACAGTACCCCAGTACTTCCTTTATTTAACAAAGGTATCTTAATTTTTCCATGACAATAACATTGAAGTTACCTCAAGTCTCATGTTTAAAAAGTTGTTACACTTATTATTAGAATAAGCGGGAAGGAAACATGGAGGCAATTACTCCGATTCCTTTATTTTTATAGGTGACAATTTGAGGACTCAAGTTGAGTGCCTTCTCAAGGCAACACAAACATTGGGGTCAGGGCTGGGCTGAGACCTCAGATCAGTATTTCCACAGTGATGCTCTTTTAATACTTGACATGTAATCATTTGGATACTACTTGGTTGTAGTAAACTTAGAACATTAACAGGGTTTAAGTATAAGAGAATACAACCAAACAAGTCCACTATGGAAAATCATGACCCACTGGCTGTAACAGAGAGGGGATCACAAAAGTTATGAAAGTTATGCATTACAGCCAAAAAAAAGTGGCAGAGAAGTTGAGTGATTTACTGAAGGCAGCTAATAATTGATGGGAGTCAAGATTTGAACTCATATCTGGCCTATTAGATACTATTCGTTAGTATCTTAGTTTCTATTAGTTGGAAATTACGCTGGAGTTGGCCAAGGGTTTTACTGCACTCAGTAAATTGCTTTGTTTTGCAGGATGCCTAACCAAGCTTCAAGAAAAAAGAAAGGCTGGGTTGGCTGCATTTTGATGATGGTTGTTTAATTTCTTTTTTTGTTTTGTTGTTTTGTAAAGAACTTATAAAAAAATTCTCCAGCTGAATTCCACCTGGTGCCTAGATCCTGATCCTTTTGAAAAAAAAAAATTTTTTTTTTTCTATTGTCTGGTGTCTGGATACTGTGGTTCTAAAAAAGAATAAGGCACAAGGACAGTTGGCCGTAGTTAAATTTAAAGGGGATAGAAATTATCAAAACAAAGAAAAACAAACAAACAAAAAGGGGTGAAATCTCCAAGTTTGAGGTTGATTTCATTTGCCAAATCTCAGAGCAAATCGAGAAGGTAGCCAAAAGCACAATAAGAAAAAGTTTGCTTGGGAAAGTATGCATTAATTAAAAGCAACTCCTCCAGAAAGAGTCTCTCTTCCAAAGTAGAGTCCTGACATTGAAACTCATTGGCTATAATCAGCCTGAATTGAGCTCCTTTGTTCATCCCTGAACTAATCACTATGGTCCCAGGGATGTGATGCTGTGATGGTCAGATTTGAATCACATGTCCACCTCTGGCGCTATGGAGATGATGGACAGCACCCTACTGAGATTATGGAAAGGATGTTATAAGGAAAAACAGGATGCAAAAGAAGAGTGAATGGAAGTCAGACATGTAACAACAGAAAACATCCAGGCTAGAGTTTTCTCTAAAGTGGACATTGTGTAGAAATTCAAATTCTTTTAATGGCGTATTTCTAAATGAAACATTATTACCTAGTACAAGCATTTCTGTGAGATTTACAGAAAACATACCTGTATCTCTATGTTGGAAATCTCGAACTAAAAGGAATAGTTCTGACACATTGAAAATGTTAGAAACCTATAGAATACTTTTGGTTCACAAGTATAATTATGAGAAAGTAAGGATTGGATATTATGAAATCATAAAGACTTCAGTTTCAATTACTTGTTACATGTCCTTATGATGGACTCAGGATTTCCTTAAGAATACATTAATATAAATAATTTCAGAGCTCTAAAAACAATAATTTTTGTGAAGCTATCAGCTCTGGGCTCCTGGATTATTCCACATTCAGAACTTTCTCAATGATATAAGAATAGAGAGAAAAAAATCACACTGGTTGGGGAAACTAATTGGCCTAACCAGAATGATCCCTTGGAGTCATTTTGCCTCCCTTACCGAAAGTTTCCTTAAAAAATAAATGTATACATTGTGTTTATTCGAAGATTTGGGTTTGGTAATTTTCTCAGTGCACTTTTCTTATTCCTCTGTCTCAGAAATTTTTTAAGCATAACTTATTAAATTAAAAATCTTCCTTCATATTCAAGAAATATCACATTCTGAGATGAAGATAGATGTTCACAATAAAAATAAAGCATATGAAAAGTAAGTGAGCATTGTTGGATAAATCATTGTTGGAAGGAAATAAGATGGTGGCATTTTACTCAACCCTTTGACTTGATACTCCACCTTCAGAAACAAACAGACATGCCATCTATCATATTTTACATTTCCTTTGTAGTAAATTTTGACTGATTTTAATTACCACATTTTGTTGACTTGATATAATATGCAGTATTTGAGTTGAAAAGAGCATGAGCAACTAAAACGACATCTCATTTTTTTAGGGACCTTTGTTCTTAAATTCAGGAAGCTGTAAAATCTTCAATAGCAAATTTCATTAGTTCTTAGGCAATATTATAAGTGGTGGTATTCTATTGAGAACTCCTTGAACATGAATCAGGAGATTAACTTTTGTAGCAAACTGTCAATCTTTACTTCTAAATTATGGTGAGTAGTGAATTTTTTTGTTTTGGCTTTGAAGTTGAATTATTCTCTTTGCTCAATCATGTCAGTCAGAAAGGAGATTTTTCTTCTCAGCTGAGCTGTGTGTGTGTGTGTGTGTGTGTGTGTAATGTAATTAACATCTCTCTATCTCTTGCACTATGCCATTATGTTGTTATTATTCTCATTCATTAAGTTCTAAATATTTCTTTAAAATTCTGAGAGGTTCGACAGGTTAAACTGTATCCCATTATTGACAATATTAAATAACACATTCTGAACACCCTTCTTCAAGTTGTCATATTTTCAGTAAAATGTCATTATATTTACATCTTTATTTCTTTAAGAGAGAGAGGTCACTCAAAATCACTTGCTAAAGCTCCCTACAACATGTTTTAGATGAAAAAATATGGTTTAGAAAGAAAGAGAAAGTGTATTTCTTAGAAACATTGTGTAATATCTACTGTTAGCAGGCAAGTGAGCTTAAGTGCACATAAACATTTGGCCAAGAATGTTCATTGATGCCTTATTTGTACCAGCTAAAAAACAAAAATAAAAACACCTAAATTTTCAAATAGATGAAAAGTGAAATAAGCCATGGTATGAGGTCATGTTATGTAATATTTGAAAAGATTGAAGTAGATTTATCTGGTTTCACTTGAAATGACATTCATGAGATATTATTAGGAATAAAAAAGCAATTACGTAATAGTTGATATAGTAGAATCATGTGTTGTAAAATATGTGTCTTTATCTCATTATATGAATTTATGCAAACTGTTAGCTGTAGTTATCTGTGAGCAGTAAGAATTGTGAATAAGAAGTTGGTAGGTAGGGGACTCTTGCTGTTACACCTGCATTTTTTTTTTTATGATGAGCATATGCAAAGATTTTAAAATACATGTGGACAAAAGAAAATAGGTTATCAATTTCTTTCATTTCATTTCATTTCATGAGCGTGGAGATATTAAATGATTTCCTCATAGTAACACAACTCATTAGAGCTAGAGATGGAATTTGAATCCAGGTCTTTGGACTTCGACTTCTGTATGATTACTCCTATATCAAAGTGGCCCTCCTTATAATAACTAATCAGAAAAAAAAGTTTTAATTATTGATACTCACGTATTTGAAATCAAACAGAAACAAAAACTACCATTGCCCCACTACAAAAACCTTGGAATTTAAATTTTAGTCAGATCTTACTTTTCTTCACAATATCTATAAATGTACTTTCTTGTATGAATTAGAATTTAATGCTTCTCTTTTGTTTTTCAAATGAATTTTATTATCTAACAAATAGGATAACCTTAGTGCAGGCAAGAAATATCTTAATTAACTGAAAAGTTAAATTGAGTAATTAGATCAATCTGCAAAATTAAGAAGAGGGTGAGGGGGAAAGAATAGAAGACTGCATTTATGCTGCTTTGTGTAATAGTCTAATCATGCAACACTAGGGAAAATCACCATGGCTCAGCTCTTCCAACAAAGTGCTCATTGTAGTGATACCTATGAATCAACTTCGCAAAGACCATCTATCTAGATGGGCTCTGAATTGAGCTCTGTTTCTTCTACTTTTCCCTTGTTCTCATTCATTCCTTTCTCCATAGCTACCCACAAAAAGTTGCTCCAGATAGATGCTCCAGCACCTGAATTCACCCTGTTCAGTAAGCAACTCATTGTTTCCTTGCAGTCCTCTTTAAATTGCAGACATTTAGCTGCTGATTCTTTCTTTCTTTCTGGGGGATCTGAACTCTTTGAGTGCTGAGAAAAAACATTGTAAGGGAAAGAGAAGAAAGATGATAAAAAGAATAGGGAGTTTCTGAGCTAAATTTCAATGTTAGCCAATTATCAGTACCATCTTCCTTACCAGTCTTCAATCTAATCCTTATTGTCATCAGAGCTCTCATTTATTGGGCATTGGCTAGGAGCCAGGTATTTTATGGATTGGGCATTTTATGTAAATTTATGCCTCGGTACAACCTATTGGGGTAGGTATTGTTATTATTATCTATTTATATACAAGGAGATTGAAGCAAATAAAGCTCAGATGATTTGTTCAAGGTCACATTGCTAAGGACCACCTTGCCTGTTTCGGAGGAAAATTGATTGACTCTCTCAGAATTCAATCTTAGGTTGGGAAAACAGGACAAGGCGCCAAAATAAGACTCATCACAGAAATGAAATCCTCCAACACTTCTTGGCCCCATTGTGTTCAGCTTATTAGTATATAGGGGAACTCTTTGACTTTCTGAAAACATCTATCGATTTCCTCCTGTGAGGAGATTTGCAAAGACAATTTGTAGGCCTCGGATGCCATTGAAACATTCACTGCTTTGTCATAGAAAGGAAGAATGTTTGTGAAAAGAAGGCCAAATAATGTCATTATTTAGCTTCATATGTGAAATGGATGGTGGTGTTCTTGGCACTAAGAAAGTTGCCCCCAAACCATTTGAAAGATGAAAGGGCTTATCTTGAAACAAAGTTTCCTGGAAGATTACAAACCAATCATTTAAAATGTCAGTTCAGATAAAATGAGAGCAAAGAACTATCAGAATCTTACAATTGAAATGTCTAATTAGGATTTTAACAGCATGTAGGGGAATTATCCTTACTCCAGCCTTTGGAATTGATTCTTCTTATAGAAAAAGGAGCAAGTTTTCCTATCTCTTGATATGGACTACAAAGCTATGCATTGATTAGGGCGTTTTATTTTGCCCAGGCCTCGTATCCAGGCATTCCCGTTGGATTCTGTAGTCAAAATTCTTTTTTGCAATCAAGGCTGATTTTTATATAAATAGCAGATTTGTCCTATTTCTGGTACTTATTAAAATGTTATTCAGTAATTAGCTGAATCAAAAAAGAAACATAGTACACCATTATTCTGCCTCAAAGCTTGTCCATATCTAAGTTGAGAATTTGCTTTGCTCCCATCACCCTGAAGCAGCTATTGTTTTGGAGCCTGGATTATAAATACAGGAGTAAGTGCTGCTTTTTAGTTATAGCTAAAGGGAATAACTTCTGCTACCCTCTCTCTGCTAACATCATCAACTAATTTCAGAAGTGATAAAGATGGGTTCCGTGGGGCCATCAACTTACATTTAATGTGTCATGAAATATAATAATTACATCAAAATATTGCTATTCATACCATACTTTCCACAAATATTTAGCTTCCGCATAACCTTGAAAATTGAATACAAGTGCTATCTTAAAATTAAAAAAAAATCCAGACTTTAAAAAAATTAGGTATCACTATGAACAGTAGGATTCTTACCTCTTCCAGTGAATTTATGGTCAATCCCTGAGATGTTACTATCACTCAAAAGGGTCAAGTTTTTTTTAGGACAAGTCTGAAAAAGTTTAATTTTCTCAATACTGCCTCATCACTGGTAGCTGCCATAATATGCCTCATTTTGGTAGCACAGCAGTTGAGACATCCTTTCAGCATGGAAAGAGTAACAAAAATAGGGACCTCTCCCTCCTCACTCACCAGTTAGTACCATGAAGAAATATAATTAAGGACTTGCATGCTTAATATAATGAAAATATCAGTAATTCCAATTCAGTTTGGTTCTAAATTAATAGTAAGCAAAGGGGGAAAAGCCTATAATTAAATACTGCACTATGTCTCTTAAAAAAAGGTTTTCAATACTTTAATTGACACATTAAATTTTCTTTATTTTTTAGAATTGACAACTACTTCACTTGCCCACTTCCAATTGAATGCATTTTCTAAGCAAACTGGCTCAAGTCTTATCTTTAATCATTCCTTTCATAATTCTGGAGTAGGAATCTCAAAAAAAAAAAAAAAAAAGAAAAAATATTGGGCCAACTTCTGGAATGACAGAGATAGGACATCCAAAAATTCACTTATCCATATAAGAAATGAGAACACTAGCAAAAACTGTCTATATCAACTTTTGGGGAACTCTGGAAATTAACTAAAGGCTTGTAACAATCTGTGAAGTGTTTGTTTATTCAAGAGAAATTGCTAAATCTTGGCAAGAACTGCAAGATTTATGACATTTTAAAACTTGCCATAATTCTACCCCCTTCTTCAGCTGCAGTAGACTTGAAAACTAGCAGCCTTGCTCTATAACAACTGTGAAGAACAGCAGCCTGCCACCCTTTGGAGTGAGGAAAATGGGTTCAGAGTCCCCCTAAAATTCAGTCCCCAGAGAATTTCCACTATTTGGCCTGTCTGGAAGTTTACTGAAGAACTCCATTTTCGGGGCTTGTTTTTATTTAACTTGATTCAGAACTCTGTACGAACAGCATTATTTCTAGGGTTTGTTGGAAATAATCACTGGCAATTGTTTAACATTACAGCTGCCTGAGGCACCATTACCAATTGGGCCTAATAATGAGTTGACAAAAATTTTGAAAGGAAAAATTGAGGAATGGGAGGCCTATATGAGGCTTTGGACTTCTCTAGCTCATTCCTAAGAATCTAGAAGGCCACAGAAATTCTATGTAGACAATCCTAAGGAAACCTGTCAAAACTAATAAATGAGTTCAGCCAGGCTACAGGACACAAGATCTATACGATAGTCCCCTTTACTCATGTTTTTCCTTTTCATAGTTTCAGTTATCTGTGGTCAACTGTGGTCTGAAAATTTTAAATGAAAAACTCCAGAAATAAACAATTCTTTAGTTTTAAGTTGCATGCTGTTCTGAGCAGCGTGATGAATCTTGTACCATCCCACCCTGTCCCACTTGGGCTGTGAATAATCTTATTGTCTAGCATATTCATGCTGTGTACACTATCCACCTATTAGTCACTTAGTAGCCATCTGGTTATCAGATCGACTGACTGGATATCACAGTGCTTGTGTTCAGGTAACACTTATTTTACTTAATAATGGTCCCAAAGCTCAAGAGTGGAGATACTGGCAATTTGGATATGGCAAAGAGAAGCTGTAAAATGATTCCTATAAGTGAAAAGGTTTGTATGTCTATGAAGAAAACATAGTATATGTGGAGCTTGGTACTATCCATGATTTCAGGCATCCACTGGGAGTTTTGAACATGTCTCCACAGATGTGGGGGAGCTATAGTATGCAAAAATCAATTATATTTCTATATTTAGCAGTAACCAAATTAAAAATGAAAATTTAAAAGCCATTCTTTTTACAATTTTATTCAAAAAGAATAAAATTCTCAGGAATAAATTTAACAGAATAAATGTGAGACTTGTGCACTAAAAACTAAAAAACATCATTAATCGAAGCTAATGAAATCTAAATAAGTGAAAAAACATTTCATGTCCATGTTTTGGAAGAATTAATATTGTTAAGAAGGCAATACTCCTCAAATTCGTCTATAGACTTAATGCAATCTCTTTCAAAATCCAACTTGCCTTTCTTTACAGCAATGGACAGGCTGATCCTGAAATTTATATGGAAATACAAGAGACCCAGAATAGCCAAAACAATCTTGAAAACAAAACAAAACAAAACAAATTCTTAGAAAAACAAGGGAAAATACATACTTCCTGATTTCAAATCTTACTACAAATCTATAGTAATTAAGATGTGGTACTACTGGCATAAAGATAGACATAGAGATCAATGGAATAGAACTGAAAACCAAGAAATAAACCCTAAAATTTATTTAATTGATCTTTGATAGAAGTGCTAAGACAATTCAACAGGGAAAGAATAGCCTTTTCAACAACTGGTGCTAGGACAACTGGATACCCACATGGAATAGGATGAAGTTGAATCCCTATCTCACATCATATACAAAAATTAACTTACAATGGATCATATATTTAAATGTAAGAACTTAAATCTTTGCAACCCTGGATTAGGCATGACTTCTTAAAAATGGATAAATTGGACATTTTCGAAATTAAAAAATTTTTGCACGTCAAGGAACACCATCAATAAAGTAAAAGGACAATCCTGACAATGGGAGAATATATTTGAAATTATATATCTGGCAAGCATCTAGTATCCAGAAAATATAAAGAACTCATAACTCGACAATAAAAAGACAAATATTAAAAAATGAATAGACCTTTCTCAAAAAAAAAGATATACAAATAGTCAATAAGCACATAAAAACACACTCAATGTTGTTTGTCATTAGGGAAATGCAAATTAAAACCTCAATGAGATTCCATATTACACTCACAAGAATGTCTATAATAAAAAAGACATACAGTAGCAAATTTTGGCAAGGATGTGGAGAAACTGGAAATTTCTTACTGGTGGGAATATAAAATGGTGCAGTCATTTCAAAGACAGTTTGGCAGTTTCTCAAATATTCATCATAGAGGTATCATATGGCCCAGAAATCATATGATACCTAATAAACGTTAGGTATATTCCCTAGAGAATTGAAAATATATGTCCATGCAAAAATGTTTATATTAATGTTCATAGCAGCATTGTTTATAATATCCAAAAGTTGAAACAAGCCAATGCTCATCAAATAATGAATGTATAAACAAAACGTGGTACATGTATACAATAGAATGTTGATCAGCCATAAAAAAATAGTGAATGCTGTTATATGCTACAATATGGATGAACCTCAAAACATTATGCTAAGTGGGAGAAGCCCATCACAAAAGACCACATATTGTAGCATTTTGTTTATATGAAATGTCCATAGGCAAATTTATAGACTCATAAAGTGAATAGTGCAGGGGCTGGGTGGAAGAGGAGGTAAGGAGTGACTTTTACTGGGTATGGGGATTCTTTTTGGGGTGACGAAAATGTTCTGGAATTAGCGGTGACAGTTGCACAATTTGTGAGTATACTAAAAACACTGATTGTATATTGTTAAAGGATGAATTTTACAGTATGTGAGTTATATCTCAATAAGGCCATTTTTTTAAATAAAAAAGACATTTCCCAGCTGTTCTCAATTAATGCTCTCAGGTCTTGTGTGTATGAATGATTCGGTAGAACTCAGCTCAGTAGTTTCTAACTTATATTTTTAAGAGAACCAAACTATTTTGCAAGACAGCAAATATATTAAACAGAATATAATCATCACATATCACTGTTATAAACTAGGTAAACAAAAAGAATTTCTTCACAGACACCATATGGAGATGGGATTCACCAATAAACACATCCAAGTTTCTTTGGTCATTCTACACTGAGCTTGAGTTGGCAGAGAAAAAGAGAAAGGGAGGTTAAGGCATAATAATCCAGGTCTGATGATTCTGCTCTTGATTAACAAAAATCAAAAGGCTTTTGTTAGATGCTTAACTGTCCAGCCTGGCTCCCTCTACTGATTACCTTCAACAGATAATAGTTTGTTGGCTAGGTACTAGTAATTATTTTAGATTGTGAGATTTCACTGTAATTAAATTAATTAAAATCTGTCTCCCTGGCATCCTCAATAAAGCGTATACCTCTAAGAGTTTAAGCCTTTTTTTTTTTCTTTACTTGGAGAATGGTTTAAAAGAGACTGGTGTGTCCTTGAAAAAGAGAAACGCAGACTCTTCTACCAAGTGTCATAATGAAAGATGACAATAACAAAAGAGTTGAGCTTTTGGCAGTGAACTGTTCCTTTGTATTTTTGTTAGTCTGGTCCCTTTCCAGGTAAATATCTTTGTTTATTTAATGCCCACATTTTATTCTAACATTCTAATGCTGACATTTTATTCTCAGCTCTTTGGATGCACAAGAGTGTGTTATAAGTAGATAATATCCTGCTAAGATGCTTTTAATTGCCATTAGATATAACAAGGTGCATCATTAAAAAGGAAGCTCATAGGAAATTTCAGCAGTTTGAGTCTCAATATTTTAGTTTTTAGGTGTGCATATGTATAAATATTTATATTTTGCTCTGTATTTTCTAACTTAAGTTATACATGCTTATATGCTAATATGATCTTGGTGCCCCGAGTGTATACCCTGAGAAAATGTAATTGTAAAATTGGATTGCAATTTAAATATTCCACGGGAGCAAACTAAGGATACTGTTCATTTTATGAATTGACAAGTTATTTCAGGGAGAGGTTGAAACATAAATCAAGTATAACTTTTCTTCCCAGTGAACCTCTTTTGCCATTTGCCAATTATTCTACTTTGGACATATTTATCTTAGGTTCATCATAAGAGGATGAAGAAGAAGGCTTTGAATTATCATCTGGAAACTGAATTATCTGATATCATTTATACATTTTAAGAAATCTGGAGCAGAACTTTTTGTTTAGATCTGATTGATAATGTGGAATTCCCATGTGAATATGAGTATAATCTTGAAGGGTAATTTAGATTTTCTGTTACTTTTCCCTTGTGACTGGTTTTTGCTAAAGAATGCATATAAATTACCACTAGAAGAAACAGTGTCTTTAGAATTTTCAGCTCGTGTTGGTGAAGGGCAAAGATGTCTAGCATTGTCATAAACAACTGAAAGATTTGAAAATGTTTCTAACTAAGATGGAAAGATATGGTGCCAGACCTGTTCAGCAACACGGATCTAAAAGAATAAATTAGAGAAAAGTTGGGGTTAGCTTAATTGTGGAACAATTGCATTCAAAATTGGAGTTGTTTTAAGACCTTGGTCAGAATCTAATTAATCTCTGAAAGTTTTAGAGATAAAACTCGGGCATTTTAGGGTAATAGATCCCCAGCATACATGCATGTTTGTGTGACAGTACTCCCTAGTACCATTCGAGGCAGATATCATTAATGGAACAGGACAAACTTTCCTGTTAAACCCTAATATAATGTATGATAGCTATCCCCCCAGATGTCCTCCAATGATCCTAGCCTCCCTTGTGTACACATGCCCTTTTGTGATTCCATCCCATTTTCCATAAGGCTGGCCTGTTTTACCACTAGACTACTGCAGAAGTGAAGTATAGTGGGTGTGTGACTTCCGAGGCTAAATCATAAAAGACATTATGACTAATGCCTTGTTCTCTCTTGGATCCCTTCCTCTGGGGGCAGCCAGCTGCCATGTCACAAGGACCCTCAAACTATAGAGAATTCCACATGTTGAGGCCTCCTGCTCACAGCTAGCACCAACTTGCCAGCCACCTGGGTGAGCCATCTTGGAAGCAGATCCTCCAGCTCCACTCAGGCCTTCAGGTGACTACAACTTCATAACTACAACCCCTGAGCCAGAACCACACAGTGAAACTTCTCCTTATTTCCTGGCCTATGGAAACTACAAGAGATAAATGTTTATGGTTGTTTTAAACTGCTAAATTTGGGAATAATGTGTTAGTAGGCAATAGATAGCTAATGCGTAATGTTTGATGATCCTCGGAAATCTAAATGAGGGAATGAGGACAGTGAGTCAGGGCAGAGAGAGCAGTCACTAAAGCGTATGTTAATGTGGGCAACCAGTTCAATCCCATTGGAGGCCCTTTGAGGATTATTCAGTTCCTACCTTGACACAAAGGGATGGGGAAGTGTTTGTATTTTCCATTGACTCTTATTCCTCATTGGCTTAAGGCTGCCGGGGGGGGGGGGGGGGGGCATTAAATCCTCAATATTTCCAGGCTGCTTTGCCCTTAGGCTCCTAAAGAAACAGAAAATTCTCAGTCGGAAAAGCAGAAAGCTGCAGGTGGTTGAAATAAGAGGCTGTCAGTGCATAAAAGAACTGTTCACTGAGGCCACATATGAACTCAGGGGTGGACTGAGCAGATTATGGGTTGGATTATAGAGTGGGACTTCAATAATGTCTGCCACATAGCTTCACAGTCTTTTTCATTGCCACACTTTGAGCAGCCACTCCCGACCAATTAGAGCTGTGATTTGAGATGAAGCCCACTTATCTTCCATAGTCCAGAATATATCCCCCACTCTTTGTTCTGTCCCCTCTACTCAATACCACTTTCCACCTGGTGAATTCTTAAACTTTCAAAGGTCAAAGGTTACCTACCCAATGAACCTTCCCTAATAACCCTCCCTTTGCCTGGCCGAGTTAGCCTTCCTTTATTTGCTGGTCCCCTGCTTTCAACAGTCACATGGATTATAATCATTTTGTTATGTGTTTATCTCCCTGGCTTGCCTGTTAGTGAGCTTTTGCTCATCTTTGTATTTCTAATGTCCACAATATATTAGGCCTTCAAAAAATATGAACTAAAAGAGCAAGACTGGAGGACTGGAGGCAAAGCTCCTCAGTGGTCCACAATGTTCTCCTAGAGTTTATTCTCCCTACAGAGGTACTCACAGACATGGGCATTACTGCGGGTAGAGGAAACATGTTCACATTTTTTTTTTTTTTTTTTTTTGGATTAGTTGGACTGCTCTGTATGGAAGGAGTAATAAAGATTCTGCTAACCTGAGTTTGGGGAGATTAACATTTTAAGACTTAAACCATGCAATATTTGAATTTACTTACCAAATGCATTTTTTAAACTATTATATTCTACAGGCTTGATAGAGAAACTTTTCAACATTTTAAAAAATGGACTCTCCATAGTAAAATCATGGCTCTGTTGCCATGTTAAATGTGGCATGATGTTTGGTTCCTATTATTAAAGTTTAAAAGATAATGTTTATGTGGAGGGAAGTGAAGAAGTGACCAGCACTATTTCAAAGCTGGCATTGTTTCTAAAGATCCCTGGGGAATGTTACCATCTCCAAACATTAACAGATGTCATTCTCCTGTCCTGAATTGACCCAAGGCCTTTACCCATGGTTCAATTGTGTAGCAATTTAGCCCTTGTGGATTTCCTCATCTTTCCCTTCAGGGCAGGACAAGCAAAGAGAAGTGTTTCATTTTGGCTCCTTTTGTTTTGTTTTGTTTTTATCCCATCAGAGCCACTCCGTGGATTATGTTCAGAGCATCTAATAGTTGCGGACATGGAGAATCCCTTCTTGTCCCATGCCAAGAGTTAAATGGATTCAGTACATTTTTCCAGGGGGCATTATTAAAGGTGCTAACAGATGTCGATTTCAGCTTTGTCATTAAAGTGCTTCTCAAACGCCACCTGATGTCCCTGGGTTAAAGCTTTTCTTTCAGCCTTTTCTCATTACATTTTAGCTTTGTTTTGTGAATAAACCTTTGAGGAAACTTGAGAGCAATTTTGGAAACCTAAGGAGTAGAAAACTTGAAATGCCTGAGCTCCAAAATATGCTTTTGACCTTATTCCCCATGCCTAAGTATTTTTCTGTGCTCTAAAAAGAAGAAATTCCTTAAAAACCTAACCATTAATTCTATTATAATTATACATACACACAAAACATTTTCTACTGTGATCTTTATACAAATCCTTCAAATTTGATATTAAAAAAATTTATATCATGTTTGGAACTTTCGAATGATTTTATCCTAAAGGTGGATACAAAAAATCTAATAAAATGCATTCAAATTCTCATTCTTTCTATAGCTATCTGTAGGAAAAATTAGAGAAGTTTCCACATATAAGCCCATCGAGAGTGGTGGTGAGTATGGCAAACTAGAGCATATGCCCCATCTAAAGGATAAGCTGACATTTTACTTCTCATCAAGTGTTGCATGAGGGAGCATCAACAAACCTGCTTCCCTTAGGAAAGTCTGAAATGTGGATATTTATTTAAAATTTTTACTTTGCATTTTTGCAGCAAATTTTTTAAAACATAAAAGTATTATTTGGGCTAAATAGCACATGCATTCAAGACCTCCTTACAGGTTCTCACTGGCAACTTCCATTGAACTTGACCATAGAGCTAGGATAAGTAGTTGTCTCAAGTCATTTGATACTAATCTATGCCTTTCTACACCAATATCTGATGATAATTTCCTTTTAAAACGTATCTTTAGGTAAACTTAAAGTTCTTGCTCGATGCTACCTCTCTCTCTTTGCTTTGGTTGTGTTTTATGAAGAGAAGAAACAAGGACACACATTTATATCCTTTTGCAGGTAGCAGAGTTGTGGTCAAGAGCAGAGTCTCTGGAAATTTTCTACCTGAGTATGTGACCTTAGGCAAGTTATTTAACCTTGCCATGTCTGGTTTCTTTATGTATCAAATAGAGATAATAGTTGCTACTTCAGGTAGTTGTTACAAGGATTTATTGAATTATATGAAAATTATTTAGATTAATGTTAGGCGTGTAGTAAGCACACAGTAATTTTTGCTGTTTTTAGGGTTATCATGTTAGTATTGCTAGTGAATTGTGCTTATCCTTGTATCTACTCATTGATTTTTTTTCCTTCATGTGGCTCACAGCTGAAAAAAGTTTGGTCGTTTGCACTACTCTTTATAAAATACATGCAGATGAGGGTGAAGAGTAGCAAAACATAATCCCCAGGTTTTCTCATTTGGATATCCTTTTGTGGGGATCAGGAATCCATCAGGCTATGTAGACACTGGTAAAAAAAAAAAAAATAGAACTGGAGGTTGAGACCCCACAGGTGGTTTCTGAAGTTCTGAGACAAGAGCCCAGGCTATTTTAACTGAGCTCTCTCTTAAGCTAGACTGCTACCTATTTCTGATCTTATCACCAATATGCTATTAAAAACAGTAACCTCTATTGCTTTGACGGGCGATTGGGCTCTTCGGTTTTCTTAGTATTTCTACTAAGGAGTTTTACTATCTTTGGAGTAATTTTCCGATACTACTGTTTTTACTAACATCAATTTTGTCACTAGCTTGGTCATTATCTTGCAACAGGTATATGCTATCTTAAAGTACATATTTTCTAGCTGGTCAAACAGGCTGGAACCTCTTTCTCAGATAGAAGAACAAACCCATTCTATGTACAGAGAGGAGTATCCAGAAATAAATCATGCAATATATTGTTCGTATTTCTTAATAGTACAAATATCAGGGGTAGGATAGCTGCTGTGTAACATGTGGTGGTAGGACTGGTTCAGGATCTGATTTCACAAACATCTCAAAGATTTGTACTGTATGTCTTCCCTTCTGTAGCATGCCTCTGACTTGAGGCCGCCTTGCCATGTGCAGCAACCCTCTCAGAAAAGGAGATGAGCACATCCCCCTAAGTGGCAGGCAGGTGTAATAGGAAAGGAATGTGGAGACTTCGATAGGTTGTTGCCTTAATGTTGAAATCTTGGCAAATTTTCTTTGAGTGGTTAGAGAGGCAGTGATGAATTTATATGGAGAAGGTTCCTCCTCCTTAAGAAAAGCTGTTTCTTTACATGGATCACCTTCTCTTTCATTAATCTTCTTTTTTCTTTTTTCCTGTTTAGGGCTTTATAGACGGGCTTTATAGGTGGTAGTTTCAGGAAGAAATTTACTGAGTCCTGCTCTCCAGACCCTCCTATCTCCCACACTGACATTTATGAGACAGAAAGAAGATAATCCAGAGAGTCTGTAAAAGTTGATGTGGATGACTGAAGGGATGTACACATTTCATGAGTCAGGGGAAATCTCGACAGGGTGACTGGCAGGTACCCATATTTGGCCTTCTCTGTCTATCCTAGAAATGCATTTGATGGTGGGCAGTGTCTGTGAGATAAGGCATGGCTGGACAAGAAGAAGCCACTGGGTTCCCATGATGACCCTTTTGGATTTACTTCCAACACATGTTTATGCCTTGTCGCTTCAGTTGTTCAGGCCTTTTTCTTGCCATTAAAGGCTCAGTAGGACTTAAACTTCATTTTATCCACACCTCTGCTGAGCAGCACCATGATCCTATTGCCCATTTATGCTTGGAATTAAGAACTTTCTTTAGAGTTTGGAGCTTTCATCCAAGAGTTCAGTCATCCTTTTCAACATCATCTCTGATTAGTAAGAAGCCAAATTTTATTTCTCTATTTTGATTTGCTTTTTCTTGAACTGTGATTTCCCTCTCTTGACTGAATTAGTAATGATTTGCTTATTAGACTCCTTCCCCTTCCAGAAATTATATAAAGATTGGAGACATCATAGGCTGTCTCTTGAGTTATTCATTGCATAATGTCTTCTTGATAGGACAATTACAGTGAACAAAGTATGTTAGGTGACATCTAACCAGAGACTTGTAAACTATATTGTCACTTTGATTTCTGTTCTCTCACTTTTTATTGTATTTTCTCTGCTTTGGCTACAATCCCCCATGTGGTTTTTAATCCATCCCAGGTGCTGAACTTTAAAAATGTATTCGTGTGGTCAACATGTTACACCAGAATGGCCTCTCTTAATCTGGAGTGAGTTTGGGGCTCAGTTTACATGTGCTTGTACCAATTCTTGCTTCTTAAATTCAAAGCCCTTTTCATTTTTATGGATACTGCTAAGGAAACTATTCATATCCTGGTAGTCACATGATTAATACACATTCCATTTCATGGCTTCTAAGATCTTCAACTGTAGATGAAAAATTCTTGGTAGCTATGTGTTCTGTTAGAAGTTGTGATAAGAACTGACTTTTATGTTTACCACTGATAAATTTCCATTTACTGATGCAGCATTGGAAATCTTTTATAAGCTGAAAGAAAAATAACACACCCTTGACATCTTGGCCTCTGTCTCTGCAAAGTCTCTACCTTAGGGCTGACAGTAGAAAGGTGGGGTAGCGGAAGGTGACATCGCTTTCCAATAGAATTTTCAGCAGTGCTAGAAATGTTCTATTTTGTGCTTTCTAGTATGGTAACTGTTAGCCACATGTGACTATTGAGCATTTGAGATGTGATTAGTGTGCCTGAGAAACGAAAACTTTCATTTTGTTTTATTAATTTAAATAGTCACATGTGTCTAGTAGCTACCTTATTGGGCAAGATGTAACATTTGTTAAACTTTGAGACTTCTATTAAGTTTGTAAATCATTCCCTTGTGTTTCAGTCTGTCTTGAAAAATTAATAATGGTGATAATTACATTTTCGAGTTCTTATTATGCACTGTATCATGTCTGTGTTATGTATTTTAACATGCATTACCTTATTCAATCTTTATCTCAAACTGCAAGGGAGCTATTATTACTGTTCTACTTTATTGTTGTTAAAATGGAGATAGAGAAAAGGCAACTAATGTGTCCAAAGTCACACAGGGAATTGGAGTTGAAGTCTGAGGCCAAGTGATCCCACTTGGGTGATTTCTCTGTCTTCCAATCACTAAATGGTTTATGCTTTTCCATTGTTTATGAATTATCTAAACGGGAGCTATATTAATTCCCTAGTGCTGCCATAATAAACTACCACAAACTGAGTGGCTTAGAACAACAGGTATTTATTGTTTAACAGTTCTGCAGGCTAGTGCCCACAGGGCCATGCTCCCTCTGAAACCGGTAGGGGAGAATCCCTCCTTGCCTCTTCCTAGATTCTAGTGATTTACTAGCAATCTTTGGCATCCTTGCTCTGTAGATGCATTATTCCAGTCCTTGCCATCTCATGGTGTTCTCCCTTTGTGTTTCTGTGTTAACATGGCTTCCTTCTTATGAGGACAATAGTTGTATTGGATTAGGGGCTCGCCATACTCCACTATGACCCCATCTTCACTAACGACATCTGCAGTGACTTTATTTCCAACTAAGGTCACATTCTGAGGCAAGAGAGGTTAGGACTTCAACATAACTATTGCGGGGAATACAATTCAACCCATAACAGGAGCCTATTTTATTTTGTTAAGATTGGAGTCTTTTCTGCATTCTTAGATTATTTTATAGTGAGATTTTCTGGAAGCAGTGTATCACAATGGGAAGACTACACTGGGATTCAAGAGACTGGGTTTAAATCTTGGGAGTACTTTAGTCCCACCATTGCTCGGGTTTCTCATCAGTAAAATGAAGATGTAAGAGCAGTGGACTGGTGTTCTATTTTTCTCTTCTTTTTCTGGCAGGACTTGCTAAGCAAAGGAAGTATGGAAGCTATGAGTAGCACAAATCATTCCCTCCATAGGCTGAGCCTGTTAATGGGGATGGCTCTTTCTCCCACTTCTCTCATTTCCAGGCAAGTGTCAGGACACAGCCCTTCCACAAGTTCAGGAGGAGGCCACGAAAGGTGGTAGCAGAAGCTAACATGACTTTGTACTCACATTGGTTTCCAGGACTCTTGAGGAGTTTTTGGTTTTGCACAGTGGGTGAGCTTTGTGGAAGAGAAGGAAGCAATGGAGGTGTGGGCATTGCCATGGCACCATGGAGACAAGGCTCAGCAGCAGAATGCCCTGCTCAGGGATTTAGCTCAGCAGTCCCCAGCTGTGTGATCACAGGAGACTGACCTCCTCTCTCTGCTACCCAAATAGTTTCCCTTACCGTCAGTGCAGAGTTAGATCTGTGTTCACTTAGCCCTTTTCTGCCCTTACTTTTATCAATAGATGCAGAGTTAAGCCAAAGACCAATGAAGAATGTGTAAACGTTTGTTTGTTAAACCCACAATTATTTCCATCTTTCTCGGATTTGGGTATTTCTTGGGAAGCATGGAAAAAAAGTTTGACCTTCACTCATATGCAGGTCAGTAACTGAATATTGGTACCTCTTCAGAAGTTAAGGATAATATATTTGTTTTGTGCCTGCTGCTTATCTTTCCCATGTCTAAAGGCTAAATCTCAAATGATCCGTGCTAAAGTCTGGTGGTAATCCTTCTGAACATCTCTTGGTCAGTGTCCTTGCAGTAAATGATATTGTATGTTCTCCTTTCTACCCTCCATGCCTCAATCTCCTGGTAGAATTCCTGGGTTCAGTGACTCAAGTCTTGCAGTGTTCTTTTTTCCTGTGTGTGACTTATCAGGTAGTAAAACACAGGGCATCAAAGGGCAAATAAGAGGAGTTTGGAACTACACCCATTCTTATTTCCAAATTAGCCATGCCCCAAATTTCACACAAAGGCAGAATCTTAATTTTTGCAAAATGTCTCAGGTATCGAAAAGACAGAAATGAAAGATGTCCACTGCTCTAGTCATTTATTTTGTGGTCTGAGCAGACATGCTCAGATTATTGGAAGATGTCTATTTGTTTCTCCCATCCATGAGTTGGTTTTTAAAGAAAACCGACTTGGTCAGTAGTATACAGTGACTTGAAGAATGTCTTTTTAAAAGAGATTCTTTTTTAAATGGATATCTCTTGTCATGAAGCAAATTTTAGAATGTAAAAACAGTATTTTGTGAAAAAAATGTTTCTTGCTTATAATTCTTGAGGAAAAATTTATCTTCCAATTACGATTATGCCAATTTTATAAATGGTACAATAACATTTTAGAGGAGTTTAATGTATTTATTTAATATTCTGCACTGGATTAGATTATATTTCAATGGAAATGCAGAATCACCAAATAGAAGGTTGAAATGAACTTTCTTCTCATACTTAAGAAGCTAGAGAAAGTTCATTCACAGATGACATGATGGTGTATGGCATTAGAGAACAAGATTTCTTTTACATTTCTGTCACAGGTAGTTTCTATTCCCATGTACATCTCATGGTCCCAGATGGCTGCTCACTTTTAGCCATTACATCTATATTCCAATCAACAGTAAAGAAAAAAGAGTGGCAAAGGGCACTCCCCTTTTCTTTAAAGAAGCTTCTAAAAGTTGCACAAACCATTTTTGCTCATATCCTATAAGCCACTTAGTGGCAAGGTTATATAACTTGTTGAAAAGGGGGCTAAGAAATGTAGATTTTATTCCAGGTTGCCTTGTGCACAGCTTAAAAAACAAGTGTTCTTTTATTGAGAAAAGGATAGATAGGATTTTAAGAGTAGAATTAGTAGCCTCTCCTCAAACACTGTGTCCCAAGCCAAGCTGGGTGCTGAATAAGTAGATGACTGCCCCAACCTGGCCTAAAATGTCCTCCATTATCTAGTTTCTACTTACCTTACAAGCCTTATTTTTCAATAATCTCTTCATAAATATTCTATTCTTTGATCTGTTGACCTTTTCTCAGTTTCCCAGACTGCTCTTTCCCGGCATTGAGCCTTCACCTGTGTTGTTTTTTCAGTCTAGAATGGTCTCCTCCTTTTCCACCCCAACTCCATATGAAACTCTGACTTGTCTTCTAGAGCTTAGTCAAGTTCCATATCCTCAAGAAGTATGTTCCTGGTCCTGTACATGTACGGTTCTGTAGTCACATATTCTTGTAAAACTATGTTCTCTTTTCTCATAGCCTTGATCGCTGTCTTTAATTATACACCCATTCGTGTCTTTATCTGGTGACCTATGACCTCCCCTATTCTACACTAGTCTATAAGTTACTCCCTGTGGGTAAAGATTATGCCTGTGTTTTTTATTGCCAACCCCAATGTGGCTATCAGAGTTCTCAGCATGTTATGGATACTTAGTAAATATATGTTGAATAAACGAATGTACCAATACAAAAAAATTTATAGTTTTACTAGAGTGATACAATAAACTGAGTTTACTTAATATATACATGAAATACATGTAAATGCTACATAATTTTAAAAATATTGGGAGAAAAGCAACCTCGTGAATCAGTCTATGAAAGATTCTATTTTCACTTCTACCATAATTTTTTGTTGTTATTTATACTTAGCTTAATAATAAATCCATTCTCCACATTAGTGAGAATGTAGTTTTCTGTTAGTAATCAATTAGTTTATTGGTTAGCTTTACATTTTTCCAATTGATAATTTGGTCTCATTTTGATCTGATCAAGCAAATAAGGAAATGTGGTTCTGTTCCCATTTTATGCAAATTGCTTCACTCTCCATTAATCAATGTTCTCATTTAGAAATGGGATGATTAAAGCTCATATCTCTTAGGTGTGCATTGGTTTGGATAGGCTCTGCTGCACTAACAAATTCCTCCAGAATTCAGGTGCTCAATCCAACAGAGATTTATTTTTCATTCAAGCAAAATTTTCTGTGAGTCAGGTTACTCCCCAGGGCAACTATCCATTCACTGGCTCAGCAATGATCTAGGTCACCTCAATCTTTTGACATCGCCACTTCAATGCAAGGCTTCCAGGAAATGGAGAGAGAACTGGCGGGAAGAGGATCATCATTCCTCAGCTCTTAAATGCTTCAGATTGCAAGGGTCACATGCTACATTTGCTCATAGCCCATTTGTCAGAACTAGTAGAGCACATGAATTTCAGTGGGTAGTAAATGTGTCAGCCATGGAGTAATTGCAATGATTAAATAATTGAGGATAATGATGATGATAGTGACATTCTGATAGACATTTCCTTGAGAGCCTATGTTTTATTTTTCTTTATATCTCACACCTTCTTCCCCCTCCACAAACAAATAGGTAGTAATTACCTCTAAGAATGCCCTGAATAATATATTTGTCGAATAACAAAACAAAAAGCAAAACCATAAGCCAGCATTCAATGAGTAATAGCTGTAATGATGATGATGGGATTCTAATGAAGGAGCAAGAAATTGCAACTAGGTGCACTAAAAAAAAGTTTTCACAGAAATACTGAGTGCATTTAAACTGGATATGTGGGATAAATAGGATTTTGAGAGATAGAGAAAGTAGTCAAAAAGGAGAATGTGGAGAATTCCAAAAAAGGGACTAATATAAGCAATGTTCTCAAGGCATCAAAATTTCACCTGTGAAAGAGGGGAATTTGCTCATGGCCAGCCAGTAGGAAGGGAATGAGGTAGATATGAGAATCCCCATGAGAGGATTGTCTCAAATGTAAAGTTGCTAATAACAAAGTCGACTTTAACTAGACAGATGCTACAGCATTTCTATCACCGGATTCCTAGTCTCTGCCTTATTCTCTCTCTCTGTCTGGCTCCTTCCACTTTCAGTGCACCGGATCCCCCTAAAAGAGAAGATGGTCACATTTTTGTGTGTGATCTGTTCATCTGATATGCAGTGAACAAAGAAAGACTTTTCTTCTACTCTCTGTACATTTTGTAATACAAATATGGAAAAATGTCTGAAGCAAAAATAGCCTCATATTATTTTTCTAACACTTTTATCGAATATCCTTGTTATTTTCTAATAGCTGGTAGTGTTGGGCTGGCTCTAACTGGGCCTCTATCTCTCTTACCTATTTGAGGAAAATAGGTTTGTGAGGAGACTTTTGACTTGTCTTTTCATCTTTTGTTTTTCAAGTTTTCAAAAAATGAGCTAATGTCATTGGACTTCATTCCCCTTTCTTTTTCTGAATAAAATGTCTTTTCTATCTCCATGGAAACTCTATGAAAGTGCTACCAACCAGTATTTTCGGTAGAAGCCACTGATGCTTTATGCTATAGAAACTGTTTCTCCCCACTGAAAATACAAGGCATTATTATTTGATTGGGCCAGGTTCTCTTAGAATGTGGTCTACGTTTCTTCTAAAAGTGAAGTGTTCCATGATATCTCAAGAAGAGTATGAAAGTACAAGACGCATGATGGACTTTAAGGTGAGAGATGGTTTTCAAGACACCCCAGAGGATGAAGCTCTACATTGAGTCTGAGGAAACTCAGGGAAATAATATTGCCTAAGGTAGAATGTGGCAACTACCAATATTGTATGTCATGAGTGAATCTTTCTAAACATGATTAAGAACAAAAAATAAAGGCTTTTGGGGTGGATTGGTACATTAATCAAGGGAATTGAGATCCTCATGCTTTTTTTACGCATGCTGGAATAAATTAAAGTAAAAACCAATCCATCACGACCAAAGGTGCAGGCACTTTGCCTAGAAAATGAAAAGCGAAGGAAAGAATTTCATCTGGTGGTAAGACATGTTGCTCTTGAACCAGCCAAATTAATGAGTGCTTGGAAGAAGTATGGCAGCCAAGTGAGTTGTTGGCTTGTTGGTATCACTCTAGTGGCTGGAGAATTTGAGATAATGGGAAAAGAGAGGGAAGACTGGGGCATTATAGGCTAAAAGGGAGCCGACTGTATCAGAAGCCCATGGGAGTGGAGAGCTTAGATGCCATTATATATATAAATGACCTGACTAGCAACAAAGATTGATGACAAAAGAAGAAAGAAAAAGGAAGTACCCTTTGAAAGAGATTTTGCCTTGATCAGAGGGTAATTTATTTACTGTTTAACATGGCAAGAGATGTAAAATGAGATTCTTGAGTAAGAAGAGGAGATTTCAGATTTGGCAATCAATGGGGACTTAAAACAGTTTTCTGAACCTGTAAGCCAAATAAGTATGGCAGTTTAGCAATGTGTTTATAAGGAGGATTTAACCGACAGCCATGTGAGAGGACAGACATTTGATAGCTGACACTGCACTTGGATTTGGAGATTGAATGTGGAAGATTTAAAATCAAACCAATAAATAAATACATAGATAAATAAATAAATAAATAAATAAATTACAATACAACACAATACAATACAATACTATACAATACAATATCAAAAAATGTAAGGAGGAAGGTTCTGGGCCACAGCGTGAAGCAGGTTTCTATCAAAATAATAACTCTCATTTTTTGAGAGTTAAGTAGGAATATGTTATTTGAACTAATCCTTACATAAATTATGAGTTAGACCAAATTACTCTATCTGTTTTACAGATGGATAGTTTAAGGCTCAGAAATGTTAAGTAATGTGACAAGAGCACACAGATAAAATGAAGGGGGTTGAGAGACTGGAGAGATCTAACTCAGAGTTCAAGTCTTCTCTGCTGTCTTTCCTATGAAACTCCTAAGGGACAGCATATTTTCATGAAGATCAAGGTAAATGTGTCCTACCTTAGACAGGAGTTAAAGGGCAAAAACATATTGAAAACCATGCTGCATCCTATATATTTTTCTTGACTCCATTACCTCAAGTCCCTCCCATGATCTTTTGTTTTGTTTGTGTTCCTTTTCCCTTCCTTTATTTGTATCCATCTCTTAGACTGTGATACTGATCTACCTTTTCATTCTGCTTTGCTTTCTTTTTACATTCAGGTGGTCAACACAGAATAGAAGTTAAAAGTGTGGCTTCTGAGGCTGAGTTGCCTAGGTTCAAATCCTAGATTTGCTACTTGACTAGCTGTGGTTTCCTTTTGTGCTTCAGTTGCCTCCTCTGTTTTAGTTATCTATGGATATATAACAAACCACCCTGCAACTTAGTGGCTTAAAATAACCACAAACACTTAGTTGCTCACAATTCTGCAACTTAGCCAGGGCTCGGCATGGATGGCTCATCTCTGCTCCATGTGGTGCTGGCTGCTGGGGCTTGACTAGAACTGGAGGGGCCAAGATGGTCTCATTTACATGCACGGGGCCTTAACTGGAGTAGTTGATACAACAGGGACTGAATTACCTCTCTTTCTGTTTCTCCATGATCACTTATCACTCAACAATTTAGCCCAAGCTTTTTTACATGATGGCTGGATCCCAAGAGTGCAAAAGCAGAACCTACAAAATCTCTTAAGCTGTAGGCCCAGAAGTCACATAGCATCACTGCAGCCTCATTTAACTGGTCCAAGAGAATCATGAAGTCAGCCCAGACTCAAGGAAAAGAGAATAGGCTCTATTCCTTGGTGGGAGGAATGGCATGTGTGTGAGGGATGGGTGGAATTTTGGGAGGCTATCTTGACAATCTACCACAGGGAGGTAATCGTGTTGTTAAGACAGTTAGTTCTTATTATCCTGACCAAACTTGGTGAGCTATCAAAAGAAAAGTGTAACAAGAGATAGACTCTGCAATTCTGTTTTGAGATGAAATGCAGTATTAGACTATGGTATGAATTCACAGCCAGTAAGCCAAGAGGATGTGCTAATGTAAAAAATTAAAATATCTACCATTTAGGTGACATTTGTTTCTGTCAAAGGCAGGGGCATGCTAAACTTTCCAAATAGCTCATTCTCTCATAATTATCTGAATTATAATTTGATTTTCAAGAAAGCTAAAAAGTTATTATGGGAATGAGTTTGAAGTAAGGTCAACTCACCTAACAAATCAAGAGTTTGCAGGTTCTTTTTGTATAGGGCTTATTGCAGACAATGTGAATGTTAGTGCTTTTAACAAAGCCTATGTCACAGCATGTTACATGTGTCATAAATACATGGACCCAATCAATGCAGGTACATCCATAACCATGATTGCCGAGATGTATTACAACTTCTGAAGAGGAGCCCATGAGTGATGGGACATACAAAATCATCCAAGATGGAATCAGTCAGGAAGGAGCCTCAGCAAATCCAGTAAGCTAAATAACTTGAATCTCATGTCTCGTTATGTGATATGAACAGATTCATTTTTTCCTTTCATGTGAAATCCTCCAAAGCTCTTCTCTGAAGAATTCTATGCCCCATTCCTCAGACACAGAGTTAAGCACTTAATTCTCTAGGCCACCTCCATGAAGACCTTTATATGCCCACCTGACTTACATGAGTTCAAGTGCACATGACAGGTGAGTCCCCTGTTGCTTCACTCATAAACAGGCAGTGTAGGAAAATTAAGCCAGGCATGAAGGCAAACACATAGAGGAAGAATGAGTGAAGATTTCAGGGGTTTTACCAACATGGACATTGTTGTATCACACTTTGTTTAGGAGATAATTGAGACTTTCTCAACATTCCAAAGGAATTAAAGAGTAGTTTGAAGGCCATGAAAAACATTGGCTATTACTGTACTTTCTGGGTGATTTAGAGCTAATGTAGATGATGCAAAAATTTTGTTTTTTTGACACTAATATCTTGGTAAGATTAGTCTCTACTTCTATACTTCTGTTGTTGTTGCACTTAACATACTAGATTGTATTTGTTTGCCCCCTTTGGATATAGGTTAAGTTGCAGTAACAGACTCCAAAATATGGTGGCTGTAATAGGTGGAAGTTTTATTTTTCTCTCACAGAACAGTCAAAGAATGAACAGTCCAGAGTGACTGTACTATCCTAAATGTGGAGCTTCTAACTCCAGGTTCAAGGAAGCTCTAGTTATTGTTATCTCCTTTGAATATCTCCATTGAATGGCTCGGGAATGTCATTCATTCA
The DNA here is from genome assembly GCF_000151845.1 of Pteropus vampyrus. Classification (NCBI taxonomy): domain Eukaryota; kingdom Metazoa; phylum Chordata; class Mammalia; order Chiroptera; family Pteropodidae; genus Pteropus; species Pteropus vampyrus. Next base: position 5,439,695 of record NW_011888822.1, on the reverse strand, counting down.
CTCTTTGTCCTTCAATAGATGTTGTTTGAGCCTTTTTACTATTCCAGGCATTGGCTAGGTAACAGGTTGAGAGCACAATGTAAGACAGATGTGTCTGAGTCTGCTAATTGCATTCTGATATTAATTTCCCCTTCTTCTTGGTTAATAAACTCTCTGATTATTGACTAGGCCTGTAAAAAAATAAAGACTACATTGCCCATCCTCTTTTGCAGAAAATATGACCATATGATTTGGTTTAGGCCAATGAGATATAAGCCGAAGTGTATTTAAAGGAGGAAAGACCTTGCTTTTTTCACTAGTCTTCCTTCCGCTGATTGGCAAACCAAGCCATGACTGAACCACAAGTAGAAAGCCTTTTTGAAGACAGTAGACTTAAAAGATTGAAAGAATTTAAGTCTCTTAAAGATCTAGAAGTCACATTACCAGCCCTGGACTTCCTTTATGTGAGAAAGAAATAAATTCTTATCTTGTTTAAGCCATTGTTAGTTCGTATTTTCCATGACCAGCAGAGGAAGCTCATTTTATTTGGTATAATAGATAAGATCTCAGTTCTCATTGAGTTTACACTCTGTTGTGGGGAAATAGATCATAAATAAATGAACGTCATTTGGAGATAAGCACAGTAAAAAAGTAATGCTGAATGGCTACTTTAGATTAATCAAGAGCAACTCTTTGAATAAGTAACAGATAAGCTTCGGCCAGACGGATTTTGTGAAAGATTGTGGCAGAGGTGTTACAAATGGCTCATAAGGTAGATGGGATAAAGGGGGTCAAATATAGCAGGGTAGGGGAAGAGTGAAGTGGGTAAAGGGGATCAAATATATGGTAGCTGAAGGAAACTGGACTTTGGTAGTAATCGCACAATAGACTATATAGATGTCAAACTATAATGTACACCTGAAAATTATATAATTGTCTTAACAAATGTTATCCCAATAAACTTAATAAAAAAATAAAAAAATAAATAAAATAAAATAAAGTAAAGAAGGAGCAGCATCCTCCCTGCCTTTGGACAAGGCAATAAGATAGAAGGTAAAGGCCTGATTTATGGTGGTTTTCTAAGACTGGTTTCTACATACTCTGATTTAACTGCCCAAAACATCTCCTAACATACAAATATCATCCTCTAAAAACACTAATAACAAACAAAAAACTCCAAATAGCAATCCAAAGGAACATCATCTCATTAAGTCTCCACCCTTATACTCATAACAGTTATCAAAATGTTTCTCTAACCTCCCAGCCATAGGGGCAGGCTGCCCTGAATCTGAATCAGTGTAGCGGTAGGTACATTTCTATTATGTTTGATGACAGACCTGTGGTTCATCCTG
>NW_011888822.1:5421137-5438314 GCF_000151845.1 Pteropus vampyrus | reverse complement strand
AATTATATAATTGTCTTAACAAATGTTATCCCAATAAACTTAATAAAAAAATAAAAAATAAATAAAATAAAATAAAGTAAAGAAGGAGCAGCATTCTCCCTGCCTTTGGACAAGGCAATAAGATAGAAGGTAAAGGCCTGATTTATGGTGGTTTTCTAAGATTGGTTTCTACATACTCTGATTTAACTGCCCAAAACATCTCCTAACATACAAATATCATCCTCTAAAAACACTAATAACACACAAAAAACTCCAAATAGCAATCCAAAGGAACATCATCTCATTAAGTCTCCACCCTTATACTCATAACAGTTATCAAAATGTTTCTCTAATCTCCCAGCCATAGGGGCAGGCTGCCCTGAATCTGAATCAGTGTAGCGGTAGGTACATTTCTATTATGTTTGATGACAGACCTGTGGTTCATCCTGCCAATCTCCATTTGCAAATCGTAGATTTTAGACAAACACAATAGCATTGCCCCATGTTGAAACTAACCTTTGGAAAAGGTCTAATAGGTACTTGGAAAGAGAGGGCAATAATTAGTGGGTGCTCCTTTCCAGTAGAGAAGTTGCACTTCACCTACCGGTAAGGATTCTCTTTCCTCAGCACTCTGAAATCAACACCTTTGTTATTGGACAAGAAGCCATGTTCAGTGCAGTTGGTTTTCTCCTTTCTCGAGCACTGCAGCATCACTCTGTCTCATTCAGTGTGACTAACAAAGATGCTCTTTTGATTGATTGGGGTCAGATGTGGCATAAGCAATCCTGTCCTGTGGACAATGTGAAACCAGATACTATATTTATCTTTTTTCTGAGACAGCAAGTTTTGTAAGAAGAACTTCTGCGACCAAGGCTTGGAACGGAGCATTTGGATACCTGTTACGACTGGTTCCTACCCATAACCTCTGACTTGTCTCATTGCCATGGAAAAAAACACCACATCTCCCCTTTATAGGGTGTGCTTATTTCTATCAGGGTTAATATCGTCATCACCTCGTATTTACTTGGGAGTCATGACAAGGTTACTTGGACCATGATTCTAAGAAACCCTGAACTTCATGGAAGAATGGTTAGTTTCTTGGATAAGGAATTTGATGATCTGGAGAGAACACTGGCCTCAGAGTCAGAAGACTCTTGTTTCAGTTCTAAGCTCTGCCTCCTGATTCACTCATCCGGTGACCTTTAACCATTCTGGTAATGACGCCAGCTCATTCCCAGTTCTCAGAAACTCAGAGAATAGGATATATTAATATTTATACTCATTTAGCTATTAGGAAGGCAGAAGCTATGAGTAATTATGAACACGAAAGTTGATCAATCATATCAACTCATTCACTATTACCTCTAATCTGAAAGATTTCAAACCATAATTAAATGTGCATTGTGGAGTCGGATGAGCACAGGTTTAAGGACTTACTCTGCCACTTTTAACTGTGTAAACTTGAGCAAGTTTTTAACCTCTCTATTGCTCAGTTTCTTTTCCAAAGGATTATAAAATACTACTTTCTGAGGTATTATGATGGTTAAATAAGTCCATGCATGGGGAGCATTTAGCACAATGCCTGGCACCAAGTAAATACTCAGTAAAAGTCAACTTTTTAAATTAGTCTAAATTGTTAATAAATACTAATTTGCAACTGAATAACTTGGCTTGAAAGTCCAAGTGAACATAAAATTTAAGAGAAAATTCTATACAAACAACAAAGCTGTGATAGAATGCAGTATAAATGAGAGGCAAACATGCCACTATTTGGAAGGTATGGCATGTGGAAGTGCTTGAGAAATACTCCAAACACAAAAACTTAGAAAATAGAAATTTCTTGATAGTTTCTAGAAGTTTTATGTGACAGTATTGTCTGCCTTCTTTCCCACTCTCTACAAAAAGAAAAAAAAAGAGAAAAACCTTTTATTCCTTTTCAATAGAACTCCATTTTTTCCTTCAGTTATTCCTTCAAAAAAAGAGAACCTTCCTTCCAGCTGAAAAAGGGTTGATCCTGATTTGTCTGAGCCAATCAAGAATTCCACTTGCCAATAAATTATTTTAGTGGGCATAAAACCTAGTTCTGGCCAAAAAAAAAAAAAAAAAAAGTTGGTTTGAAAACTACTCACAAAGAACTTTTCCAGAAGGTTCTATTCCACTCTTAAGTAAGGAAGAGGCAGTCCCTTTTCTGCTAGATCTTGTTTTATCTACATATAAAACCTGAAACTATGTGGGAGCCCTTTTGTGACCATGAGGAGAAACAACCTGAAGCAAAGGTCCTGTGTTGAAGATGTTAGAATCTAAAAACCAGAGAAAAAGATTTTTCTAATGCATATGCTGAATGATTCTCCTGAAATCTGCTTCATATGAAACTTGGGTTCTGATTGAACCACAATTTCAATAGGTACACTTTCAACTTCAATGTGGAAAATGTAGAACTTGAGTTATGTTATTTTTAGTTATTGTCTGCTTGAGGTTTGATCATGGAAATTATTCTCTTCAGGAGACAAATTATCTGAGAGACTAGAGGGTATTTTATTGTAAATTAGTGGTAGAATAGAAAGCAAAAAGTATTTGTAGCCTGAATACTTGGATTACGTGTATAAAATAATGTGATATAGAATATATATATACACACACAAACATACATACACATACACACACACGCATTGCTACCTTTAGCAAGTGCGAGATCTTATCACAGGTCTATGCTTAAAAGGGAATATACTCTTGATACGTTGGCATGCTTTGATTTATTTTTGTTTTATCCCTGTGATTCACCCGAAGACAAATTCAAACTAATTTTCATTCCAGGGTAACTTAAAGAGAACATCCCAGAGGGAATAATTTACTACTCTCTCTTGGTAGTATTAAACCTAGTAAAACCTAATAGACAACAATTATTCATCCTCTTTTAGAACAGGTGAGAGCATTTATACCACCCCTAGCCCCCACTTCCCAGGTGAGATATAGAAAAGTTTAAATACTTTACTCCCTAGTGAAAAATGGAATCAAGTGTGGAAACTCAAGAATGATACTATCTACTTTTAGACACTAGGCAAGCCACTCTCCAGACTCAGATATCACAAGGCAGATGATTTTTGCAATTTCAGAGACCCAGCTGAAAGGGAATAGAAAACACCTTATAAATTCTGCCCAAAAGACAAACCTCAGAATGTCTGTGGAGTGGACTGTTTTTTCTTTTTCCTTAGGTTTTTGCTGTTTTCTCTATAGGGAGGCCACGGAACTGGGCAAATTTCTATGTTCTGTTCATTAAAGTTGTACTTTTACAGAATTATACTTAGAAACAGAGATTTAAAAAAAAAAAAACTTAAGGTTTGTGGTTCTAAGTTCTCATCTATGGCTGTGACAATACTAGTTCATTCAATAATGACTCAAACCAGAAACCAATACCATCAAAAAGAAACTATCAAACCAACACTGTAGAAACAGTGACTCTCAAATAAAAGCACATTCTTCAAAGAGTTGTGTGGGAAATACATGGGTTCTAAAAGTTGAGAATACCTGTAGCTTTCGTGACCCTTTGCATAAATGAAATCTTTTGACTACTTTATTATGAATTTTAGTTTAGTGCCTCAACATGCAAAGATTGAAATACATACTATATTATGATAAGTGACCTTTGCCCCTTAGGGCATACTTAGTTATTTATTTAAATGATATGTTGATATGTTATATTGTCTGTGAATTTTATTTCAGAACACTAAAGAGGATATTATAACATAAATGGCTGATAACCACTGGTTTACACAAAAAGAAAACTTTCTTGTGGTTCAATAGAATTTTTCAACTTTATGACCAATTGATTTAGGGTCGTACAGGTATAAACTTTCTTCTTTCAGAAAGCATTTCATCAGTGCCAACTCTTTCCAGCATAAAAAGCACTTGAAGAAAAGAAAATTCATTCACTGGCACATAATTTAGTAATGAGTCAATGGAGAGCTGGCACATAAGAAGAGCAATTTAGAGAACAATTTTGTATGTTTCTGGATAATTAACTAATCTGTTTCATGATTAACTGCACTGACTACAAATGTGTATTTACCACATGTGACTGTTTCCCTTCCTCCCGTGTTATTTTTGTAAAGGAGGTTTATTTCTTAAGCCGTGTTTCTTGGTTACCAATTTTTAAAAGACCTGAATTCTGCATGCGTATTTAATATGAAATGCTGAGCTAGTTTTATTTGGCAAAGTGCATTGTGATAAAAATTGCAACCCAAATCTTTTCTGTATACTTACAAAAAGATGTCTTCTTCTTTGCATAGGTTTACAGATCACTTCTTACAGGACCTTAATCCTGAGATTACAAGACTTTCTTGAGTACTGCTTTCATGAGCAAAGAAAAAGTCAGAGTGCATTTCTAGGGCTGACATAATAAGGTAGGGCTGGCCATTTTGGTATGGTACAATGAGCCACAAAACTCTGTGTGTGGAGGAAAGTCTATTTTTCATGCTTTTTAAAGTTCCACATTTGAGTTAAAATGTAAATATATTACCTGGGAAGCATAATTTATTGTGAAAGTCCCACTTAGGCTTATTCTATACAAATTACTTACAAAATTAGCCTGAAAATTGAAGCACAAAGAATGAGCTATGTTGCAGGTAAGTTGAGGTTGAAATGAGTGTCCAATGTCTATTCCTTGATGTGGGAGTAAACTGAAAAAAAAAATGGAATACAAAACTTTGGTTTAAAAACTGTTAAGTGATGGGGCAAAGTGAGCAGTTCAAGATGAAGTCTGTCTATAGAAAACACACATAGAGGTCAGATTGTGAAGAAGGAGCTTGTGCTCTTATGAAACTACCCATTTTTGTGGAAGGCAGCCTTTATGATCTCAGCACTCTTTCCCATTTAAAGAAAGATGTAGCTTCAGAATCCTTCTAAAGGCAGAGTTCTAAGAATCTACGACCAACTCATTCTTGGCGCATGAAATGAAACATTTTTTGCGTGTACATGTTAGGGTATTCCTTTTAAGTGATGTCAACATATGGATGATCCCAAGAATATAAAGGAGCCCAAACTTTTCTGGAGAGGAGCAAAAAAGAATTTCTTTAATTACTACTAATTATGAAGCTTTAACACTGCAAGGTGTCTCAAGCTGTCAGCTAGTGCATAGGACCAGCATCATAAAACAGAAGTTTTCTTAAGCCAGAACAAGTAGAAAGAGTTAAGAGATGTAACTTATATAGTATGTTCAAGATTTCTTTAATTAAAAAAAAAAGGGAGTAAGGAAAAATGATCTTTAAGTCTGTAGCCACACATGTTGACAGTCCAGTTAATCTCAGGGAAACAAAAGTTAAAACTATGAAATCATTCTGCAAGGGAAATCATTTATCAGTTGTGCTTGCAGACAGGATATAATGATGCCTTTGATTTTGCAGACACAATTGCCTAATCTATCATTTTGTATACAGGAAATTTGGGTTTGCTATTTAACAATTGGATTTTGCGAAAATATACTGCAGATATCCAGTTTATTGGTAGTATTCTCTTGTAAATACCTTATGATTTGAATTCTAATTGAGAACTTTCACCCTAACATAGGTTTGTTTGTTTGTTTATTTGTTTGTTTAAAGCACCCATGGATAGAACTGGGCAGAAAAATCTCAGCACTTCTCATTAGGGACATGACTATAAAATGAGAAACATCTCCCTCCTTTATTCTATTGGAAAACAAAGCTTCTCCAAACAACTAAACATCATATCTCTGCAATGTCTCCCCCTGGGTTTTCTGACTGAATTTCTGAAGTGAATGGATGGTTCTTTTGTTCTCCTTCTCAGCTTCGAGGGATATGAGATGCTCTGAAGGAGCTGAATTTCAACATCATGAGTAATTCAGTCTTTCAGGGCAAAGGCAATGGAGAATCAAACAGAGCCTACGGTCTTCTGAGAGAAGCAAATAGTAAATGCCACAAGTCCACCAGCCAGATTTATGGCTTAGTGTCTGGTGAATCTTTAGATTAACACTCTCTAACCCCTATTGTATAGACCCGGCAAAGACAGAAGATTAATGTCAACAGGGAAGCAGCTCATGCTGTATGTTGGAAATACAGATCCTACCTTTGACTGGGCTATAGATCAAAGAAGCTTGCCATTTAGATAGACGCTGGAAGGAGATTTGCAAATCAGGGAGAAGGATCCATGTCAAAAGGGAAAAAGCAAGGTTCAGTAAAGAAAAAGAAGGTATGTGAGGACTCAAGTGGAAGAGATCACAGCAATCTCATATTTTAACCTAGATAACTTCTGTCTTATGGATTATAGTTACTTGGAAGTAAAGGCAAGAATGAGGGTAGAGATATCGTTTGCGTTGCCGTCTTTGTTCAGTGATGACAGACATGGGGGTCATGTCCGAGATCTCATAGGCAGAAGTAGGGTATTTGTTTACCCACTGTTTAGTTCCCCTTTGAATGCGTGGGTTTGAAAATTTGCTTTCATCGAAAGAAGTTTAAAAGGGATGTTTGGAGAGCTCATTTACCATCTTCTCTCTCCTGAGTAAAACATTTAGATGATTTACTTCTATGGAAGGTAGGAGGATTAAGATTAATCATAAAATGCACTCAGTCTGATATATGAGCACAAGGCTGGCTGACATCCAGAACAGGAGTGGTTAGTGGTCCTGATTTCTGACTGAAAGGGTCGCAAATGGATATGGGGTGAGTTTCTGTGGGCAATAAGTCATCCTGGTTTTGACTCACTCTTTGGTTCTACTGTTTGTTAATTCTTCATTGTTAATTTGTTCATTCAGCCACCAAGTACTACTCTTCCTTTAATTCTGAGCTAGAAATTGGGTGTTAACGACCCTACTATCTATCTGTGAGAGTGGTTCTTAGTGCTGCCATTTTTGCTTCTTTACATTCTATTCTCCACACAGAGCCAAGGTGAACGCCTTAAAAATGTAAATCAGATCAGATAATCCCTTAACCAAGACCCTCTAATAGCTCTCCCACTCATTTAAAATAAAGAGCAGACTCTTTCTGCTGATCTCTAAAGCCAACAGTATCTGGGCCTTACCCAGATTAAGTGCCACATTTACTGACCCAGATGAGTGACACAGGATGAGTAAGGACACCAAAATAAGCATGTGCATGGTATTAATAAACCTTAACTTTTAACATGAAAATAAATATTAAGATCAATGGAAAGTAATGTAAGGTAAGTTTGAGAGGATGGCAAGACATTTTAGGTAAGAGTAATGAGTTTTGCTTTATCCTATGTGCAAGGAAAATTATCCAGGGCAATATGATCTGATTTGTGTTTTTAAAAGTTTTCTTGGGCTGCCATGTGGAGGATGGATTGACGAAAGAAAAGATATGCACTGGAAGCTCAGGTAGAAGACCTTCATAGTAGCTCAGGTAGTGGAAAAGAGGTGAATGCAAAATGTATTTTGGAAGTAAAATTAATGGGATTTGAGTTAGATTAAACATAGGGTGGGGTGAAGAAAAGGGAGAAATCTTGCTTGCTTAATGGTCACCAGCTTCTGTGTGAGATATTGTTCCTAGGACCCAGGATTCAAATGTGGCCACCTCCACGATCATTCCAAATCTGGCTAATTGATACCATTTGCTGCTACATGCAGAGTTCAGCTAGCTTTTGCCTGTTTTGGGCATAAATCTGACTAATTATGTTAAAAACTCATTGGGCCTGACTTAAGAGACACTGTCAAACCAAGATGTTCCAACATCTTCTCTTGAACATAAATGCAGTACTTACTGAGATTTCATCAACTTTTCATTTTTTTTTTCCAGAAAGCATAAAATTGTGAACAAGTGTATGACCTGGCAATAACAAAACCAAGGAATTGAGACGTATTAATAATACTCATCTCTTCTGAGTAGGAAACAGCGAACAAGTACACTGTCATAGATAACTAAGTATAAATAAAAGTATAAAATATAAAATAACTGAAGACTTTTTGGTGATAACCATTTATTGAATATGGCCAAATACATTTTGAATACATCTTATAAAAATGCAGAATATTAACATGAAAATATCTGCAACATATAGTTGAAAGCTCTGACACCATTACAGCTCTTTGAGTGAGGTTCTTTCAGCTCAAGAATCAGGTGGCTGACTGAGTACCATCTTGCAAAATGCAATGTCTTTTCACACTTTCAATTAAAATGAGCTAATAATTTAGCCTAACAATCTGGTGCTGCCTAAGAAGTCCTCTTCAAGTCTGAATTTTGCATGTGAACAGTTAGTTGTTAGTTTTCACTCTGTACCACTTACAGCTGGTCCTCATATTGTTCAAAGCAAGTGACATCACAAATTTTCCCGATATCATTAATACCATGGTAATATATGGATTTCTAGCTATTTTAAATGCTCTCTGAAGTCCTCTATTCTTTCCCTAAGAAAGTATTAACCTGAAATCAAAATTATTAATAGTTTGAATATTAGCAGCAAGAATTTAGCCTTCAGTTTGTCTTTATAAAAACAATTTTTTAATCAGTATTATTTGTAACATGTTGTCGGCATGCCACATTTGTTTGTCATGCACTCCAGAAGGGTTGCATAAGCCTTTCCTTCTTCAAAGGGATGGTTTTAATTATCAATTTTCTCTTGTATTTGTATTTCATCTAACTTGTTTTAAGGACTTACTAATAATTATCTAGATTATGACCATCTTTTGAGGCCTTAGAAACTCTACCTTTATTGTTTTTTGTTTCTACCACATCTCTACCTTTTTTTCTTCATTCTTGTCATTTACATTCTGTCTCCATGTCTTCCTCCCATCATCTCTAAGTGGTTTATTTTTGAGCTACTTTATATGTTCCAGGGCCTGAGCTAGGCATAAAGGCAGACAAGGACCCTCTGCCTGAAGGTGATGTAATTAAATGGGGATACAGATTAAAAACCAAGAAATTATAATTTTTTTAAAAGAGGCTCTTAGAAATGTACAGATAAAATGTTAAGGTAGCTTATGAGACTGACTCATATTTCTTCTCCATTTTATTCACTTATTCGGTTAACAAATATTTATTGAGTCTGTGTGACAGATACAGTACTGGAAATATAGAACTTAAAGCCTAGGAGAGGAGTTATATAGCAATAAAACTGCAATTATGGTATATGTCATCATAAAAAGGTTAGGGTACTATTAGGTCACATTACCTAGGGAACAAACTACTTACTTTGAGTCTTGAAGGTGGACTTCTCCTGAGGACTTGACATTTGCAGTGTAACTTGATGGGTGAAGGAGGGTTAGAAAGGTGGTGGTCAAGGGTCAATGATCCGGCCAAAGATCCTGTGGTAGGAGAAAGCCAGTATACCTGAAGAATAATAGCAAGCTATGGGAAGAGTAGGTGCAGCATGAGCTAGGGAACTGCCAGTCTGTGCAGAACTGTGTAATTTATCCCAGAGATGTTGACCTTAATCCCAAGAGAAACCATTTAAGAAGAAAACAGACAGGATCTTGTACCTCTCAGCATTTTATTTTTCCTTTAATTTCCCTGGTCCTGACTTTTGGCTTTTTTACAATGGATTTAGTAGCTGAAGAATTGGAGATCAGCATTTAGGATTAGTGTATTAAATATAATTTGAGTTCATATACTAACACCTCAAACCAGAAAACACATTGACAGTAGAGCATGGCCTGAGGATTTAAAAACCTACTAAGAGATACAGTGCCCGTGTCTTGGAGGTTTACATAGTCGCTTTGAGAGAAGCAATCAGCTAAACACATTTCTTTTTTACTCTTACCATGTTTGCATTATAGCCTGTAAAAAATCTGACATATTATTATAGACTTGATAAACTATTTGAAAAAGACATTCAGATCAACAACTTCTCTTTCTTTTTCTCTCCATATTTTGATGAAATTCAAAAATTATATCACAATTGGTATCTGTATGTATGTATGTGTCTTTTAAAGGCCTCTTTCCATTAGCTAATTAAATACTACCTCCAAGAGAAAGAACACCTATTCCCATGAAGGTCTTTGAAATTGTTCTGTAATTAAATACATAGTAATACTTCTCATTCAAGCAGTATCATGTATCACCATATCTAGGTAATTCAGCATCAAAGGCTGTGCTTAAATTAAAACAAAATCCATTATTTTTGTTGTCATAAAAATCTCTAGCCTCAAGTTCAAATCAAACAAGTGCTAAAAAGAGCAAAAGAGCCAGGAAGAGTTTCTCTGATTTTTTTTTTACTAATCTGAAAACTGTTTGAAAAATAAATGCTATGACAGTTATATTCTAAAGAGAATCATCACTTCATCTCTAATAATCTTTGAAGATTTTTCATGACATATTTTTCTGTTTTATAATTTTTTCGATGTGCACAGATTATACACAGCAGTCACAAATGCTGAAGTTATATTTTACTAAGTGGTTTATAAATTCCCTTTTGCACTACCACCTTCATTCATTTGGGCTCTAAAATCAATACTTCGTTGTACATAGAAAGAATAATGGCTGTTGATACTCAAGCAATTCACTTAGCTAAACACCAAGGCTGAAATAGTCTTACTAATATTTTAGTTCCTCAAGTTGGAGATTATTTTCATTTACACTAGCTTTAGAAAACATTGTGAAAAAATGAAAAAAAAAATCCTTCCTTTTTAGAAATGGTATGGAATGTTAACCGCACATTCCTAGATTGTAGGAGTTGTTTTGAATTTTTATTGCTGTCCCCACCTTTCTGCGTAAAAGGACCAGGAAAGTTCACAAATATGTAACTCATCTAAAGCCCCCTCTCATCTGATTTGACAAAGAAGAATCACCAGCTATGACACCTAATGACAGTGAAAAGAGAATTTAAATCTTTTATGAAGTCTCTCAAAGACTGGCTAATGGAGACTCATTTAACTTTGCACAGCAATACTTCTTCAAATTTTCTTTCCTTGTCTCTCTCCATATTTATTTACAACTGTCCTCTAGCTCTCTCTCCTTCTGGTCTCATTATTTCCTTAAACTTCACTTACTGGCTCACCCTGCTTGAATCTTTCTCTTTGCATTTCTCTCCGCTGCTCATCTCTGCATTATGTATATCTGCTTAGCCTCTCATGTCTCTTTCAGTTCCCTTGTTATCCATTTTAGACAAAATCAAAGGCAAGGAGACTGCAAGCAAGTAAGGAGCCATGATCCTTAATAGGGTGTGTGGGGGTGGGGGTGGGGTTGTGCAGATAGAACCCAGACCTGTGCTTCCCATATTTGAATGTTCGCATGAACCAGCCAGGGAAGCTTGTTTAAAAAGCAGATTCTGATTCAGTGGGTCTGGGATTGGGCCTTAGATTCTGCATTTCTAATCAGCTCCCGGGAGAGTCTTTGCTGATGGTTCATGGATCACACTTCAAACAGCAAGGCTTTGAAAGTACAGTCCCACTAGGTACCAAGAGAGAAGACCTGCAAAAAAAAAGGAGCTAGATTATATTAATGATGTCTGCTTTATTCACCACTGTAGCACATGGTTTTACACAGTGGATCATATTCAGTAAATATATTTCTTTTCCTGTTCGTGAATACAGCAAAGTTTGAATGTTCTGTCTTTCCATTCTTGCCTTCTCTTAACACTTGAAATGCCTGAGCAGTGCCACATTTCATAGAACAACTCCATTTATTCCAATGTTTATCTGGCATGTGATTAACACAGAATCCAGAGGCACTGAAGCACTTTTGTCTGATCCTTCCAGTCTTCAGAGATTCACTCTTCACTCCCAAGTATATTCATACCCACACTTGGCCATAGCTCACTTCTGACAGGCTGATTGGATCTTAATCACTGCTCCCAAAGTTTTAGTTAACGTAGCTTTATCTGAGAACTTAATCAGCAAGCTCTCCACTCTATCATTTCAGCCATTGATCAAACAACAGCCACTAAATCACAGCCCTGACTGATCCCTGAAAATGATGCCCATTCTTGACACCAAGCCATTGATGGAAACTGTTTGTATATTGCTTTTTAAACACCTTTTTTTTTTTTTTTACCAATTTCATTTTAACTAGGTTATCTCAGAATAACTAATAATTAACAGTTTTTAAGATATTTTACTTAATAGGAAATGTGAAACTTGCTTTTCATTTTTAAAATAAAAAATATTTGGAAGCAGATAATATACAATGTGGACTTCATCTTCATTCTCCCCCTAACCTAATTCCCCTTCCCTTTCTCCTCCCCTTCCCATTAAATATTGTTTTTCCTTCTGGAGATGTTTATTTGCATTTCATGTACACATAGAGTGTGTCAAAAACATTTATTGCTACCTGTAGACCCATGTGTTCTTCCCATTTCCAGTTTCCTTGTAGCTCAAGTGGGCCATGAGACTAGCTTAGGCTTGTATGCTATAAACAGAGGTGACCATGTGTTATCGCTGGGCTGATGCATATAGTTGCAGAATGAGTTCTCCATGAGCTTTCTTCCTTTGTTGCCAAGACTAAGGAGGCCCCATGTTCTAAACAGTACAAATACAAAATGGTGGAACCTCTGTCAACCTGGATCCCTGAGTGACTGTATGGATTAGAGCCCCTCTCTCATTGCACATCTGTGATAAACACCATGAGCAAAACATACCTTAATTTTAAGGTTAATTAGTTACTGAAGCAAAACCAATCATAACTTGACTAATATATATCTACAAATAGTGTTTTTGTAATTCAATGAGATCAAATTCTGTACATTGATTTGCAGCTTATTTTTAGATGGCAATCCTTGTCAATACATTATTATCTCAAAGTTATGAAACCATAATTATAGAACCAGATTTGACATTTTAATAAGCATTCACTTAACAGAGTCTGAAAAAATTTATATATAAGGTAAATATTGAACATATACCTGTCTGCCAGTGTATACATAAATATTTGCCATTTAGTCATTTATAAATGTATTTTAAAATAATGGTGCATAATTAAACGTGTAAAATTATATAACATGATAGGTTCTGGAAGTTTTGAATAGCATTCACATGAAGAAAAAATGTTGAAAGAAATTTTTTAAGATTAAAAAATTAAAAATCCAATGAATAATGAGTCAGAAGCAAGAAAAATTCATGTTTTAGGAAATGGCATAGAAAAGCATCATTTTTTCTCTGCATAATAAAACTCAAGACACCTGTTTTTTTAAAAAGGGGGTCAGCATAAAACACAAGGGAAACAGAAATATAAAAGCTACAAAAATGACTGTGAGTATAGTCAATTTTAATTTTCAAGGGATGATGAAATAATGTTTTTATATTTTTGATGAAAATTTTAAGAAGTCAGGGTTCAATTAATCTAGGAATTTAATTGTAGGAATAAACATTATAGGAAAACTACATTGAGATTTTTTTATTTATAGTTTTTATTATGAAGTTAGGTTAAGGAAAAACTTGTTCATCCATTACAAAGCTTTAAATTTATCTTTAAAGTATCTCTGCTTATCAGCTCTCCTTTAAGTTGTTAGAGCTCAGTGCAAGATAAGAACTGCTCAAAGAATCAATTCTGTCATGGATATTAATTGTGTTTTGGTTGCCTACCATTATTTGCCTCACCAAAGAGCACCCTGATTTTCTTTCGGGGTGCTCTTTGGTGCAGAGGTGACCATGTGTTATCGCTGGGCTGATGCATATAGTAGCAGAATGAGTTCTCCATGAGCTTTCTTCCTTTGTTGCCAAGACTAAGGAGGCCCCATGTTCTAAACAGTACAAATACAAAATGGTGGAACCTCTGTCAACCTGGATCCCTGAGTGACTGTATGGATTAGAGCCCCTCTCTCATTGCACATCTGTGATAAACACCATGAGCAAAACATACCTTAATTTTAAGGTTAATTAGTTACTGAAGCAAAACCAATCATAACTTGACTAATATATATCTACAAATAGTGTTTTTGTAATTCAATGAGATCAAATTCTGTACATTGATTTGCAGCTTATTTTTAGATGGCAATCCTTGTCAATACATTATTATCTCAAAGTTATGAAACCATAATTATAGAACCAGATTTGACATTTTAATAAGCATTCACTTAACAGAGTCTGAAAAAATTTATATATAAGGTAAATATTGAACATATACCTGTCTGCCAGTGTATACATAAATATTTGCCATTTAGTCATTTATAAATGTATTTTAAAATAATGGTGCATAATTAAACGTGTAAAATTATATAACATGATAGGTTCTGGAAGTTTTGAATAGCATTCACATGAAGAAAAAATGTTGAAAGAAATTTTTTAAGATTAAAAAATTAAAAATCCAATGAATAATGAGTCAGAAGCAAGAAAAATTCATGTTTTAGGAAATGGCATAGAAAAGCATCATTTTTTCTCTGCATAATAAAACTCAAGACACCTGTTTTTTTAAAAAGGGGGTCAGCATAAAACACAAGGGAAACAGAAATATAAAAGCTACAAAAATGACTGTGAGTATAGTCAATTTTAATTTTCAAGGGATGATGAAATAATGTTTTTATATTTTTGATGAAAATTTTAAGAAGTCAGGGTTCAATTAATCTAGGAATTTAATTGTAGGAATAAACATTATAGGAAAACTACATTGAGATTTTTTTATTTATAGTTTTTATTATGAAGTTAGGTTAAGGAAAAACTTGTTCATCCATTACAAAGCTTTAAATTTATCTTTAAAGTATCTCTGCTTATCAGCTCTCCTTTAAGTTGTTAGAGCTCAGTGCAAGATAAGAACTGCTCAAAGAATCAATTCTGTCATGGATATTAATTGTGTTTTGGTTGCCTACCATTATTTGCCTCACCAAAGAGCACCCTGATTTTCTTTCGGGGTGCTCTTTGGTGAGGCAAAGACCATGTGTTATCGCTGGGCTGATGCATATAGTAGCAGAATGAGTTCTCCATGAGCTTTCTTCCTTTTTTTTTTTTTTTTTCATTGTATACTGTCTTATAACAGTAACTGTTGTAAAAACCTCATTTTTTTGCTGTCTTGGTGTGACAGAAAATCAAGTTATGCATTCCTGTTATCATAGAAGTAAAGGGAAGCCTGGAAACATCTCTGTCAGTTCTTTTTTTCCCCATTCTACATGGAAAAAAGTGAAAAAGAAGAGAAAGTGGGGACAATGATGGATCAGACCTATAACAACAGGTCCTTAATATGCTAATGTGCGCCATTGGAAGGACAGAAAGCAGGCCTCTGCTTTCTCTTCTTTTTCTACTTCCTTTCCTCTCTTTTCATTTTCTCTTTTCTCTCTTTTCCAACAAACTTTTTTATCATTTTATTTTCTCCCACTTCTTTGGAAAGTATCATTTCCAAAAATCCCTGCTACACTATGTCTCTTTTCTGCCTACTCATCCAATAATATTTGTGTTTCTAATAAAGTTTTCTCCTTCTCTGTGTCCCCTCTCATATCCTTACCCCTTCATCATAGAAAATATTCAAAGAAATTATATGTAATTCCATTGTTCACTGAGAAAATAATTTCGCGTGACTCACAAGGGTTTCCTTTGTCTGAATGTCCCACTCAGTATTGGCTACTTTGCTTGGCTCTGAGGGATGTATGCTGTGCACAAAGTATATTGTCTGCCCAAGCATTCGCAGCAGAAGTTGGTCCTGAGGCCTCTAATCTTTCACATAATGATTGTTTTGCTCAGTTCTCTGCATCTGATTTTCATATATATATTTTTTATTACGTCAACTGAATTCTAGCTAGAGCTGTACAATCCACAAAAATTTAAGTGGTTTTGTCAGTTGTGGACACAAGGCCAAATAGCTTTCAAGTATCTTCCAGCTCCCTCAACTGTAGTCTTTACTTCCTCTCTTTTATCCCTTCTTTATCCCCTTCCTTCTCCCTAGAACATTATTTTTTACAGTAACAGAGCTGTTAGAATAACAAATATATAAAAGCATAATCTATTGGAAACTAAACCACTGAGCTGGCCATCAGAAGACCAGTATCATTAGTATTATACAAGTGTCTATTTTTGAGCAGAGAGATATTGTCAGAAACTTTATTCTGTGCATTCTGTAGAGAAAATGAGGTTATACAAATGCATAGACTCAAGAAATATGATTAACACTCTTGTGGTTTGTGTGATCAGTTTCTGTGATGAATGGCAAGCCACTAAGCAGAATCAGTTACAGTAAAAGGAAGAAGCCTCCGTTTTATGTTAGACAGTGGTTCTTAAGGTCAGCTTTGGGTACTTCCTTGTGAATTTCATAATGAATCTTATTATTAGCACTGTTGTGATCATATATCTTGGCTTTATGAGAGGAAATATTGGGCACATTATTATTTGATCCAAATAAATGAAAAAATTAAAAGGATATTTAGAAATACCTTCTAATATTAAAAAGAATTCCAAGATGACCTGGTCCAACTCACTCATTCAACATAGAAACTGAAGCGCAGAGAAAACAGAAATGTGTTTAAGTCATGAAGACATTTCTAGACAAAATGAGGTCCAGAATCAAAGTCTCTGGTTTCTACAACTGGTGCCCTTGCCACTTCTTTGAAAGTCACATTTATGTGATTTTTTCCTGATGATAACTATATTTTTGTATTTTCTGTATCCTTAAAGTCTTTTTTGGTAGTTATAGCAAATTCAACAAATATGTATTTATTCAACCTTTACATTTTAAAGTTTATTATATGCAGAGAATTGTGCTTGTGATTTGAATGGGTATGAGATAGTATAGTTGCATTCATTTTCTATTGGTGATATAACAAACAAAGGCCAATTTAGTGGCTTAAAACAGCAAAATTTATATCTTACAGTTCTGCAGGTTCAAAGTCTCATAATAGTGGTTAAGAGTTTGGGTTCTAGAACCAATTGGCTTGGTTTGAATGACAGCTGTGTGACTTTGGACAACTTACCTAACTACTCTCTGACTTAGTTTCCCCTTTTGTAAAATGAAGATATCGATGATACCTGCTACTTAGGGCTATTGCAAAGATGATAGGAGTTAATTCATATTAAGCATATAGAGCAATGTTTGGTACATTGTAAGCATGAAAGAGAGAGAGAGAGAGAGACAGAGACAGACAGACAGAAAGAGATAGAGAGAGACAGAGACAGAGAGAGACAGAGAAGTACAGAGAGAAAAGAGAAATTAACTTATGCAGTTTTAAGAATAAAATAACATGAATGCCCATAAACCCATTTGCTTAACTTAAGAAATAGAAACTATCTATATCTTAGAATCTTCTTTTATGTCCTTCCTTAATTAAGACTCTCATTTCCTACTCCCAAAGTAAGCATAATATGACATTTATCGTCCTCTTCC
>NW_011888822.1:5411471-5421087 GCF_000151845.1 Pteropus vampyrus | reverse complement strand
GACATTTCTAGACAAAATGAGGTCCAGGATCAAAGTCTCTGGTTTCTACAACTGGTGCCCTTGCCACTTCTTTGAAAGTCACATTTATGTGATTTTTTCCTGATGATAACTATATTTTTGTATTTTCTGTATCCTTAAAGTCTTTTTTGGTAGTTATAGCAAATTCAACAAATATGTATTTATTCAACCTTTACATTTTAAAGTTTATTATATGCAGAGAATTGTGCTTGTGATTTGAATGGGTATGAGATAGTATAGTTGCATTCATTTTCTATTGGTGATATAACAAACAAAGGCCAATTTAGTGGCTTAAAACAGCAAAATTTATATCTTACAGTTCTGCAGGTTCAAAGTCTCATAATAGTGGTTAAGAGTTTGGGTTCTAGAACCAATTGGCTTGGTTTGAATGACAGCTGTGTGACTTTGGACAACTTACCTAACTACTCTCTGACTTAGTTTCCCCTTTTGTAAAATGAAGATATCGATGATACCTGCTACTTAGGGCTATTGCAAAGATGATAGGAGTTAATTCATATTAAGCATATAGAGCAATGTTTGGTACATTGTAAGCATGAAAGAGAGAGAGAGAGAGAGACAGAGACAGACAGACAGAAAGAGATAGAGAGAGACAGAGACAGAGAGAGACAGAGAAGTACAGAGAGAAAAGAGAAATTAACTTATGCAGTTTTAAGAATAAAATAACATGAATGCCCATAAACCCATTTGCTTAACTTAAGAAATAGAAACTATCTATATCTTAGAATCTTCTTTTATGTCCTTCCTTAATTAAGACTCTCATTTCCTACTCCCAAAGTAAGCATAATATGACATTTATCGTCCTCTTCCTCATCTTTATAGATATTAATTGTCCTCTTCCCCATCTTTATAGGTATTAACCTGTTGTTTGGTTTTGAAAATCTTAAGAAGGAAACACAAGCTTGGCTATGAAAGAAAAGGACAATATTTTCATTATTAGAGGAAGGACTCTGGAAGAGAAGCTCACCAACATTTCTTAGTTGTAGTCTGGCTTCAACTTTCTTGAACATTTTAAGAGTTTCTTCTCAAGAAGTAAGCAAGAGCAGTAGAGGTCCAGGAAAACATAGAGCACCCCAAAGTTGGGGCACTTGAAACAGGTTCTGACATCAGCAAATATATGGTCAAAAGATTTGGGCTACTCTGTATATTCTACTTTTATGTGAACCATGACTTCTCTTTGAGGAGTATGTCAAAGAAGAATTGTTCTGTATGGTGAAATGTCCTCGACTGATCCAGGCAGCAAGGACAGAAAGTGGAGCAGAAACTCATTTGCATGTTTCTTAATGCTGGCCAAGTACAGTTAAGAATCTGGAGCATTCTATCCTTCAGTCAGGATAAACTGTAGCAGGTATCATGGTGATGGCAGCTTCAAGATTTCTGTTTCTACAGCCATGCTGATCCAGTCTGAACTCATAGCCTTCTACGTCTGGTACATGGCTGTCACTCCGGGATCTCCAATCACTGCCTTGTCAGTGATTGGGTCTCCTCTACCCATTTCTTCTTCTTTCTTAGTTTATGTTCTCATTTTGATGAAACTAATTCTTCAGCGATTTTTAAAGAAAAGTTACATAGGAGGTACTTTTTTAAAGGACATACGTATTTAACAGTGACCCTCCTACCCTCAACTTGACACATTGATTAACTGAGTGCAGGGCCAGGTTGAAAATCATTTTCCTTGCTTCCTGTGCTGGGTTGGGAAATTCAAAGCTATTCTGATTTCTGATCCTTTGTTTCTGATCTATTATTTTTTCCTTTTCTTTCTGAAATTTTGTAGATTAACTCTTATCTTCATCTGCAGTGAGGTATTTATCTTCATCTTTTATTTTGGGTGCTCAGTCAGCTCTTTCAGTCTAGTTACTAATATCCTTCAGGAAACCTTGAGTTATTTTGTTGATGATGTCTACTGTGTTCTTTCCATTGTTTATGGCACTCCTAGTTCTTGGAAGATGGACTTTCTGAACTTTCCCCCTAATTTTATGATTTTTTCCCTCTTTTGCTTTCCTTATTTATTATTTATTTATTTATTAAAAAATTTTTTTCTATTCTTTCTGAGTGAGTTCCTTAATTTTATCTTCTAATTCTTCTATATCATTTTTCATTTCTGTAATCATGTATTTAATTTTCAAGAGCATCTTACTTTGCTTATGGAAGGAATATCTTTTACTACTTGAAAGGTATTATAATGGTAATTTTTTAAAGTTTACTTCTGCATAGTATCTGTTTTCTACAAGTTACTTTTTTCCTATGTATTTTAATGATCTCTGTCTTTCATGTTAGAGATGTTCTCCCACATGGCAATTCTGGAGCATATATGCTCATCATTAAGAGTGGTGGGAACTGAACTGATGTAATGACCTGAGTGAGTTGGTAAGGCTTGTCAAGTTTGAGCTCTACTTCAGAGCTTCCAGGTGGCTCATTTTAGGATGAACCTTCAATGTAATTATCTTTAGATCCTTTTCTTTTGATTTGAGCATGCTCTCCAGGGAAGAGTCTTCCCCTCTCCTGAATCAAGGAGCAGGGTCTGAATCTCAGTGATCTCGGATCCAAATGGGAAAAGAAATATGGGGGCTCTCTGTATTCAGCATTTAATATGGTCATTCAATCTGCCTTGTTTTCAACACAACATTCACTTTCTTAACTACATCCAGGGACCTATTTTCTATAGAGAAAAAAATCTCTAGAGTTCTGTGAGGTAGGGAAGGCATAGGGAAGGGACCATTCACCCAACAAGGTGAAATGGAGAAGGGAGTCTAGGAATCTGTTTTTCAAAAAACTTTCACCTGGTCCTTTTCATTTTAGTAAACTTCCTAAACTCCCAGTTCTTGAGTTACCAGTTGTTGCTAATTCCTGTGTTTGTTGAGGACTCTGTAGGATAAATTGACTCGTGCTCAGATTTCCTTGTGACTAGCTTATAATTTAGCTTTCCTGAGTCTGCTAAGCCAATTTTGTTGTTTTTGTCTTTTCTCCTTTTTTCCCATCTTTGTTGGTTTGTGTCTTTAAAAATAATCCTTTTATTGTAGTCTTACTGAAGTTTTGGGAGAAGTGAATTAGATGTATGTTCAGTCCATCAACTTGGTCCAGATAATCTCCATCATTTTCCAACTTGCTATGATCTGGTTTCTGCTTCTATTGCACCAGTAAATCATCTTATTTAGGTCTCTATGACTTCCATGTTGTCTAATTCGAACAACCTCCATTCTAGGGACTCATTTCATTGGACCTCTCCACAGTATTTGACACTAATATCCACTCCTCGAAATTGTTGACTAGCCTTCTATGGGATGGCTCTTTCGTGATTTTTCTCTTATGTCTTTTAATTAACTTTATTTACTGGCTCTCCACCTCTGAGCCATACTCTAAATTATAGCGTTCTTTGGTTTCTTCTATCTCGTATTCATTCTCCCACCCTAGGTCAGAGATCTTCTCATCATAGCATTAAGAAAACACCTCTATGTTGATTCCCTCCAAATTTTCATCTTCATTTTTAGTTTCTCCTCTGAATCTCTGTCTTATATACCAATTGTTCAGTTTTAAGAATAAAATAACATGAATGCCCATAAACCCATTTGCTTAACTTAAGAAATAGAAACTATCTATATCTTAGAATCTTCTTTTATGTCCTTCCTTAATTAAGACTCTCATTTCCTACTCCCAAAGTAAGCATAATATGACATTTATCGTCCTCTTCCCCATCTTTATAGATATTAATTGTCCTCTTCCCCATCTTTATAGGTATTAACCTGTTGTTTGGTTTTGAAAATCTTAAGAAGGAAACACAAGCTTGGCTATGAAAGAAAAGGACAATATTTTCATTATTAGAGGAAGGACTCTGGAAGAGAAGCTCACCAACATTTCTTAGTTGTAGTCTGGCTTCAACTTTCTCGAACATTTTAAGAGTTTCTTCTCAAGAAGTAAGCAAGAGCAGTAGAGGTCCAGGAAAACATAGAGCACCCCAAAGTTGGGGCACTTGAAACAGGTTCTGGCATCAGCAAATATATGGTCAAAAGATTTGGGCTACTCTGTATATTCTACTTTTATGTGAACCATGACTTCTCTTTGAGGAGTATGTCAAAGAAGAATTGTTCTGTATGGTGAAATGTCCTCGACTGATCCAGGCAGCAAGGACAGAAAGTGGAGCAGAAACTCATTTGCATGTTTCTTAATGCTGGCCAAGTACAGTTAAGAATCTGGAGCATTCTATCCTTCAGTCAGGATAAACTGTAGCAGGTATCATGGTGATGGCAGCTTCAAGATTTCTGTTTCTACAGCCATGCTGATCCAGTCTGAACTCATAGCCTTCTACGTCTGGTACATGGCTGTCACTCCGGGATCTCCAATCACTGCCTTGTCAGTGATTGGGTCTCCTCTACCCATTTCTTCTTCTTTCTTAGTTTATGTTCTCATTTTGATGAAACTAATTCTTCAGCGATTTTTAAAGAAAAGTTACATAGGAGGTACTTTTTTAAAGGACATACGTATTTAACAGTGACCCTCCTACCCTCAACTTGACACATTGATTAACTGAGTGCAGGGCCAGGTTGAAAATCATTTTCCTTGCTTCCTGTGCTGGGTTGGGAAATTCAAAGCTATTCTGATTTCTGATCCTTTGTTTCTGATCTATTATTTTTTCCTTTTCTTTCTGAAATTTTGTAGATTAACTCTTATCTTCATCTGCAGTGAGGTATTTATCTTCATCTTTTATTTTGGGTGCTCAGTCAGCTCTTTCAGTCTAGTTACTAATATCCTTCAGGAAACCTTGAGTTATTTTGTTGATGATGTCTACTGTGTTCTTTCCATTGTTTATGGCACTCCTAGTTCTTGGAAGATGGACTTTCTGAACTTTCCCCCTAATTTTATGATTTTTTCCCTCTTTTGCTTTCCTTATTTATTATTTATTTATTTATTAAAAAATTTTTTTCTATTCTTTCTGAGTGAGTTCCTTAATTTTATCTTCTAATTCTTCTATATCATTTTTCATTTCTGTAATCATGTATTTAATTTTCAAGAGCATCTTACTTTGCTTATGGAAGGAATATCTTTTACTACTTGAAAGGTATTATAATGGTAATTTTTTAAAGTTTACTTCTGCATAGTATCTGTTTTCTACAAGTTACTTTTTTCCTATGTATTTTAATGATCTCTGTCTTTCATGTTAGAGATGTTCTCTCACATGGCAATTCTGGAGCATATATGCTCATCATTAAGAGTGGTGGGAACTGAACTGATGTAATGACCTGAGTGAGTTGGTAAGGCTTGTCAAGTTTGAGCTCTACTTCAGAGCTTCCAGGTGGCTCATTTTAGGATGAACCTTCAATGTAATTATCTTTAGATCCTTTTCTTTTGATTTGAGCATGCTCTCCAGGGAAGAGTCTTCCCCTCTCCTGAATCAAGGAGTAGGGTCTGAATCTCAGTGATCTCGGATCCAAATGGGAAAAGAAATATGGGGGCTCTCTGTATTCAGCATTTAATATGGTCATTCAATCTGCCTTGTTTTCAACACAACATTCACTTTCTTAACTACATCCAGGGACCTATTTTCTATAGAGAAAAAAATCTCTAGAGTTCCGTGAGGTAGGGAAGGCATAGGGAAGGGACCATTCACCCAACAAGGTGAAATGGAGAAGGGAGTCTAGGAATCTGTTTTTCAAAAAACTTTCACCTGGTCCTTTTCATTTTAGTAAACTTCCTAAACTCCCAGTTCTTGAGTTACCAGTTGTTGCTAATTCCTGTGTTTGTTGAGGACTCTGTAGGATAAATTGACTTGTGCTCAGATTTCCTTGTGACTAGCTTATAATTTAGCTTTCCTGAGTCTGCTAAGCCAGGAAAGCTAAATTATAAGCTAGTCACAAGGAAATCTGAGCACAAGTCAATTTTTGTTTTTGTTTTTGTTTTGTCTTTTTGCTGTTGTTTTTGTCTTTTCTCCTTTTTTCCCATCTTTGTTGGTTTGTGTCTTTAAAAATAATCCTTTTATTGTAGTCTTACTGAAGTTTTGGGAGAAGTGAATTAGATGTATGTTCAGTCCATCAACTTGGTCCAGATAATCTCCATCATTTTCCAACTTGCTATGATCTGGTTTCTGCTTCTATTGCACCAGTAAATCATCTTATTTAGGTCTCTATGACTTCCATGTTGTCTAATTCGAACAACATCCATTCTAGGGACTCATTTCATTGGACCTCTCCACAGTATTTGACACTAATATCCACTCCTCGAAATTGTTGACTAGCCTTCTGTGGGATGGCTCTTTCGTGATTTTTCTCTTATGTCTTTTAATTAACTTTATTTACTGGCTCTCCACCTCTGAGCCATACTCTAAATTATAGCGTTCTTTGGTTTCTTCTATCTCGTATTCATTCTCCCACCCTAGGTCAGAGATCTTCTCATCATAGCATTAAGAAAACACCTCTATGTTGATTCCCTCCAAATTTTCATCTTCATTTTTAGTTTCTCCTCTGAATCTCTGTCTTATATACCAATTGTTCATTTTCCTCATAGCACATTCCATTTTACATTAATCATTTGCATATATAATTATATCCTCATTTTTTTCCCCCTAGACTCTGAAATCTATTAAAGAAGAAAGCATAGCTATGTGTTCCATTGTTCACTAGCCTAGCACCTGTCATATGGCAGGGGCTCAATAATGTCTATTGAATTAATACACATGCATAAATATACATATATATATATATATATATATATATATATATATATATATATATATATATAAACACAATTTAGATTTTTGGCCCCATATTTTTTAATCTCCACCATATCATATCTTTTCTCTAGGTCTGAGTTAGAAACTTTTCAGATCATTAAAAACTAGCATGGATCACTACCTTTGTTGTTGTTGTTATTATCTCTGTATGTGCCCTATCAAAGCCTTAGAGAAAAGAGTCAACCACATGGCAATATACATTTAAAATCAGACAACTGGAAAAAGGTGATCAATTATATTAGGAGACTTGAGTAAGAATTTATTTTTAAAACATCTATTTAATTTGTGAAAAACAAAGCCAAAATTACCAGCATTTAATCTCTTGCCAAAAATTCCAAATTACAAAAGAACCGTGCTTTTTTTTCTTTTAATTTTCCATGGTCTTCCATAAGGAGAAAAAGTACCATGAAATTAATCAGGTACCTAATCAATTAGGTGTTTTTTTTTTTTTTTTTTTTTTTTTTTTTTTCGGGGTCCACATTAACTCCAGACATCTTTATTCATGAAAATATCGTTTTGGAGATCCAAGCAGAACAGAATTGAAACCTGGGGATTTCCACTAACCTCTAGCTCGCAGTTTCCCTTTCAGTTTTTCACATTGCCTAAGGATGGTAAACCAAGATTATTGAAAAGAAAACAATGGTTTGCCAGGTAATGTGATATGAAAAGCCAGTGTTGGCTGTTCAGGGGATTGCACCTCCCACGCAGTTGAAACAGCCTTGCTTTATCATGTGTTGAAATCATATTTTAGATTCTCAGCCATGCTTCCATGTCTCTGGCGGCTAAGCCTGACTCTGAAGTGAGTTCAACTGGGCCTAGATTAAAATCCAATTTAGCTCAAAGAGCATTTTCACCTATATACTAACTATACTTGGTGAGTGAAACAACGCCAAGGAAATCTTTTTGTTGTTACTGTTGTTTTTAATGATTTTAAATGGAACAATTAGCATGATGATGACTGATACAATTTGGTCATTAAGATAGTCTAAGACATTATTCATATACATTTTGAAGAGTGACTATAAAACAGATGCTGTTTTAGGTACCCTAGATACTATAGCAGATAAGCCAGGAAATTGAAGAAAGTTAGAAAATAAGAAAATAAACAAATATATTGAAAATAAAAAATATTTTTTAAAGAAGAAAATAAATAGCATAATGTGATAGAAAACATCTTAGCGTGGGTATGGAAGACCTCTTAAAAGAACAACTTTCAAGCCGAATTTGGAAGATAATGATTCAATCATTCAAAGACCCAGGGAACAGCATTCTATGTGGGGGAAATAGTGAGGGCCAAAAATATAGGTCATCAGAGAGCTTGGTGTGCAGGCTAAACTAAAAGACCAACATCTCTGAGTGTAGTGAGTAAAATGGGATAGTGTTTAGTGATAACATCAGAAAGGTGGATGAAGATTGGATCACGTAGGATGACAGGTCTCAAAGACTCAACTGGAAATTCTTAAAACTTTTCAGAGTCCAGAACATTAAAATTATTTTTATAGTGATACTAAATGTTATTTGCCCTTTTAACTTTTATTTGCTCATGAACTTATGTTAGAGTTTTCCAGAGGATACGTATAACCTTTCTTGAATTCCTCAAATTTCTGAGGTCTCAGGGCAAACAACTAATCAGAATTCTGAGGTAAGACACATACCTCCAAGGAAAGATGGTGCAAGATCCATACAAGATAATAAGAAAAATTTCAGCTAAAATTTTAATGAATGAACTAAAGGTTGAACATGGCTAATATGAAAGTATAGAATCCTTGGGAGCCCCAGACTCAAGGGGACTTGACACCCACTCACAAGTTCTTTTTCATGATCCTCACTGGGTACTCTTGAGAAAGACTGGAGACAGAATGAGAGTCCAAAGTAAACCTGGCTGGTGGTTGCAGGCCTGGAAGAAGGGAACAACAACCTTTATGGTCAAGACATAAAGCCCCAACAAAGTCCTTCAGTTGAACTATCAGACAAGGAATTTAAAATAAACATGAATAATATGCTTACGGTTTTAGAGAGACAATGGACGGCATACAATATATAGGTGATGGCTTTCAGCAGAAAGATGGTGATTATAGACAATAATTAATGAAAATGCTATTAATTAAAAACAGAGATAATAATACCATTAACAAGCTTATTAGTAGGCTCAATACATTTATAGAAAGAATCAGTGAAATTGAAAATAGGCCAATAGAAATTACCCAGTCTGAAACAAATGGAAAAAAGAAACAAGCATCTGAGAGTTGTGGAATAATATCAAACAATTTAACATACATATGATTGGAAGCCTACAAAGAGAAGAGATAAAGAACAAGAAAGAAGCAATATTTGAAATATATGGCTGAGAATTTTCTAAAATTAATGAAGGATGCCAAACTACAGATCTATGAAGCTTAGAAAACAAACAAAAAACTTGATTAAAAAACAAAAATAAATAAAACAATAACAAAAACCTAGACACATGATATGCAAACTTCTAAAAATTGAAGATAAAATCTTTAAGAGGTACCAAAAAAAAGAAAGAAAGAAATATTACATAATAAACAAGAACAAAGATAAAAATTACAAGAGACTCTTCATCAGGACTCTGTAAGCCAGAAGACAATAGAGTAACATTTTTAAAGCACTGGAAAAAAAAAAAAAGTCAACCCAGAATACTATACCCAGCAAAAATAGCTTTCAAAATGAAAGAGAAGTAGAGATATTTTCTGTCAAATAAAAACAGAGATTTATTACCAGCAGACTTGTTCTACTAAAAATATTAAAGGAAGTTTTTCAGGCAGAAGAATATAATACAATAAAAACTTAAATCTATATGAAGAAATAAAGAGCACTAAAAATGGCATTAATAAAGGT
>NW_011888822.1:5408132-5411375 GCF_000151845.1 Pteropus vampyrus | reverse complement strand
ACATAATAAACAAGAACAAAGATAAAAATTACAAGAGACTCTTCATCAGGACTCTGTAAGCCAGAAGACAATAGAGTAACATTTTTAAAGCACTGGAAAAAAAAAAAAAAAGTCAACCCAGAATACTATACCCAGCAAAAATATCTTTCAAAATGAAAGAGAAGTAGAGATATTTTCTGTCAAATAAAAACAGAGATTTATTACCAGCAGACTTGTTCTACTAAAAATGTTAAAGGAAGTTTTTCAGGCAGAAGAATATAATACAATAAAAACTTAAATCTATATGAAGAAATAAAGAGCACTAAAAATGGCATTAATAAAGGTAAATATAATTTTATTTTTATATTTTTACTTTCAATTGCTCTAAAAGAACTTACTATCTAAATCAGGTAATAAAATATTTTGTATTTATAGCATGTATGTGATTAAAATATATAAGGGAGGAGAACTAGAAGATTATTATTTTAAATTTGCTGTATACCACTTGAAGTATATAATATTATTTGAAGGTAGACTAAAGATATATATTATAAATTCTAGGGCAACCACTAAAAATTATATTAAAAGAAGCATAAAGTTATCTCAGTTTTAATTTACAACATGGTAATTAGCAATAGATATAACCCAACTCTCTGTTTCTCACCAATTTTTAGGAGTGTAAGGGGGTCTTGAGACCACCAACAATTCCCAAAACATTTGAGAATTGTTGATGTAGCATCTTAAAGGCCCCAGTAAAGATTTTGGTTTTTATTCTAAGTGTGATTGAAAACTCTTTGAGAGTTTAAAGCAGAGATAAGATGATTAGATTTACATTATAAACAGACATAGAGAATGGATTATAGAGAACAAGGCTAGAGGCAGAAAACCAGTCATTAGGCTACCACAGTCATCCAGGCCACGTGTGGTGGTAGTTTGGACAAAAGTGGTAGTGATAAAGAAGAGTGAATGGATTGGGGTTTTTCAGGTATCAAATGGTTTGTACTTATGGATAAGTATGGGATGAGATAAAAGAGTTCATTGAGGGTAACAAATTTTTAATCAAATTTACTTATTGATTAAACTTCATTCTTTATTCAACTAGACAAGTGTAAACAGGTGTATATACCTGTGAAACCACCACCATCATATGAAAATATAGACTATTTCTACCAATCTTAAATAATTTTTTGTGCCCCTTTGCAGGACTCCTAGGTTTATTACTTTAGTAACTAAAAGAATAATGGTGT
Organism: Pteropus vampyrus; assembly: GCF_000151845.1. Classification (NCBI taxonomy): domain Eukaryota; kingdom Metazoa; phylum Chordata; class Mammalia; order Chiroptera; family Pteropodidae; genus Pteropus; species Pteropus vampyrus. Next base: position 5,410,149 of record NW_011888822.1, on the reverse strand, counting down.
AACTAAGGTAAGTCCAACAAGAGAGGGATATGTTTAGAAAGGCAAAGAGATAGAAATTAAGAATTTTGGCACTAGATTGGTAGAGTATTTCCAATTATCGTGTTTCATATCCTCCAAGAAGACTTTCGTATCCATGGCCCTTTGCTGTTCTCCAGGTTGATGAGAGCAGCATTTCTGCCCTGTGATGGCACTGTGCAATTCTCTCTGTCATACACTTACCATGTTGCTGAGTTGTAATTTCTTGTACATTTCCAAATATAGTGAGCTCTCAGGAGTAATGACTGTGCATTCTTGCACAAAGTTTGGCACATAATGAACATGCAGTAAATACTCAATGAATAAGTAAATGTGAATGATTCCCAATTTGGTGACATTTCCCATCATTAATTAGATGGCATTGTTCATACCTAAGTGGAATACAAAATGTCTGTCACCATCCCCCAGCTGCAATGTGGGCTGTAAGTTTTCGTTTTGTTGGTTATGATACCTCTTCTTTGATGTGACTTTGGAATTTTTGAGCAATAGACAGCATCCATAAACTGGCTGGCTAGGATTAAAAGGCATTCTAGGATTACAGTGATGATAATTGTTCAATAGAGGCTCAGTCTCTTGAGCTCTGAGTGTTGACACAGGAAACTCAGACAGCCTTCCAAATATGCGCCATCCATATTTTCTATAATGTGGCACTGCCTTGTGGAGAACAATGATGAAGACTTAGACTGTACATCACATTTTTAAAATTGAGGTATAGCATACATATAATAAAGTGCATAATGAATTTTTACATATGTATTCACCCATGTAACCATCACCGAAATCAAGACACAGAACATTTCTAGTACCTCAGAATCTAAGAGTAAACTAAGAGTAAAGGGAGGGAAAGTAAGTGGTCAATTTGAATTAATGAAAATAAACTGAAGCGTACAGCATTATAACTCAAATTATATTTTCACTTCCATCTATTAGAAAAGGAAAGCAATTTAAATGCCATCTTGCATACCATATGACAGTATAATTTTATTTGAAGGCAAAGTGATTAATTGAACATGTGCAGTATAAACCTATGGGCAACCAATAAAAATTCTTTTAAAGGAGTATAAAAGTTTAGGTACTATATGATTAACTAGATTTAATCATTATATTTCTTGAACTTTTACATGGGGATGTATTCAAAACTTAAAAAAATATTTTTAACTTTCTGCTCTTAACTCTTATTTTATTTATACTTTCATTTGCTTAACAGCTAGTTTCATCAGAGAGAGCAAAAAGAAAAACTTCAGTACAGATTCAACTGAATAATTGAAATGTTCAAATTAGTGGGGTCTGAGCTGAAAAGGTTGTACATATAATAATAAAGAGTTAATGTCTACATGTCTTGTCCTAGTGAGCTGTGTTACAGATAACTGGGGGCAGTGCTCTGGAGAGAGACCACACAGTTTCATTTGAACACCTTATGGATTCACTCACTGATTTGAAATATGTCAACATTCAGAGAATGAAAACAAGAAATACAAAAATAATGTCTGTCTGTGTTTCACTTAAAGTTAGATTTACTGGAATAGTTTTAAAAGCATAAGCCATTTCTCCAGGAAAGTATGTATAAGAGATTGACATGTAATACATAATTAACGTTCTTCCAATAATAACAATATTTACATTTATAAGTGGCTTTTAACTTTTCACTGACTTACACATATCATCTCATTTTGGATTATTTTATATGCCTCCCAAAACACATAAACATAGGTGAAATTTTCAAGTACTGATTTTGAAGTAGTCATAAATTGCTACAGATATACCCTCAAAAACATGCCTTTTGTAACCAGAACAGCATGGATCTGTAAACCTCCAATGTTAAGAGGCCAACAGTTGATATGTTGCTGTAAGAAACAAGCTCTTTTACAAGTGCCTCCCAGAAATCATTTGCATATTTTTCAGATATGGAGTTCAGAATTGTTTTTAATTTGGAGCCAAGAACTTTGTCTTTTCAGCAGACTCCTTTTCTTGTTTTTACCTG
>NW_011888822.1:5393638-5408082 GCF_000151845.1 Pteropus vampyrus | reverse complement strand
TGTTCAATAGAGGCTCAGTCTCTTGAGCTCTGAGTGTTGACACAGGAAACTCAGACAGCCTTCCAAATATGCGCCATCCATATTTTCTATAATGTGGCACTGCCTTGTGGAGAACAATGATGAAGACTTAGACTGTACATCACATTTTTAAAATTGAGGTATAGCATACATATAATAAAGTGCATAATGAATTTTTACATATGTATTCACCCATGTAACCATCACCGAAATCAAGACACAGAACATTTCTAGTACCTCAGAATCTAAGAGTAAACTAAGAGTAAAGGGAGGGAAAGTAAGTGGTCAATTTGAATTAATGAAAATAAACTGAAGCGTACAGCATTATAACTCAAATTATATTTTCACTTCCATCTATTAGAAAAGGAAAGCAATTTAAATGCCATCTTGCATACCATATGACAGTATAATTTTATTTGAAGGCAAAGTGATTAATTGAACATGTGCAGTATAAACCTATGGGCAACCAATAAAAATTCTTTTAAAGGAGTATAAAAGTTTAGGTACTATATGATTAACTAGATTTAATCATTATATTTCTTGAACTTTTACATGGGGATGTATTCAAAACTTAAAAAAATATTTTTAACTTTCTGCTCTTAACTCTTATTTTATTTATACTTTCATTTGCTTAACAGCTAGTTTCATCAGAGAGAGCAAAAAGAAAAACTTCAGTACAGATTCAACTGAATAATTGAAATGTTCAAATTAGTGGGGTCTGAGCTGAAAAGGTTGTACATATAATAATAAAGAGTTAATGTCTACATGTCTTGTCCTAGTGAGCTGTGTTACAGATAACTGGGGGCAGTGCTCTGGAGAGAGACCACACAGTTTCATTTGAACACCTTATGGATTCACTCACTGATTTGAAATATGTCAACATTCAGAGAATGAAAACAAGAAATACAAAAATAATGTCTGTCTGTGTTTCACTTAAAGTTAGATTTACTGGAATAGTTTTAAAAGCATAAGCCATTTCTCCAGGAAAGTATGTATAAGAGATTGACATGTAATACATAATTAACGTTCTTCCAATAATAACAATACTTACATTTATAAGTGGCTTTTAACTTTTCACTGACTTACACATATCATCTCATTTTGGATTATTTTATATGCCTCCCAAAACACATAAACATAGGTGAAATTTTCAAGTACTGATTTTGAAGTAGTCATAAATTGCTACAGATATACCCTCAAAAACATGCCTTTTGTAACCAGAACAGCATGGATCTGTAAACCTCCAATGTTAAGAGGCCAACAGTTGATATGTTGCTGTAAGAAACAAGCTCTTTTACAAGTGCCTCCCAGAAATCATTTGCATATTTTTCAGATATGGAGTTCAGAATTGTTTTTAATTTGGAGCCAAGAACTTTGTCTTTTCAGCAGACTCCTTTTCTTGTTTTTACCTGTATCCCCTTAAGCTGAGATTGTAAGGAGAATGATTAAAAAAAATCAAACAGAGACCTTTTTTCTGTGGCCAGGGAGGCAACATTCTATAAGCAGGGGAATTATTGGTAGAAGGAACAGCAGATTTTAAGAAAACCTTTTACAGTAAGATCTGGTGGGGGACGGGTATATCACTTAAGGGCATTACAAAGTTGGAGAGAGATATATGTTTGTAATTCCAGAAATACTGGTCAAGGAGAAAAATAGTTAAAACCTGAATGTATAGGTCTATCTAGGCTTGCTCATAATGAGTAAGTTGACACAAAGGCTGCAGCTGATTGTATAGTCCAGTTACGGTGGTAGGATTTAGGAGACTGAGTTTGGTTTCAGACTAAATTATGATTGATTTCTAGCTCAGTGACTTACTATACCACAACCTGGGCAATCTGTAAAATGGAGTGACTTACTATACCACTCCTGGGCAATCTGTAAAATGGAGATGCTATAGTTCCAACATCATAGATTCACTGAAATAATTTGTATAAAGTATCTAGCATTCCATTTGGCACACAATAATTGCTTCATAAATGCTACCCATCATTAGGGCTGAATTTCAACTAGTGTTATCAGAGTCAATAAATTGAAGAGACAAATAAATAAAAATGGTGGGAAATCAGACTGAGTTCCTGAAATGCCAAAATGAAAGAGGAAAATGTCCTGTATTTCATAGATAGTTGGTACTCTGAGACCAGCTAAAGGGTTGCCTCATCATTTAAAGGTACCTGCTTTAATAAAATGATTGAACACTGAAGTATGAATATTGAAATGCTGATTCTACAAGGCATAAACTTTTTTTTTCTCCTAGAGTTTAATTTTTCCCTTTGTAATCTGGATTATTATACATTTATACTTACAAACATGATCGTAAATTTTACATCAATAAATTTACTGCACACTTAAGTAGTCACACAATTAAAAACATTTTTTTAAAATGAGATTGCAGTTAATGAGATTTTTATTTGTCATAATTGATGAAGTGTTTCATCACATTTTCCCTACAAAAATTTTTGATACTTTCTCTCTTTCCCTATTTTCTCCACTCCCCTTCCCCCAACAATTTGAATTAAACAATACTCAGTTGAGATTTCAGGCACCGTATATATATCTGCAGGAAAGTGCTTACTAAACTTATGATGATAATAATGTTGTTGTTACTGAGTGACTTCTACATGCCAGGCACTGTGCTCAGCCTTTTAAACTAACTCCTCTAATCCCATGCACAATTCCATTATGCAGCTACTGTTATTACAAGTGAAAAAGCAGAGAAGTGAAACAACCTGCCCACAGTTGGTAAGTAGTTAGTGTTTGTGTCTGAATTAGGACAGTTGACTCCAAAGCCCTAACTCTTAGTCTCAATGGCTTGATGAGAGCCAATTGTTTGCTTTTGATAGAGCGCCCATAGGTCCCAAGGTGTCCAAGACAATCCAGTTATACAGTTATGACTGCATAATTATTAAGAGTGCATGCTTTTACTCCCAAAATGCCCTGGCCTTGTTTGGATGACAAGTTCTATGGTCTCCCTAGTCTTAGTTACTCTTTATGCCTATCTCTCATTGGACCTCATGCCTCTATTTATTATCTCTTCCTCAGACACCAGGTGCCATATGATGTCTTTAGCTTTCTCCACTCCTCTGCGTTGGCACCTTTTAATGCCAAAGTGTCTGCAGAACTGCACGGGTTCTTGTAGATGTTGTAGATACCCCTCTGATCACTGTGATACCCTTCATTCATCTTTGGGTTTCTCTGCCAACTCTGTCACTATACCTTGATGGCCACTCCCCACAGAGTGGTTCTATTTTGGAGATGATCTCAGTCATCTATTTGGGTGTGGCTTCTGGCATTTATTCCTCAGCTCCATGTACCCATAATCCTCTGATTCTAGAAAAGTCTTTACTTTGATTTTGAGACACCCTGACTTGGCTTTGCGATTTTGTTTTCTTTTATGAGAAGCTGATGATCACAAATTACAACAAATGTTCTCAAACAGGGCATCCTTTCTTAGAAATAGGCTGTTCACCTGCCAGGAAGGAGTAGAACATTGAATATCTACATATTCTCTGTCGAAAGTCTCATTTGTTTAAAAATTATTTTTTTGCGAAAAGGGTTTTTCTTCATTTTAATCTATATATGTCTCTAAATATGAAAACCTTGCCTCTGAAGTTACAAACAAAAGAATGTAAGATTGGGACAAGAAACCTAGAATTTATACCCAGTCAAAGGGGGAAAGCACCTCCTTTTTCCTCCCAGTCAGTATCTGCTTATGTCGGCCAGGACCCAGCAGCAATGCAACAGCAAGTGGCTTCTCTCTCATCCTCCCTTTGCTGAGTGAACTTGTTCCATATCTGCACAGGGGCCTAAGGCTGAAGATTCTGAGGCAGGGAGAGAGTGAGTAACTTCTTTTATTACAATCACTCTCAGATCTTGATGTCCTGCGTCTTCAGTTATTTTGTGAATCTAAAGACCCAAACTTAAAGTGTGACTGTAAGATCGTGAAGACCATCACATGAGAAAACAAGTGCTGTGCACAGAGTAAATATCTACATCTTTTCCTTCAACTAATGTGGAGTTTAAAGTAGCTCTTCCTTGAAATAATTCTTAACATCATCCAATAAATTCCGCAAACATTCAAAGATGCTAATGATAATCCATGATATCTCTATCCCAATTATGGTCTTCTTTTAGTAATTTCTCCTTATCTGCAGTTTTGCTTTCCTTGATGTCCGTTACCATAGTCTGAAAATGTTAAGTGGAAAATTCCAGAAATAAACAATTCGTAAGTTTTAAATTGTGCACCATTCTGAGTAGTATGATGAAATCTCGAGCCTTTCCACTCAGATTCTACCTGGTACATGAATCCCACCTTTGTCTAGCATATTCACACCGTATATATTACTTGGTAGCTGTCTTGGTTATCAGATCTGCTGTAACAGTACCACAGTGCTTGTGTTCAAGTAACCCTTATTATCCTTAATTATGGCCTCAAAGCACAAGAGTAGTGATGTTGACAATTCAGATATGCCAAAGTGAAGTGGTAAAGTGCTCCTTTTAAGTGAAAAGGTATGTAAGAATAGGACGAAACATAGTATATAGGGTTTGGTATTATACACAATTTCAGGCATCCACTGGAGTTCTTGGAATGTATTCTCTGTAAATAAGGGGATATAACTGTATTACCTTACTAACTTTGTCATATAAATAATAAGGTTTTCAATTTCATAAGGCGAGTGCATGGCCCAATGTCACACAGCTAGCCAAGGACTGCTTCAGGTCCAAATTGGTTCTTTCCCTTCCTTCAAATTTCTCTTCACTTCTCTATAACCGAAATCCTACGTGGCCAAAGAAAAGAGGTAGAAAATCTAATGTGTGGAAAGGAACATTTCTTTAGATGGCTTGTTCAAAAATCACACTCAGTACCAAATTTAAATGAACACTCTGGCTTTCATTTATATTCAGGTAATCCAATGTACAGAAGTGAAATACAGAGCAGAGTATGACCATTGTCACACTGTGTTCATCTAATGCATCTGAACAGCTTTAAAGATATACGTGCAAAGCACTGGGCAAACGTAAATGGCCTCTGACATTTACTTGCTAGTAAACATCAATATTGAACTTCCTCAGCTTCATATGTTTTATCATTGAAAACATCTCTCTTTCTGTCTTTCTCCTACCCAGTTAAAAAAATGACATTAAATTGCTTCATATCTTTTTAAGTGTCAGAACACTTGCGAGAACAACAAAACACCAAGTTTAGTAAGAAGCGTTTCATACAAATCAACTTGCTGAACTTAAAATCCTAAAAATGAAGAAAGTAAAGTAGAAAAATAATATTAAAAAATAGAATCCTTATACCCAAAAGTAATTTTTAAAATTAATAAACTATTTTTAGAGCAGTTTTAGGTTCACAGCAAAATGGAATAGGAAGTATAAAGAATTCCTATATACCCCCTGTTACCGCACATCCACGACCTCCCCCATTATCAACATCCTCCACTGGAGTTCTATATTTGCTACAATTGATGAGCCAACATTGACATACCACTATCCCCCAAGTCCATAGTTTACATTAGGGTTCATCCTTGATGTTGTACATTCTATGTGTTTGACAAATGTATAATGACATGTATCCATCATTGTAGTATCATACAGAATAGTTTCTCCAACCTAAAAATTTTTGTGTTCCATCTGTTTATCCCTTCTGTCCACCACCCTTGGCAACCACTGATCTTTTTACTGTCCCCATAGTTGGTAATGGAGTTTTAAGCCACAGAATTGCCTCCGTGCCATAATCTCAGAATCTAGCAAGGACTCCCTTCTTGCTTAATGTCTTGAATTTTGTATTTCTGATTAATTAAGGAACAGGCTGCTTTCTCTAGAAAGAAACACTCAAGTTTGTTCAAGAAAAGAAGGTAACTTAAGGATACAACCAGCAGTGTAGAGTTGGGTTTAAGAATGACAGCTGTAGAATCAGACCGAACTGGGTTTTAATCCTATCACTACCAGTTACTAATCATGAGACTTATATGGGAAAATTATTTAATCTCTCTAAGCCTATCTTGTCATCTGTGATATGGGCATAATAGTTCTTCATAGTGTTGTAAGAGGATGAAATGAAACAATGTATACATAGTGTTTTAGATACATGCTCAATAATAATATCGGCCATTGCTTATTTGTCACAAATTTAAATACCTAGTCTTCATGAGACAAGAGGTAAAAAATTGAAGGAATGGAAGATACTTCTATCTTTCTGGGGCCACACATTCAGTCTGTCTCCTTTATGGTATTTTCTCTTTGAGTCTTTTGGTCTTTTCTCTCTCTTGACTGACTTCCTCAACCTCCTCTTTCTGTCTCTTGACAAACATGGCCAACCTGACCACTACTTGATCTACTTGATTTTATGTTCCAATGCCCATCAACAATTGACTATAGATTCTGAATACCTTAGTTAAAACTCTCACTAATCACAGTCAGATTGGTTGTTGGTCAGCCCATGAATGGACAACTTTAGTCAATTTTCACTCATAGTATAATTAAACTAATGATCAGGTTGTTGACTTCTGATATCAAATATGTGCTGCAATTCATCCTACACTGAATCCTGACGTGTTTTGTTCTGTCAGTCTTGATCCTTTGGCTTTTAGATTCAAGGCCTTTACTTAAGCACTGAGAAGTGCTTTCCTTGTCTAAAATCCAGAAGATCTGTCATTTAGTATGTTTGGACTTCTTGTAAGTTTTGCAAACCTTTCGAAGGAACATTTCAAATGTTTCTAGACAAAGATAGTTGTGTCAAAAGGGAAACATCTGTCTCTGCATTTGCAGAGGAGAATAAAATTAAACAAATAGCAGAGATGAGACTCATGTATAATTAAAATTGAATTATTGCAGCATTGACTCACCAGCCGGGAGTTTGATTCTTCTTCTCTACCCAGTCTCTTACCATTCCTTCATTTTCACATGGTATTTCATTCAGTATTCCTCTTTCATTTTACTGGAATGGCTTTCTTCCTGCTTCATTTCTCCATTCTTATACTTCATCGCTATTCTGATCTTTTCAGATTCTTTTGTTCTTTTGCTTTTTGTTTGTTTTGTCTGGTCTGTGTTTGTATTGTTGTTGTTGTTGTTTGTTGAGAGAAGGATAAATGAAAGATATGATAAATTCTTACATTACTTCCCCTTTATTTATTTCTGAGAACAAGCATTTTAGCTTTTTGTGTGGTGAAATCTCATTAAATTCAGTTTCACAAGCACAGTATTAATCTCTTGCTGTTTACATGTAAGTAATTTTAGCCAGTTTTCCAAATGTTTAAATACGTGGTCAGAAGCTGTGGCTTACCTCCCGACTTTGTTTGGAAAAACCAAACTAGAACAGCAAGGCTTTTTCTCTTTAGCCCGGGTTCATGACCACAGTTTCTTCCTTGAGTCAGGATGACATTGTTCTATTGTGTCTTGAATATTATAGTCACAAAGTAACTCTCTTTGAAAATATCAAAATTCATGTTGAGCAGAAAAGATTTATATATGGTTATAAGGATGCTAGGATTTAAATTTTCATTAAAATATCAGCAATGCTGATCAGCAGTATTTTTGATTAGTTTGTTCCACAAATATTAGTTGTGTGCTATTTCAATTTTTAGTAGCAAATAAATATGTATAGGATCTTATTAAAATTTGAAGCATATTTGAAAAAAAAAGTTACAATTCAAATTTTTGAAAATCAGAGAATCTAGAAGTAAAAAGAAGAGGGTACAAGATGGATACATACTGACAGCTGTTCAGCAGAAAAGTCAAACAATAAATAGATAAATTGCACAATTGTTTGAATTTCCCGTTACTGTAGAATAACTATGAGAAGGATTATTACAAACTTTTACACATTGATTTTATCCTCAGAAGGGGGGAAATCACTGCATAAATGAGTTTTGAGAGTGTTTTTATTCATTTAAAAAAAACTGAATTAATTTAAATCTTAATCTGAAATCTCTATTTATGTCCACTTTGTATTTATTCACATATTCAACAGATATTTTCTGAGCTGTCATAAGTCAAATCTACGTTCTATGCTGCAAATACAGTAATAGCAAAAAAAAAAAAAAAGATGTGTTGTTTATTCCTGAATCGGGTCTTAGGCAAATAATCACATACTTATAGTATATTTATTTACAAATAAGTTCAATGCTATGGAGAAAAAGCACAAGGGGACTTAATTTAGTTGGTGATGTTATGGTACAGAACAGTGTGTTTAACTGCGCAGAAGATGGAGTCAGACAGATATAGATGCCAATTCTTACTTTGCAATTTATTAGCTTTATGACCATAGAAAAATGACAACGTCTGTAAACCTCTGTCTGTGAAATGAGCACATGAATAAATACTTCCTATTTCAGTGGCTTGTTGAAAGGACCAAACAAGCACTCAAGACATAGAATAAGTACTTTTAAAAAGTAGCCTTTACTGTTAATTCTGACCAAGCAATTAAAGATAGAGAATAAGAAGTAGAAAAAGAGGCATCATTCAGAAGCATCTATGCACACAAATCTTTAGTGGAACACAATGCCAAGACATTAGCATTATTTCCAGGCACCTCAGATATGGAGTGTTGTTAAGCCTTCTTTCCTTTTGAAACTCTGTTCTCATGTTTGCACATCATGGCTCCATTTCCTCTGGTTTCTGAAGCAGGGGAGAGTCCTGTGTGGGCCTGGTCATAAGTCTACCTGAAGTTATGTTTTACATCTATTTCCATTGTTATCTGCACGTCATCCATCTCTGTTCCTGACATTCCTTGAAATATGAGCTTTGCCTCAGTCAGGCCTCTCTTCACATCCTGCTTCCCAAAGCTAGAAGCAAAATAATTGCTTTTAAAGCTATTTAAGACTTCAGGAAGGTAACAGAGTGAACAGCCTGTGATCCAAATGACCTATCGATTTACAAAGCGCACATCTCAGAGGAAGGCAGGCCAGCTGCTGCATACTGCCCTTCAGGGGGTCACTCTTTCTACTCTCCAACCCCCAAGAAAGGGATTTGTAACACATGAGCAAGTATAAGGAAGCTTCTTCACCAATCAATTTCTTCCTGGCCCTACATCAGAACTCTCTTAGAAAATATGGGAGAAAAATAAATTAGGTGTGGAATTCTGTATATTTATTGAACTATTATTCTGCATTAGTTTATGGTTTATGATTAAAGACTACAGCATTAGGAATGGCCAACAATTTTGGAACACCTACAGTGTGCCAAAGACTATGCCAAAGGGTGTCTTGGCATGCCCCTTTGTTGTCATTACGACAACCTTATGTGAAAGGAACTATCCTCATATGCCTTTCAGTGATGAAGGAGCTGAGACTCAAAAAGATTGTCCCTTGTCTAAGGCTACCTAGCTCATAAATGGCAGAGCTAGAGTTTCAGCCTAGGTATTCCTGATGCAGAGTCCATTGGCACATAAGGTTACGAGATTATATCCATAGATATTTATATTCAATCATTCATTCACTTATTCAAGACTGATTCGATGAGTACCTACGACCTGCCAGAGAGGCAGTTCTAGGAACCAGAGATAGAGGAGCAAGAAATAGGCAAAATTTCTACCCTTGTGAAGCTCGTATTCTAGCGGAAGAAGAAAATAAATAAATAAAATGTATAAATTTTATAATGCAAAGTGATATAAGCTAAAGAAAAATTTTTAAAGGTGGGGGTAATTTTAAATAGGATGGTTGGCAAAAGCTCACTGTAATAGTGACATTTCACGTATTACAAACATAGAGCTTATCATTTAAGGTCTGGTGCTGAGCAGATACTTGGTGGAAGTTTTTTTCTTTCTTCCTCAGAGAGTCTCAGACAGTCTTCTTCTCCAGGATCTCTGAGCAAGCCATTTTTACATTGACCCCAAACAAATACACCAAGATATTTGCAGACATCCTGAATTAGTGTTTTCTTTCATAGGCCCCTCACTGTTGAAAGTCACTGGGTATGAAATTAAATGAGCACTTCGGACTTGGAAATTCTATTAAGACCATTTTTTTTAGGTTTAAGAGCTAATGTTGAAATAGGTTTGGACATGAATACAGTTCTCCCGTCCAAAATAGTTTTAGGAATATATATGATGGTAAAACAGAGCGGCCAGATGAATTCTCTATTAGCTCAAAAGTCACCAGCAAATTTATTAATAAGGAAAGGCCCGGTCACGATGCCCATAGCTTTCTAATACATTTAAGGAGAAAAACCACAAAATGAAAGTCGAAGGCCAGAATTGCCTCCTATAATTCAGTCTATTCAATCTAAAAAGTTACAGCAATATAGAAGATGGCAAGTATAGGTTTTACATATTCATACATAAATACATGCATATATACGTGTTTCAGTATTAGCCTTTTCTCAATTGTAACAATAAGAGCTTTTAATATCATTGGGACAACTTCAGTACCAACTGGACAACCAATGGTATGAAATTTGTTACTCAGGAAAGAGCTTGGACTTAAATAAATTTTTCTATCATCTTTAAGCAAAATGGTCACATAAACAGCATAAATAAGATAGCAGGAGATATCTTTGGCTTTTAACATCAAATTGTTATACAACGATTGATACAATCCGAGCAACACCTCCTGCCCTCTAATGAAAGTGCCAACTACAAATGATTTTACCCTTAGCAGCTCCAGTGGAACCTTGCTGTCCTTGGAAAATCATTTGCTGTTCATCTTTGTCCTTGAAAGCAATATTTCTACATTTCCTTAAAAAGTGTCCACCCTTTAGATTTCACAGTGATCCAGAGTGTCCATACCAGTTATCCTAATTAGTGAGATATACCACTCAAGGACTTTGCTGTGGTTGTGTGTGAATGGCCTCCAAATGACTGGTCACAGATTCTTAATGTCACCATTCCATTTCCCTTTAGGTGCCAGTTTTCAATCCCACCCTGTCATTTTAACAATTTTAAGAGTTAGGTAAGTAGAATTAATTTCTGTTTCCATATCTCCAGCTGTTTTTGAATAAGTAATTCTGCTTTAACTGCAGTATATTTCCTATTCATTACAGAATAAAAATGAACATGCCTTGAGGCATTTCACATTCTCTCAGCCTTCTCATTTTTTGTTTTCTTAAAAGCCTACTCTCTGAACCTCCTAAAACTTAATGTATTCTCTGAGTTAATTCATGTCTGGTGGTGATATGCCCATTTGGCTAAAATCAAGACATTTCATTTAATCAGCTCATAATTTCCAAGCCTACAGAAAACAGATCAACAAACTGGGCCTTGCTATGAACCACACAACAGGTAATTCTGCACTTTTTCTGAGAAACTTATTTCCTCTCGAAGTTTCATACAGTATTATATCGCTCACCCAGGAACAATTAAAATTCTTATGGAAAAACCTGTCCTTTCACTAGTGAAATGAAGAAAAAATATGAGGTAGTTAGAAGTAACAGAAAAGTAATTCTGGAGTTGAAGGGAGATTTTGTAAATTAGATAGCAGGGGTCAAAACCTCAAATCTCAGGCCAGTAACTTAAAGGTGTCATCCAGCCCAGGTGAAAGATATTGGACAGTGTTGTGGGCAAGGTTGCAAACAGGAGAGCAAGAGCTCCATTTAAGACATTCATGTTCAATGTTTAAAGACACAGCAACAAGGAGCAAAATGTGCAACTTAAACAAATCATATCCATTGGTCAAATTTGGCCTGTGGGTTGTCAGCTTAGGAACTTGGTTACTAACTAAACCTAGCTAGCTTTTAATTACATGGGCCAAGATAAAGAATGGTTAACCAGGTAACTGGTATTATAGATGATAACTCCTAAATGACTTTCCAAATCACTTGCATTTGTCTTTAAGTTTTGATATTTATTTACCCAACTAGTTATGCTCTTTCATGACTTTAGCATAAGGCTATTTGCAGAGCACAACAAAATGGCACCCTTGATGTTAGAAATTTATTCTGCTTGATCTGGAAGGAAGGTCAGCCAAATGCCAACACTTGTGTTGCTCTTTTCTGCATTGGAAGTCCTCCTGTTCTATCAACTCTGTTTTGAAAAAACAATTATTATTATTCTGTTTACAGACAGTGCCTTTTTTTATATCCACATATGGTTTTCAAAGACATTGACCCTTTCCCAATACTTTCTTTTACTCTTGCCATGATCTTTCCAATAGACAAGAAGGCCATGAATTGAAGGCAATTTTAGTCATTATGTCAATTAAATGGTAGCATATACTATCTGTAAGAATGAAACTGTTTTTTAATTGATAGATAAAATATTACCCTGAAGTGGTTCTCTTCTTCCCATTAGCATGCCATTTCTTTAGGGTATCAGTGATAAGGGCCATCAATTGCAAAATTATTAATCTTTTTGGTAAACCTAGTTAAGTCTTTTCTTTCCTCCTTTCTTTGGAGAAAGACCCTCTTTCTCAAACTTAGATAATTACTTTGAAACTGGTGACTCAGGTCCTCTGTCTATTGATAAGGATCATTGGAACTCAGCAGGCTCCTTGGCCCATTATAAGGCAGAAATGACTTTAGGCCAAAACTGGGCCCTTAGAATCCCAGAAGGGAGGAGACCTTTAACCTGAGTTTTATCTTTCTTTTTTTCTTTTAGGAAATATATCAACTAAGCCTTTCCCTTTACTCATTTGATAGGCAAATTAATAATAGAAATGTAATTAGATTTATGATTGAAGTAACAATTTTGTATCTTTTTCTTTGTCTATGGACAGAGGAGACACTTCGGCAGGATACCCAAGACCCTGTCCTGACTAAGGCAGAGAACGAAAGAGCTCCATGAAACCCAAATAGGCAGGGACTATGACCCTTCTCAGCAGGAAGCAGATACAGAAGAGACCTCCCACCCCTCAACATCCATACTAATAAAAAGTGGGTTCATAGCTCTTAGAAAAAAGGTTAGGCAGGAAAGTTAGATAAGGAGTTTTGGGTCCGCTTGCAAAGACACTGAGATCATCCTATTCTAGAAAGGGTCCGCCCTAGTCCACCCACAATTAAGCAAGCCAAAAGGCATTTGGGGGCTAAAAGTAACTCATATAAAGAAATAAGTGAGCAGAAAAATAGGTTCTAGTTTCAGCCAGTCACTCGCACCTGTGCAATGAAGACCATGACGACCTTCAATTCGCCTATGCCTCATTATACCACGTAATAATATGATGTATATGCCCGGAAGTTCATTAATATTATAACCAACTGAATTCTGGGGATGAGCATGCGCAGAAAGTAAACGATGAGTTCTGTCTGGGTCCTGTCAATCTTAGTTGTCAATCAAGAAAGCCCACTCTTCTAAGAAAAGTAACCACCCACAGCAAATAAGGATGAAAACCCAAAGGCTTTGTTACTGTGCCCTCGAGCCCTTGAGCCTTCTGAGCCACTCTTCTCTTGCTTGGGCTGCTTCTACATCCGGAAGTGTAACAGTCGCTTTAATTTCCCTTCTAATAAAGCTATTGTTTTCTTCTAGATTTCGGCGTCTTGCTCAATTCTTTGTTTGAGACATCAAGAGCCTGGACAATGTGTCTAGAGAGGAACCCCACTCACCGGTAACAGCAATATCTTGTTACCTTCCCATTACTCAAAAATGTACTCAAAACATCACACTCTGGCCTCATATTTTACTTTCCTTTCAACTCTCTGATACCGAAACTTACCTAATTTGTCTCTCAAACTGTAACATCTCATATATGAATGGCTTTCAGTGTTACTCATGCTAGGCAGCATTTGACATTTTAAGACAGGGTGACAAATACTTTCTGCTGCCTCAAATTATATCATTGTAAATCACTGACTTATTTCTAAGCACGGGAGTATCCCCAAACAGATGCACAACATAAATATTTCTCACCCAACCAAATAACCCTGTAGAACAGTGGTCTCAAAGCATAACTCCTACCCCAGCAGTTAACAGCCTCATCTGGGTACTTGTAAGAAACACAGATTTTGAGTTCTAAACACAGTCCTACTGAATCAGAACTGTGAGGATGAGGTCCAGCAATCTGTGTTTTAATAAGCCCTCTCGACAATTCTGAGGCATTTTAAACTTCCAGACCCACTTTAGTGTACTACTCTCCAAAGCTTTGTAGGCAGCCTGGATTTTTCCACCAACCAACCCAACCAAGGTAGGGAGGAGGCAAGAGAATTAAAAATGTTAATTAAGCTACATTCAGAGACTGCAATATGCTGATCAGCCCTGCAGCCAGGTCAGGAGGACATCTTCTGAAGAAAGAAAGATTTGGGCTAGATTACTAACAACCCATTCCCTACACCTGTGAAGTGGAAACAGGAACCAAGAGTCATTCCCTATGGCTAAACCCGGGGAGTCGGGGGCGGGGGAAACCTATGGATTAAGGGCTGGGAACTGCCAGCAGGCCTTTCACTCTACATATTCTTACCTTTTCACACTACATGCTCTTCCCCTTCCTCTCTGTATGTCCATATCAAAGGAAATGGGAACCAAAGAATGACATATAAAGTGAATTTCCTGAACACTCTGC
>NW_011888822.1:5387706-5393588 GCF_000151845.1 Pteropus vampyrus | reverse complement strand
TGCTCAACCTCTCTCTTTGTGCCTTGAATTTCTCATCTGTACATGGGGATAAAAATTTTACATCAACTTCACAGAGTTTCTTTTTTTAAGTTTAAGTTAGTCTTGATGGTGGTGTTTGTTGTTGTTTTATCACCGTAGTTCTCCCTTCCTAAATGCAGGCAAGACACTCTCCATCCCAACCTACAGACTCTGAAGAGATCTGAATAGAGTTTGCCCCACCCTTTTGTTAGCATAATATTAAAAGAATTGGATCCTGCAGACATCAGTTCGACTCCTAGCTTTGTTATCATCCTCATCATGATTTATTACATCATTTATTACTTCATTTAATATTTGCATTGAAAATAATGCATTGTGGCAATGCTTAAATTGACAATCAGTCTGGCTGCATAAACTATATTCGTGATCTGATATGATTTTCATGGTAAAGCTTTTCTCCAATCTTTTCTTCTTAACACAAGCCTGTGTTCCTGTTACCTTTACTAACAACTCAAACAGTAGTCATGGTTGAACCATTAAAATACAACAAATGTTTTTTCTTTTCTTTCTCTTTTTTTCCTGCCACGTAGAGTAATGTGCTATTTATTATCTCCTTCTGACTAATCCTCATTTTGTTTTTGATGCTCAGCATTTTCCTTTCTGTGCAGAGCCACAGATTGGCAGGAGTTCAAGGAAAGGCCGAAAATGCTTCTTAGAAACTATTTTAATCCCAAACAGTTAACGTTTGGAGAACAGGTCGAAACATATGTAATATAGGCACTCAAATGTAGGCAATTATCTCCGAAGGGCAAGAGAGGACAGAGAATAAAGGCCATGTTTCCCTGAGGTCAAGGGTAAAGAACTGAAGAAACGCCTTCTTTGGTTTTCCAGGGGTCACTATGTCAACTGAAGAATGAAATGATAAGACAAATGGAACTGCTTGATAACACCCAAATGAGTGTATTTATTCACACAGTTCAAGCACGACTATTGGAGCTCTTTTCCTGTCTGCTGACAGCCATTCTGAGCATTATAACAAGATCCAGAACTTGATGTCTAGAAACCCTTAATGATACTCTGTACAAAGTGGATGAAAGGTGACAAGGCTGAGGGGAATGTGAGCCGAAGTTTTGGCTCAAAAATCATGTGACTTTCAGAGGTTCTTTTTGTTGGCTTCACCCTTTGAATGACACAAAGAAAGTATCTCTTGCCTAGTGTTTCTGAAGATAAAAATGGCTGTCCCAGAGTTAGAATTGCCTTCTCTTTAAATAATGCCATTTGTGCTGTCCTTGCAGCACTGCGTGGGACATGACGAGCTGCCTCACATTTCCTTTTCCATAATTTCATCCTGCCATTTAATCGTGTGCTCTCTCTCTCTCTCTCTCTCTCACACACACACACACACACACACACACACACGCACGCACACACAATCCTTGGTAAAGCACTATACATTACGATATCGTTGTTAGGCAGTATTATTATTCAGTATCTACCATGCAGCTATTATACAATGTGATTTTCTGAAAGGAAATGTACTGTTAAAAGCATAACAACACCTTGCAGGATCGGTTAGAAGAAAATATGTGCTAAGGAGGCAGAAATCCTTGTTTAGTATTACAGAAAAATTATGACAAGCCATGAAAATTTCCATAGGCTTTTGTAACGCTCAAATCTTTCCTTTAGGACCAACTTCTATGAAAATACGCTACGCCTGGAATTTTCCCTGTCAAAGCCAGACATATTTTTTTAATTGAATCTTGCTCTGAGAGTAGTGAATTTTTTTTTTTCCCATCTGTAATTTGTTTTTTATGTGAAGGGAGAGACGTTCTGTTTCTCTTCTTTGGGAGGTTGTCATATTCCTGTAAAAACAATCAATGTTAGGCCATATATCTCTTGCCTCATCAAACTGTGATGTGGGATATAGGTATGTGTATGTTCGCAATACAGATTTTTCATTTCTGCATTTTACAGTCATATTATTGGCGAGTGGCCCTCATTTATTTTCCAGAACATTTCTAAGCTGATGACAACTCTTTAGTCTTTGTTTGTTAACTGTGTCCTGCCTGTCTACCTTTTCATGTAATAATTGCTTTCAGGGAATAAAACAGCAATGGAGTATTGCTTTGTTTAATATTTTTCAAATCAAATATACCATGGCACAACCATCTGTAAAAATACATTTCAGCTTTCATCAGATTCCGCCAAGGCTTTTTTGAGGATTAATAATCCCTTCATGTCAGTGTGCTTCTATGGCTAATGTAATATTGTTGGGCAAAGACTGAGTTATATATATGTTCTGATTCAGGTAAAAAAATAAAAGGCTTATTCAGGGGAGAAAAAAATGAAATAATTTCACACCTAGACTTTTGTTACTTTCAGAACAAGTGTCTTTGGAATAGAAATTATTGATGAGAAGCTTTTCTTGGTGGAAAATGTGGAAGCAAAAGCCATATTTACTTTTCCTATATATGGAGTCCAATTCTCTATCAAGGGAATAGTTTCTAGCAGAACTGCATGCATACTAGCAAAATGCAGACTGCCTTTCAAAGGCTATTTTCTTTGGTTGATTCTGGGGAAAGGGGTTTGTGTCTCAATTGTTTTTTCTCAGTAATTGTGACTCCTGTCCCTTCTTTTCATCTTCATGGCCCACATACCACTCTCCTCCCTTTCACTGCCCAAAGCCCCACTAACATAGAGTTGTTCCACGTAACAGGGGCTGGGAGATAGGGTAGGCTATGGCGGGGATTGCAAGATAGTATAGAACATGATGCAACTAGAATTTTAAGACATATCACTATCTTTCAAAGTTCCTTGGCAACTGCTTCTAATAGGAATTTCTTACAGGCTGTTTGGAGCCTCAGGTCTTGAACTCTCATCATATTGCCAGAGGTCTTGTCCCCAGACTGCCACGAATTTCTCTTTAGGTATTTTGATAGGAAAAAGGACATATTCAAATGTGGTTATAGAGAAGAATGCAGTGAGGGGACTATTTCATTTGAGGTCAGAGGCCAGGTATAGAGAAATAAACTATGTACAGTCAGTTGTGTTCTAACACTTGTTTTGAACACATCTATTTGTTCCAATATCATTGATGTATTTGGGAACAATTTGAGCATAGTTTTGTATTTGCTTATGTGTGATTTTATCCATGAGAAACATTAGGCGAACAAAGAAATTGGCACCCAGTTCAACCAAGCAGTGTAGGAATAACCCAAATGCGCACCCTCCTCCCCTGAACATTCACATCAGTGTTATGCACCAGAGCATCCTCATGTGGTGTGACAACGTTCTGTCTCATTTCAGATAAGCCTCCTGCTGCCACTTTGCATAGTTCATGGCTGTAACCTTTCTGAAGCTCACTTCCATAAAAAATTCTCAGGTCTTTTTCAAGGTAAAATGCAATGTTTATTGTATTTATATATTTCTTACTCACGTAACAAGTGCAACACCATTTTTATTAGCTTCCTATCTTTTCTAAATGTCACCGATGCAGTTTTTGTGTGTGTGCCTCTAATCCCATTTTTACCATAAGTCCCATGGGTTTTTTTGCACAATTTTGCATAGCATGATGAATTTCAGGAACACATATGTTACTTATAGCAGAACTGACTGTATGTTGAAGCACTCTGTGGCTGGCAATAGCGGGGAGCTGTTACACTCTTAGTTCTGAAGGACAAGGGCAGAGAATCAGTCTTTGGAAACCTGAGGGAAAGGGGCACTGTAAAAGAGGGTTGCCTAGCTTCCGCTAGCCAGAGCTCCACTATAAAGAGAGCCTACAGAGTAAGTAATCTGACCTCTCCCTCCTCCTACTTGCCAGTCTTTGGCAGAACCTCCTATTGGCAGAACCCGATTAGGAGCCAGTGGGCTAAGGGGTCTGTTTAATGTGTCCATAGAAGGCAGGTTAAGCCCATAGAGTGGGGCAGTATGGAGGGATGGATCTGAAGGTATCTGCTTGCCCAATGTCTTTGGGAAATCACTTTATAAGGAATTGTTTTTATTTTATTATGTAAATCAACTTTATTCTCTTTCTGGATTGCTCATATCTAGCCCGGGGGATTGAGGAGACACATAAAGGTGTTTTTCTGAAGAAAGAGAAATTTTCTGCCACAGAAAATGAACTGTACTCTTTCTAGTCCAATTCAAACAGTAGCCAACTTAGAACATAACATATTTTTTTCCACTTCTCATTACATGTGCCCACATATTTGTATTCATGGTCACTTCCATATGAACCCCTGAGGACAAACATATTTTTACCTTTAATGCTTGAATTTTACCCAAATTGATTGAATAATGTTAAATAATTCACTACTTTTCATGCTTGATCAACATAGGGAGAAAATACTTTTGGAACTTTAACTATATTAAAGCTGAGAAAATATTAGGTGGTGTTTATTTGTTTTTGATGATATATGTCTTTTCTTTAGTTATATCAAGGTGTAAGAGAGAAATACTGAGGCGATGGTATATTGACTTGATTACATACCTCCACTCCAATTAGTAGATTCATTTTTATAGTCTCATTATACGATAACTAGCCATTTGCCTCTAATGTTTAACTAGTGTAGTTGGAGGTGAGAGCGGGGTCAAAAGTGGCTTGAAGTGAGCCTCTGTAGGTAGTGCTGATTTTCCAGATGCCTCAGCTTGATCTGAAATTCAGAGGAGACTATGAGCTCATAGTCTTAAGGGTAATTATACAAAAGGATGTTAGAACTTAAAGGAATAAATTATCATTGATTAGGATTTATCTTCTTTGCCCAGAAACAGTCTGCAAATAAGAGGAGTGATATTTCGCATGGTCCTATAGAGTTAAGATGTTCACTTGAGAAAATTAAATACAAAAAATTTTCACCTTCAAGGGGGATTAAAATATATAACTTAAAAAAAAATTTCCCCAAAGTTTCCTTTTTTTGAAAGAAGTGACTCAAGCCTTATTCTTTCATAAGTAATATTTATTCCAACATTAGCTATAATTTACTGCATTTTAAGCTGAAGTGAAGTGAATAGCTCATATAGATTAACTTATTACTGGGAAAGTAATTTGATGAAATTGATAATGTTAAAAAGGGTAATAGAAATGCAGATTTAGATCTTTACAGGTGGCTCATGTACTTTTTAAACTGAGATATAATTCATACAACATAAAATCTACCTTTTAAAGTGTATAATTCAGTGGGGTTTTTTTTAACATATTCACAAATTTGAAGATTTTCTTCTAGTGGTTTTGTAGTTTCATCTCTTATATTTAGGGGTTTGATCCATTTTGAATGAATTTTTGTGTATAGTGTGAGGAAGGAACATTCTATTGCATGTGGCTATTAAGTTGTTCGAGAACCATTAGTTGAAAAAAGGGATTATTTTCTTCTTAAGTTGTCTTGACACACTTACTGAAAAATCAATTGACTAAAAATATATGGGTTTGTGTCTGAACTCTCAATTATGTTCCAAGCTCATGGACTTTTAGTACTAGACCAGCTGTTTTGGTCCTGATCTATAGGAGTCGTGCACTCAAATGGCTGTCATGCATACATGAATGCAGTGGGCCAGGTATACTTGGGGAATATTGGCTTTACCCAATGGTTGCCATTTGGGAATACAAAATCAAGTTGGTCATATCTTTTGATTTCTCAAAAGAAGCCAGAAATTGTATTTTTTTTTTCTGGCATAATGTCTTGATTTATATTTAGGCAACTAATTCAGTTAAAAAAAAAAGTGCCGACTAGCCAAAGAAAACACATCTTTAGGCTGTACTTGGCCCATAAACCATCAGTTTTTTATCTTAAACACTTCAACTCTTTCATTTGTATAGATAAAATGGACAAGTATCAGAAAGTTTAAGTGACTAATTCTAGGTTCCATTGGTAGTTTGTGGCAGACTCAGAACTAGATATTGGAATTTG